>NC_044911.1:46782031-47096198 GCF_001633185.2 Quercus lobata | reverse complement strand
TTCCTTGTCAACTCTCATTAAATGGCCTTCCATTCATATTTCCTCCACCACTACTATATAAACCCCCCTCTCTTTCATTCCAAGGCACAAAAAAATCCCCCTCTCTTCTCTTCTCTTGAGTTCTAGTGAAGTTGAGTAGTCTTGTCATATCTTGGTCTTCCTAAGACTCAAGGTATTGAGTGAGACTCATTCTCCCTCTCCTAGCTCTTCTTTTCCTCCACCCTTAGGACCTCCATCAAGAATCCCCTCTTCCATTATATGGATCTTGCATGAAGGTATAATCCATTCCCTAACTGTTTGTTTATATTGCCATGATGAGAATTTAAGATTAAAGCATGATAATTCCCTTGAATATGTTTGAATGTTCTTATGTGTTCTTCACATGTTCTTAGTTGTTCATCACATGTTCATGCATATCACTAGATTTAATCTTAAATCCACATCAAAAATATGAAAAACATGTTTGTTTAGTAATTCTTTCAAATCCTTGAATCTAGGTTATCACTATCCACACACATTCACTAGAGTTTATTTTTCAATCCAAATGCCATGTTTAATAAATTGAATTAAGATTTATCACAAGTACATACATTAAATTCAACATACAAATTGATTGACATATTGGATGATGTGATATGAATGTTGGCCACCATAGTCTAGAAGACCGGTTTCACCGGGTAAGGTGGGTGCCTAACACCTTCCCATCTTGTAACATAGCCTCCGAGTTTAGATCAAGGGTTAGTAGATCAAATGCTTATCCATGTAATTTTCTATTTTTAAATTGTAACTAGGAAACAAAGTCATGTACTTTATCTTAGATTGTATCTAGGACCAAAACTATGTAATTTTCCTACGATCAATGTAAATTGAATTACAGATTAATAAAATGAGGAATTTTTTTAATTTTTGGTTTTCTTATTTATTCCAATAATTAAATAAGTGGCGACTCCATTGTAAAACCCTTAATCTAAAGGGGAAAATATAACTAGTCGAATCTCCATTTTGAGAGGCAATAACACGACTTCACCCATTCACGTGGGTTTGGCCCAACATTCCTATAAAAACGGGCCGGGGGCGCGGTCTCTCACAAGCCTCAATGAGTCGTATTACCTGAAATCCAGGTTTGACGAGGTGAGGCGGATATCCTGCCTTCCTAAGTCCAACAAAGGCTTGAAGGACGACATTTTGATTGTTTCCGGAGCATGGCACGATGATATTCACTGCCCAGTTAGGGCAGGAACACCAGGTGGGGCATTGTAGGGTTAGATTCCTTGGAGGGGATCTTAGTCTTGAGTTTTCCTTTCTTTGTTTCAGTTTTGGCTTTACTTATTTGTCTCCTCGGACTAACGTAAGCCTTCCTTTCGGCTTTATAGACAAAAAGCGAACAACTCCTCGGCTAAGTTTGGTTAACGCCCCGACACTTAACTTCCTCCTAAGGTCTCAAATCTTTGTGAGCGAGGACAGGCAACTGCGTGTTGCTCCTCTAATCTTGGACTACGAGCCTCTTTCACGCGCTCTAGTGGATGCTGGTCAAGCCATTAGGGATGGAAGTCCCCGATTAGCACGCATCGACGTCTCTATACCAGGTTTTCTTGCTCGGAGAGACTTACCTCTCGTCCAACTGCCTGCTCAACGTGCTCTTCCCGTAGCAGTTGTCCCAGGAGAAGGAGCTGATTCCTCGCACTCGTCCCTTGAGGATCAGATAGACCAATTCCACTTCGTCGAGGAGGGAGAGGCATCGGCTAGGCCTGTAGAGCTCTCGGACTCCGATTCGGACATAGACCGTGCCTCGGCGGCTCTTAACCTTGGTTTGGTAATTGCACAAGTTGATACTAGCCAAGAGATCGAGGAAGAAGGCATGGATTTGAAGCCAATGTCTGGTTTCAGGGGCCTCCTCTCCAACAGAAATAAGGGGCAATCTTCCAGGGATGCCCCCAAGGAGCAGGCTACATCCAAGCTTCCTCCTCCTCCTGCTTCTACAACTGACCCAGCGCTACAACTTCTTCCCAATTTGAGGCGGAAGAGGCCAGTGGAAGAGCTGAAAGACGGCGAGGTCGACCCCGAGAAGGCCAAGCAGCAGAAAAAGGGCAAAGAGCCCAAAGAGAAAAGAACAAAATCCGTTGACAGCCGAGATGAGGCGGCTCTGAGGAGGGAGCAGTGATCCTGGTCCTCACGCTTGGAGTTGGACGGCGCCCCTATCTCGTGGGACGCGACTCTGTGGGAGTCCCAACGAGGACAGGCGTCCTATCTGGCTAAGGTTTTGCAGCAGCCCCTTTTCCTGCCCTGTGACATGAAGGGGCTCCGGGAGACTTGGTAGTCGGATCTCTTTATGTCGCTGAAGAGAGATATGGCCATGGTGAGCCGAGACTCTTCCCTACTCAGCTTCTTCC
Source organism: Quercus lobata (assembly GCF_001633185.2). Taxonomy (NCBI): domain Eukaryota; kingdom Viridiplantae; phylum Streptophyta; class Magnoliopsida; order Fagales; family Fagaceae; genus Quercus; species Quercus lobata. The sequence continues at coordinate 47,093,808 of NC_044911.1, read as the reverse complement.
TACTGCACCTACCTATTTATTATTTTTTAATCAATTTTCCATTACTCCAATGCAGGCCACTCAACAAATTTTTGTAGCCGAGGAGTGGGCCAAGAAGGCTCATGAAGACCTGCTTACTGAGGCTCAGTCTCGCATCGTTACGGAGAAGGCTACTGGCGTCCTCAGGCTGGAAAGGGATCGCCTGAATAAGGAAGTGAAGGATGCGCAAAAGGCTTGCGTTAGCGCCGAGGCCAGACTCAAGACCACTACCAAGCAGGCTGACGATCTGCGCCAACAGCTTCATCAGTCCGAGATAAACCTCGCGACTGAGAAGCAGATGGTCTTAGACCTCAAGGCCGAGTTATCAATGGCCAAAGAGGCGGCTCGCGTGGCCAGGGAGGCGGCCGAGGCTGCGGTGGTAACCTCATATGAATGTGGAGTAATAGACACCGAGGCTAGGCTGACCGAGGAGGTGGCTATAGTATGTAGGGACTACATTACTATGTCTTGGGAGGTGGCCTTGGACCGGGCGGCAATTCCAGCGGACTCCGAACTCAGGAAAGCTGAGAATATCTTCTTCCCAGAAGATATTCGTGAGATTCCAGACTCAGTTCCTCCTGAGGAGCCCTTCCCTACGAAGGTCACAACCTTGGATTCCCATATACCTGAAGCTGAGGAGGTGCATCCGGTTGCAAAGGACAAGTCGCCCGAGGACACTCTCACAATTAGGGACGTTGTTGGGCAAGCCAAAGAGGCCGTTCCCGAGCCCAAGGCAGGAGATGATCAACCTGAGCCATCAGCCCCTGTAAAGAGTTCTACTCAGGACCAAGCCTAGGACATTAGTGTAGGACTTTATTTGTAATTGCCTTCTTTATCTTTTACATTTTGTTCTGCTAAAGTTTGTAAAAGAACGTTTTTGGAATTCAATGGATGATGTCAGTTTCTTTTGAATTTTGTTGCACTGCTCACTTTTCTGCGTTCATTATGAATGAATTTTTGCTATGCTACTAACTGTTGAGAAACAAACGTTATTCGAGATTTAAACAATGTGGTCAAGCACGAATGAATGTGTAAGAAAAATGATATTCAATAATTAGATAAGACTGCGTCGAAGTTAATTTCCCCCAAGCATGTGGTCCGAGGGACCAGGCAGGACTTAGGTTCTGTTTAACACTTGGAGAAAATTGCACAATTGTTAATTTCCCCTAATCCTGTGGTCCTAGGAGCCAGGCAGGACTTGGGTTCTGTTTAACCCTTAGTTGAAATGGTACGGTAATTAATTTCCCCCAAGCCTGTGGTTCGAGGAGCCAAGCAGGGCTTAGGTTCTGTTTAACCCTTAGTTGAAATGACACGGTAGTTAATTTCCCTCAAGCCTGTGCTCCGAGGAGCCAGGCAGGATTTGAGTTTTGTTTAACACTTAGTTGAAATGACACGGTAGTTAATTTCCCTCAAGCCTGTGCTCCGAGGAGCCAGGCAGGATTTGAGTTTTGTTTAACACTTAGTTGAAATGGCATGGTAGTTAATTTCCCCCAAGCTTGTGGTCCGAGGAGCCAGACAGGATTTGGGTTCTGTTTAGCACTTAGTTGAAATTGTATGGCAGTTAATTTCCCCCCAGCCTGTGGTCCTAGGAGCTAGGCAGGACTTGGGTTCTGTTTAACCCTTAGTTGAAATGGCACGGTAGTTAATTTCCCCCAAGCCTGTGGTCCGAGGAGCCAAGTAGGATTTGAGTTCTGTTTAACACTTAGTTGAAATTATAAAGCAATTAATTTCCCCCAATCCTGTGGTTCGAGGAGCCAGGCAGGACTTGGGTTCTGTTTAACCCTCAGTTGAAATTGTATGGCAGTTAATTTCCCCCAATCTTGTGGTCCTAGGAACCAGGCAGGACTTGGGTTCTGTTTAACTTTTAGTTGAAATGGCACGGTAGTTAATTCCCCCAAGCCTGTGGTCTGAGGAGCCAAGCAGGGCTTAGGTTTTGTTTAACCCTTAGTTGAAATGGCACGGTAGTTAATTTCCTCCAAGCTTGTGGTCCGAGGAGCCAAGCTGGGCTTAGGTTCTGTTTAATCCTTAGTTGAAATTGTATGGCAGTTAATTTCCCTCAATCCTGTGGTCCGAGGAGCCAAGCAGGGCTTAGGTTCTGTTTAACCCTTAGTTGAAATTGTATGGCAGTTAATTTCCCCCAATCCTATGGTCCTAGGAACCAGGTAGGACTTGGGTTTTGTTTAGCCCATAGTTGAAATGGCACGGTAGTTAATTTTCCCCAAGCCTGTGGTTCAAGGAGCCAAGCAGGGCTTAGGTTCTGTTTAACCCTTAGTTGAAATGGCACGGTAGTTAATTTTCCCCAAGCCTGTGGTCCAAGGAGCCAAGCAGGGCTTAGGTTCTGTTTAACCCTTAGTTGAAATTGTATGGCAGTTAATTTCCCCCAATCCTGTGGTCCTAAGAGCCAGGCAGGACTTGAGTTCTGTTTAACCCTTAGTTGAAATTGTATGGCAGTTAATTTCCCCCAATCCTGTGGTCCTAGGAGTCAGGCAGGACTTGGGTTCTGTTTAACCCTTAGTTGAAATGGCACGGTAGTTAATTTCCCCCAATCCTGTGGTCCAAGGAGCCAGGCAGGATTTGGGTTCTGTTTAACACTTAGTTGAAATTGTTAAGCAGTTAATTTCCCCCAATCCTGTGGTCCGAGGAGCCAGGTAGGACTTGGGTTCTGTTTAACCCTTAGTTGAAATGGCACGGTAGTTAATTTCCCCCAAGCCTGTGGTTCGAGGAGCCAAGCAGGGTTTAGGTTTTGTTTAACCCTTAGTTGAAATGGCACGGTAGTTAATTTCCCCCAAGCTTGTGGTCTGAGGAGCCGAGCAGGGCTTAGGTTCTGTTTAACTCTTAGTTGAAATTATATGGCAGTTAATTTCCCCCAATCCTGTGGTCTTAGGAGTCAGGCAGGACTTGGGTTCTGTTTAACCCTTAGTTGAAATGGCACGGTAGTTAATTTCCCTCAAGCCTGTGGTCCGAGGAGCCAGACAAGGCTTAGGTTCTGTTTAACCCTTAGTTGAAATTGTATAGCAGTTAATTGCACAGTAGTGTGGTGCCAAGAATTACAACTTTCATTAATAGTAGTACATTTTCAGGTTATTTACATTCTAAAGGCGTGGCACTACACGTTCATCCAAGTCTTTTGAAAATTAGGCCCCTATGCCGACTATGGAGGTGATACGATATGGGCCTTCCCAATTTGGTCCGAGTTTTCCCCATGCAGGATTTCTTGCAGTACCCAGGACCTTCCTCAATACCAGATCCCCGGGTGCCAGGGGTCTTAGCTTCACCTTGGCATCGTAACCTTGCTTGAGCTTTTGCTGATAGTAGGCGAGTTGGACCATTGCACTCTCCCTTCTTTCCTCGATGAGGTCCAAGCTCTTTTCCAGAAGTCCGTTGTTAGCACTGGGGCAGAATGTGCTGGTCCTCTGTGTTAGGAAGTTTATCTCTAGAGGTATAACAGTCTCGGCCCCATAGGTTATCAAAAAGGGGGTTTCCCTTGTGGACCTGCGAGGCGTGGTGTGGTATGTCCACAAGACATGGGGCAACTCTTCTACCCATCTTCCTTTCACGTCATCTAACCTCTTTTTCAACCCATTCATTATGGTTTTGTTGATGGCTTCAGCCTGCCCGTTACCCTGCGGGTAAGCCGGTGTGGAATATCTATTGGTTATTCCCAATTCGCTATAATATCTTCTGAAAGCTTTACTATCAAATTGGAGACCGTTGTCCGAGATCAGGGCGTGAGGGATTCCAAATCTAGTGACGATGTTTTTCCAAACAAATTTCTTGGCATTGATGTCTCTAATGTTGGCCAGCGGCTCAACTTCGACCCATTTTGTGAAATAATCTGTGCCGATAAGGAGAAATCTCTTGTTCCCCGCTGCTTTAGGGAATGGCCTTAGGATGTCTAGGCCTCACTGTGCGAATGGCCAAGGGCTGGACAGCGGATTAAGAGTTTCGCCTGGCTGATGTATATTCGGGGCGAACCTTTGGCACTGATCGCACTTCTTTACAAATTCTTGCGCCTCTTTCTGCATGCTTGGCCACCAATAACCTTGCGTTATGGCCCTATGGGACAGGGACCTACCCCCCGTATGACTCCCGCAAATCCCTTCGTGTAATTCCTCCAGGATAAGTTCAGTGGCATCTGGGTGTACGCACAGCAAGTATGGTCCTGAGAATGAGCGCTTGTACAATTTGGAGTCCTCTGACAGCCAGAATCGAGAAGCCTTTCTTCTAATCTTGTCGGCCTCGTTCTTATCTTCTGGCAAGGTGTCGTGCTTTAAGAATAGTACTAGGGGATCCATCCAGCTAGGCCTTGTTCTGATGTTGTGAACCCGTACTGAGTTGGTCCTCGCCATCATTGGGCAGTAGAGATCTTCTACGAGAATAACCCGAGGGAGTGGCTGAGCCGAGGAGGTGGCGAGCGTTGCAAGAGAGTCAGCATGGGTGTTCCCGCTCCTGGACACGTGCACTAGATTGAAGTGACAGAAATGGGCCCGCAAGCGCTTGACTTGGATTAGGTACTCCTGTATTCTTTCATCCCTCGCCTCCAATTCCCCATTTACTTGTCCCACAACGAGTCTTGAGTCCGAGAACATGTTCGCGGATTTTCCACCCAGTTTCTGGATCATTGACATTCCTTTCAATAGTGCCTCATACTCTGCTTCGTTATTCGTGGCCAGAAACCCAGCCTCAACAATTTTTCGATGGTGATCCCCTTGGGGGAGACCAAAACGAGCCCCACCCCTGAGCCCTTTTGGTTGGCCGCGCCGTCAATGTGTGCTTTCCAACAATTGGGCTCTTGCTGAGAGATTACGCTGATCAGTTTTCCATTAGGGCTTAGCGTCCCTCCCCCTCCTTCTGGTGTGGGCTCTGCAAATTCAGCTACTAGATCCGCGAGAACCTGACCCTTCACAGCGGTATGAGGCATGTACCTAATGTCTAAGGCGCCCAGAATCGTCCCCCATTTTGCTGTTCTACCTGTGTAGTCGGCATTTCAGAGTATGGATTTCAGCGGAAGTTGGGTGAGTACAACAACAGTATGTGCCTGGAAATAGTGGGGGAGCTTTCGCGTGGCTTGTATGATTGCCAAGACGACCTTTTCGAGGGGGAGGTAACGGATCTCTGCCTCGTACAGTGATTTGCTTACGTAGTAGATGGGTCGTTGTGTGCCATTGTCTTCTCGGATAAGCACTAAGCTCACTGCGTGAGGGGCTACAGCAATGTAGGCGAATAGCATGTCGTCGGCCTTAGGACTGGACATAATTGGTGGCCGGGCCAGATATTCCTTAAGCTGCTGGAAAGCTAAAGCGCACTCTTTAGTCCACTCGAAGCCTTTCCACTTATTTAATAGGAGGAAGAAAGGCCTGCATCTGTTCGCGGAGCGGGAAATGAAACGGTTTAAAGTGGCAATCATGCTAGTGAGCTTTTGGACCTCTTTGGGGTTCCGAGGAGGCTGCAGGCTATGGATAACTCTAATTTGGTCGGGGTTGACTTCGATGCCTCTGTGGGTCACCATGTAACCTAAGAATTTCCCTGATCCCACCCCAAATGAACACTTGTACGCGTTTAGGCACAGCCTGTACTTTCTCAGAATTCGAAAGACATCGCAGAGATCTCTAACGTGGTCAGGCACTAATTTTCTTTTTACCACCATGTCGTCTATATAAACTTCGATGCTCTTACCCATTTGCTGTTCAAACATCCTGGTCATCATCCTTTGGTAGGTTGACCCGACATTCTTTAAGCCAAAGGGTATTACTTTATAATGATAATTTCTGACGACGGTGACAAAGGCCATTTTTACTTAGTCCTCAGTAGTCAGATGTATCTGATGGTAGCCTTGGAAGGCGTCCAAAAAACTCATTCGAGGGTGTCCCACGGTCGAATCCACTAATCGGTCTATCTGCAACATGGGGAAAGAGTCCTTCGGGCAGGCCTTATTTAGGTCCATGAAGTCTACGTAGACCCGCCATTTCCCACTCTTCTTTTTCACTATGACTGTGTTGGCTAACCATTTGGGGTATAATACCTCCTTGATAGCCCCTGCTTTCTTCAATTTTGTAACCTCCTCTCTCACGGTGTCTGCATGTTCTTTCGACGATTGCCAAGGAGGCTGCTTCTTAGGCGTTACGGCCCGGCTAATATTAAGGTGATGGAAAATGAAATCTAGGTCAACCCCAGGGGCCTCGTAGGCGTCCTAGGCAAACACGTCCACATTCTGTTTGAGAAAATCAATTAGCATCTCCTTCTCTTGGGGTGGTAATTCTGAGCCGACCAAAAAAAACCTCTTTGGGTCTGATCCGACAAGAACTTTCTCCAAATCCTCGCAACTCACTTCCATGGTTGGTCCCCCACTACCTGAGGCTGGGGCCGGGGTTGTTAATTACTATAAGCCGTTCTCGGCTGAGGTGGAGGGCTCAGTATTCGGTCGTCGCGAGATTGCTGACACTATGCATTGCCGGGCCATCGCCTGGTTCCCTATTACTTCTTTCACTCGACCTTCTGACGGATACTTCACTTTTTGGTGTAAGGTTGATGACACAGCCCTTAGGGCATGAAGCCACGGTTGGGCCACGATGGCAGTGTAGGGGGAGTATGCATCTACCACAATGAAGTCCACCTCTACCACGTCCGAGTCTGTTTGTATAGGCAGCCTAATCATGCCTTTTGGGGTGACGGTTTTTCCTTTAAAACTGATCAAAGGGACGGCAGGTCCTCTGGCTTCAGCTTTAATCCCTTATATAAGTCGGGATACATTACTTGCACGGCATTGCCTTGATCAACTAGCACCCTCTTCACATTGTATCCCCCAATTCTGAGCATGACGACTAGCGCATTGTCGTGGCGTTGAAGGGTTCCCCGTTTGTCCTCATCCGAGAATCCGATTAGGGGCGTGGCCATCCCTCTAGCCCTCTTGGATTCCCTGTTGTCAGCTTCAGCTAGGAGCCTGCCTACCGACATTACTTTGAGAGGATTGGAGCCGGTCCTTCCTGGTGCGGCGAGAATGACATTTATTGTGCCAATGGGTGGCCTCAATGTGCTTTGCCTGGTTTCGATGTTTGACTGCTCCTACCATCCAATAGGGTGATGCAATAGATGTTTCAACTTTCCATCTCGGACAAGCCGATCCAAGTGGTTTTTCAGATTCCTGCAATTGTCGGTGGTGTGGCCCGGCTCTTGGTGATACGCGCAATACAGATTCTGGTTATGTTTCGAGGGGTCACCTGCCATCCTGCTTGGCCATTGAAAGAACGGTTCGTTCTTCACCTTCTCTAGGACCTTATGTAATGGTTCTCAGAACACAGCATGGACTGCCTGTGCCCCAGTGGATCTGGACTGCTCCGAGTAATCCCTTCTCAGCTTATTACTGTTGTTAAAGTGGTCCGACCTGAAGTCCCTCCTCTCCTGAGGGACAAACTTCGCTTTGCCCTTCCCCGTCTGTTGGTCTTCCTTGACCCTTTTGTACTTGTCAATTCTGTCCATGAGTTGACGCACACTAGTGACCGGCTTCTCGGTCAGGGACTTTCTTAAACCATGCTCTGTCGGCAGGCCCCTCTTGAATGTGCTAATGGCGACGTCATTGTAATTTCCCTTTATCTCATTATACATTTCCCAGTACCTGTTTGAATAGGCCTTCAGTGTCTCTCCTTCTCGCATGGACAAGGATAGGAGGGAATCTAGGGGCCGAGGGACTCTGTTGCTGGTGATGAAGCAGGAATCAAAAGCCTGTGTCAGCTGCTTAAAGGAATTTATGGAGTTTGGCTTGAGGCCATCAAACCATCTCATCGTCATAGGTCCCAAGCTGGACGGAAACACTTTGCACATCAACGCCTTGTCCCTAGAATGGACGGCCATTCTTTGGTTAAACTGGCTTACGTGCTTTACTGGGTCCGTCCGACCATTATATATAGCAAAGGTTGGTTGGTGGAATCGCCGAGGAAGCTCAGCCCCCTTTATCCTACGCGTGAAAGGCGACTAGGAGATGCGGTCCAAGGACTTACTCATGGCGTCGTTTGCCAGGCCTTGGTAAGATGGGCTTCTGTGGCCGTGTTTGCGAGGTTGCTCTTCCTCATAGGAAAAGGTTTCACTTGGAGGGGTTCTTGATCTCCACCTGTACTCATTGTCTTCCTCATCGCTAGTATCTGAGCCGGGTGAAGGACGTTTTCGTTGCACTCGGCGTAACTTCTTCTTTAAGTCGTCGATTTCTTGCTGTAGAGCCCTGTGATCGTTTCGCTTATGGGATGTATGACCTTTCCCTTTCGAGCGAATTTTGCTCGTGTGGGAAGTGTTTACACTACCCTCTCGTTGCTTATCTTGATCTTTCTCCCGTTCGAGGTTCAAAAAGTTGTCTTGCCGTTGGGAGTCTGTGTGTCCGGTTTGGTGCGAACCTGATCCTTCCATTTCTAACAGTTTCACTTGTCAAGGCACGAGTACTCCCCATAGACTGCGCCAATTGTAAGGTCTTTCTTTGGGGCCCAGGCCCAACAGGTAGGTGATTCGGGCCCAAGGAGCCCTAGACAATGAATTTGTAGAGAGCGGGTTACAGAACTTGGCCCTAACGAAGCGAGTGTTAGTTAACTTTAGGCCATGCAACGATTGAACGTAAGAATATCTCCTTCATGTCCACTGGATACCCGGTCCGAGGAGACGTGTGGGTGTACTTCTGTTCCTGATCAAAGGCTATGGTCTTTCTCTCTCTCTTCTGTTCTTTCTTCCACTTTTTCTCGTCCTCTTCTTCACGGGGATTCCCTTCTCTTATATAACCCCCTTTAAGTCATCAGGTCCTTACACTTGTTGATCATTTGGACCTTCACTTAAGTGCCCGTCCCATCGGATATCTCCCCTGTCTTTCTGTGAGTTGTAGTGGCCAAGGTAACACTGTTCGCATGTCTTCTCCACATTAATGCGGCCAGAAAAGTAGTTGCCCTGCATTCAATGTGGCAACTGTAGTCTCTCCCTTGACATCTTATACTCTCTTCCCTCTCCTTGGTTTGTGGGGCTTATCCCTGCTACTAATACTCGTTGGAGCGATTCTTTATGGTTGGTAGGATGTAGGTCTAAGTCGTACTTGGCACGTTCGAGGAGACATTCCTCCTCAGACCTCCTTTTAAATAAGTTTGGGCCGATAAGAATTGGGCCGGGAGCCCTTTTGGCGCCCCACTTTCTCCTCGGGCGTGGCTGGACTCTATATGGGGCTCAAGGCCCATTGTTTGATTTGGGGATGTTACCCCTACAAAATTTTTTAGCAAAAATTATATATTATATGTAATATATTAAGTGAAAACTCAATTAAAAATTCAAAGTAGATTTTAATTGCACTCTAATTTTTTATCTAGTGTCTTAATTGAACTTTCTCTCTTTCACGTAAAAAAAAAAAAAAAGTCCTAATTAAACTATAGTTTGATGCCAATTGTTTTTTCATTTTTAGAATTCAACGACTCCAATTCATGCCAATTGTCATTGCAATTATATTTACGTACAAATTTATGCATTTAAAATTTTAAAAAAATTAATTCAATTTAAAAAAAAAATGCAATACTATGAATGTATACAATTTTTTAATTTTATTTTTTTGATTGGATGAATGTATATAGTTGATTGCTTATTAGATGGAAAAGTTTCACCAACCCTTCACACACACGTTTTGTGTGTGTGTCTATATATATATATATATATATATATATTTATACATAGGGACGGAGCCACTAGGACTTGGAGTTAGGGGGCAAAAGTATAAACAAAAAAAAAAAAAAATTTTTGAAACTCCAAATAAAGATTCATATAATAAACCATCAACAAAGAAAAATACACAAAATTATTGTTTTTTAAGATATTACAATGCAATTATTTATGAAAATTGGACATTAGGATTTTCAATGTTGCACCACTAGTATTAACTTCTAAATCATTTGAAGCTTATTTTTTGAAAAAATCAAATATGGTTGTTGACTTTTTCATAATCTATAAATAAAATATAATTTGAAATTATCATGTCATTATATGGTAAAAAATCTACAACCATTACACACAATAGATAAGCACTATGCACACAAGTAGTCAACAAATAACCAATAAATTTTAAATTTGCAAATAATCTTTTTAATTATTTACCTAAAAAAAATCTCTTTAATTTTTTAAAAGACACTAATAGACAAAAACAATAACAAACAAAACTACAAATCTACAATAAAATGCATAGAATGGTCTGAACATCACATTGGCATTAATGGCGGCTCCAGAAATACTTTTTAAGGTGATCATTAAGAAATTTAAATTGTAAAAATATAATAAAAGGAGAATTTCATATATTGACGACAAAAAACACACACACACACAAACACCCACATACAAACACATAAAGTCTTATAATTTCCTTCTACGAATTTTCTTATTTTGAAATCATTATATGATAGTCTCATTATCAATGTTGTAAGCTACATCTCTTTTAAAATTTTAGTTAAATAAAATTTTTCTTGGACTTTTATTTATTTATTTATTTTATAATTTATGTAAGGACCTAATATATTGTTAAGGGGACTAAAGTTTAAGGACAAAATTTGGTTACAAACTAAGTTGTAGCACAAAACTACAACTCTCACTAAACAAATTAACATTGCTACATATTTTGCAAATCTAACCGTTGAATTGCATGTTCTCTATGTTCTTAAAATACATGTAGGTTCAAGTCAATCGGATGTTATTTACTATTTGATTATAAACTTATTTTTTGTGTATAATTTTAGACTACAAAAACTCGAAATTTAAACATTTGATTGATGACATAATTATTGATTATTGATTTTTTTGAAATTTTACAAGTATGGAGGATATAAGAAGAAAATATAATTAAATGGTGGATTTATTAAATTCACAACCAATAAAAAAAAAAATATTGAATGAAATTGTAGCCTTAGCTTACAACCAAGTTTGTTACCAAATTTTGTCTAAAATAAATCATAAATTTTTAAAATTTATACATAATAATATTAATTTTTTCCAGGCGAGAGTGGTTACAGGTTCACCCTAGACCCTATGTAGAGTCACCAGTGATGGGCATTGTGTTGTTTTACATAATTCACAGTTGTTAGTCACTAGAATAGAGACAAGTCACCACCTGACCACCATTTATTATAAAAAAAGAAGAAGAAGAATTTAGGCCTTATTAAAGATTGAAAGAGAAAGTTGAAAGATGGAGTTAGAGTCTACCTCTCTCTTTTTGACTCTTTCTTTCTAATCTCTTCTTCTATTTTTGGATGTGGTGGAGTCTCTCAGCTTTGTCTCTCTTTCAATTTTCTTCACAACACTATCAACACATATGATTAAATCTAAGTTAATCAACTAACTAACCAAGTATAAGAGATTAAGATATGAGAGAGGAAAAAAATGTTACTAGGTTTGGGTGGTGCTGATTGCTGCGGTGGACTGGTGCTGGCCAGTGGCATCAGGTGTGATGCATTGATTTACCTTTACTTTTGCTACACTGCTGTTCTACTGTCGTGCCGTTGCCCAATTCCTCAATTCTGAGGTCTTCTACCATAAGTTAGGTTTTTTAATTTTAATTTTAATTTTTTTTAGTGGCTTAGAAATCCCCTTCTTTTTTCCTTTTATTATATGTGTGTCTTGCTATAAGTTGGCTTAGAAATCCCCTTTTAGTTAGAATCGGCTTTGAATATTTTTTTTGCTTGTGTTCGTTTTGGGTTTTTGTTTGGGCTTAATTTTTGTTGTTGGGCTAATATTTTTTTTTTATAGATTTAAAAAATATCAATAATATTGTTGAGGGTGGCAAAGTGCAATTTTATTGAAACAAATTGCTAAAAATAATATATTATATATATACTAATTTTTTTTTAAAAAAAATCTGGGGGCCACTGCCTCCTACGTCCAACAATAGCTCCATCTTTGTGTGTGTGTATATATATATTAATTGGCTCTTTTTTTATTGCACTTGTGCGTATTCAAGGAATATAAACCAGTTGTACTAAGTTTTGTGCTTTCTAACACAGTCAATTGAATTTGGGCCGACAATATGGGGAGAAGGTTGCTACTGGATTGTAAGCCCATGGACCTCACAACTTCATTATGCCTATATTGACGAAGAAATTCTCAACAGATTTCGAGCCTCTAATTTGATCATGCACCCTAAATTATGCATACCTAGAGCGAACGGTGGAAGTTGGACCAACTGATCAACCTTTGGTCTGAAAGAACCGTTTGTTTTTCTACTTATGTATTTTTTATAATTTTATTTACGCAAACACCGACTATATAGTTTTAACAGAGCTTTATAGTTCATTCATCCAAAAAAAAAAAAACAGTGCTTTATAGTGGAAACTTTCATGGTTCAAATTGCCATCAACCAATTTTGTAAGTATCAAATTATAAAATAAAATAAAAAATCTATAGTTCCATAAAATTTTTTTTTAAAAAAAACCTGCACGTACACTTAAGCAATATGAGAACTTCTTCTACTGCGCAGGTGATACAATTTTGCTTTGCCAAAGTAAAACAATCAACATAATCCCTTAAAGAAGATGAACACACAACAATACAATACAATACAATACAATACAATACAATATAATTTTTATTTTGGTTCCACCGTAACTAAAATCTCATATTAATATATAATCTATAAATCTCTCTCTACACAATATATAATTACAGACACACACACGTCACATACGTGCATATATAAAATAAAAAACAGAACTTAAACCATTGAACAATTCTTATTTTGTTAACTTACAATCACAGTACTTTTCTTTGTTAATTAAAACTCAATCCCATAGAAAAGAGCACGAGCGTTTAACCTACCTTCCAAGCACTCTTGCATGATCAAGCCACCTAAGTCTGAGTTACCTTGGGTTAAATCCACTTGAGCCATCATCTCCTTAAGTTTCCTCTTACTCATTCGCACTCTAATTCTTAAGTAACTCGATGGGACTCTTATTCCATCAGCTTGGTCCACTGGATGCACCCCTTTTTTTCGCCCAAAAAAGTTTCCCATTACTATTCTATTTCTCTTTAGTTCTAGCTCTAGCTCTAGCTTTAGCTCTCTCTCTCTCTACTCTCTCGGATTGCTCTCAATCAATATATTTTATGTGGATGTGAGTGTGCTTATGTCATTTTTTAAAACCGTAAACCAACACCGTAATAAATACGCATGCGGCCCACAAGAAATACACGGTTAAGGTTGACGTAACCAATTTGACAAAATTCTTGTCAATCAGCAGCATGAAAATAGAGCTCATTTGAAATATGAAAAGAAAGACGTATTTTTATATATTTTTTTATTTGTACATATTTTTATAAAACTTAAATAATATTATTAAAAATCTTTTATCAAACGGGTTTAGAATTTCAAGTATTTGATATGTGGTTTCTAGTACATGGTTTTTAATTTTTTTTTTTATAAATATCTAAGTTTTTAAATATATAGTTCGTAGTCTATATAAAAAAAATTGTTTATATATTATTTCTCTTAAGATTACTCACAATCACAAAACCATCATCTGATTTTGTTCTTGTTAATGCATGAATGAACAACCAGTCATATTTTGTTTAATTAATGTAAAATAGGAGATGGATATTTGTAGAGATAAACAAGCAGCTATTTTAAGACATATCTAATCTCATGCATTTAAAGATGGTCCCACTTTCTAAGATTGTAATTACGTAGACTTCTTCAAAATTATCATATCCGCATATATTTGTTTTGGTTTTTGGATCTTCATGTATTTCAATCAGGTTCATGATGGTGATATTAAAAGATGTGAAACATGGGCCGAATGAGGGAGACGTCACCCAATTTTTCGGGATGGGAACGGCCATGCTACTTAATAATTTGCCAAACTCATTTTGACTTCTTCTTTTCAAGCCTCTTTCTTTTTTAAAAATGTTTTTACTTATTTTTTCAAAAGTGAAAATCATAACATGAGTAATGATTATCCCATATAATTTATTTAATATATTTTGTATATATTTACCTTTTACGTTTTAAATGTGAACATTACCTTTCACTTTTAAAATGTGTATAACAACACATGTAATTGTAAATATTATATATGAATGTTTGAAAAAGTAGTGCGAAAGAATATAAATTCACGGTTATTTCTCATCTTTAGCTTCAAGAAATGATAATTTTTTGATAAGGTGTACTTTTATGCTTTTCCCATCTATATATGATTAACAGCAAATTTTTAAGTAGTTGCACTTGCCCACTTTTCTCTTCTTCTTTCCAAAGTCCCTTAAAAAAAAAAAAAAAAAAAAACATCTTTATGAAGGTGACATTCCAACATATGCACTATTATTACCATATATAATAATATAATTTAATGAAACAGCAACTTTTGTAGCAAGGTGCACAGTTTTGCTTTTTCCATCTATATATAATTAACAGATTTAAAAAAAAAAATTTATTTTATTATTAGTTGCACTTGGCCGAAACTTTGCTTTTTGATCCTCTTTCTCGGGTCAAATCTCTGGCCAAACATAAAAAGTAGTGTTTCGAATCTTAGACAACCAAATCATACTATGTCGCCCATTAGGTTTGTGTTACACATAACTTCCACGACCTAGTCCCTTTGTAGATTTTAGAGGCATTACGTTTAATATAAAATTTCTAAGTGGTTGCAAAAGGCTTCTTCTTCATTCGACCTAGAATTTTAAAATTATAGTGAAAGGACGTGGTTCAAACCGATAGTGGTCGTGGGAATAGATGAAAATCCAATCTATCATGGATCAACTAATTGCAGTGTTCATTAGGGTTAAAGAAAACTATTACAAAATGAGCATAAAAATTTTATGATATTTTTCATAATTACTATCATGATCTACGTGATTAGTGTATAATAAAAGTAATATGAGTGATGAAATAATGTTAAAATAATATTGTTTTAATCCTAACAAACTTTATCAACACTTTATGGGGAAAAAAAATTATGATTTTTGTTGTTACTGTTGTGTTTTTAGCATTATCATTTTTGCTCAACTTTATTTTTACAGCCTAAAATAGACATAATGAATGGTGTCTAATTTGACGTTGTACTGAGTTGAAAGCACCATCTCGTAAGAAATGATCCTTAAAACGCCAATGTAATTATGGAATATAGATTCCTTTTAACCCTCTTGTCATGTACTCAAAATCTCAAACGGTAATCTAAAGTTCTATTGTTGTTAACAAATATATTCCTCTTCACCCCGTGCTAGCTAGGTCCAGCCATCCCAAAACTATTTTTATGTATTTTTCTGATCAAAACATCATTACAAACAAAGAACATGGATTCAAAATGAACTTGAGTGTCACCGAAAGCACTAAGTGACGGTGGGGGCCTCATAATAAGGAGACTGCAATATGTATACCTAGAGTGTTTCATAGTTCATACATACACACAATACGTCAATAAGGATTCCCATACAAATATATCAAACATGTGAAATACCAAAATCAATGAAGCTTGTGTTCGGTGTGGAATATATAGTTTCCCCCCCCCCCCCCCCCCCTCAACAAAATAAAAAGCTAGGGGAAAATAAAAACTCTCAATTATTGCTAGCACTGAATTATATTGTAATTGCCCCATGATTTGCTAAAGAATTTGGACAAGTCACCTGACCCATCTGCTCAGTGGGGTATGGTGACCCCAAGGTCGTAGGTTATGCCCTGCATATGGGCCGGAACAAGATTCATCAGAGGTTGCTGGGAAAGGACATTATTGATTATTGCCTAAGCCTAATCCCCGGCTTTGGTATCTAAAGAAATGGGACAAAGGAAATTGTTGAGCTTTCATTGTCATTAGGATGAATAACTTTAGGGACACATTTAATTCTATACTCAATTTCACAATATATTAATGTGCGTGATTGTAAATGGTTAAAACTTTTTGTCTACTTTTGTTTATATGGACTCACAATTTTTGATTCATCACTTACTATTACATAAATTAACAAGTTGTGAAATTTAGCGTGTTGGAGTATTGTTAAGATTAATCAGTATCTCCTCCTGCACTATTCTCTCCTGTACTATTCTCTCCTAGCTTGTCCGATACACTGAATACAGAACTGTAAACTCAATATTGGGTTTCCAGATGGGTTAATAAACGGCGTCGTGTGCCGTTTACTATTGTCTTGTCCATTTATAACTCTTCTCTTCTGGCACACGATTACAGATCCGCACATCGAAATCAATGGTAGGCCCCTCCAACCCGTAAAAGTCTAATTTATCCCTTCTTTTTAAGCGAGAGTCGACCCAAAAAGTGGGTCCACTTTTTAAAGCAAAGACAAAAAAAAAAGTTGTGGACACATGATGTTGCCAATTGACCATCAACCCCATGTCCATCATGATCGACACCAGTATGGTCAAATTCTCATCTGCCCTCCAAAATCGTTGACCAATGCACTGTACCTACAAAAGTAGAAATTCGAAGTCATATATAATGAGATCACAATTTATTTTACGACAAATGTGAGGTGATAGATTTTGAGCACAATTTATTTTACGACAAATGTGAGGTGATAGATTTTGAGTAGTATAAAAAAATGACAGGTTTATATAAAAATAATACACAATTTATTATAAGTATCACATAAGATAGTTATAATAATGTGTAGTAAATGTTGTAGTTTTAAAATAACTCATATATCACCTTTAACTTCAACTTTCACCTTATTAAAACAATGGTGCATAAATGAAAACTATGATTGTAAATCATATATTTAAATACGCAATATACTTCCTAATTTTTTTTCCTCTAAAAATTTAAAATAGCCTATTACAATTGGTTTATAATAAAAATAATGTAAATAATAATTCTAGATAATGTTGTATGTTTTGTTGTTTTATCATATTAATTTTCACTTGAATTAAAAGTTATTCACTCATAAATAAATAAAAAATAAAAAGGAATGTTGTATCAGTCCTAATATATTTAATCAACCAAATCGATAAGTAGTCTAGCGGCAATGCTTTAGGCCTATAAAACTTTGGTCTTGGTTTGAGTCCCCTGATTCTCACACATGGTCATGGGCGCGTTGATGCCTATTTCCTATTACCATAGGTTGCCACCCTCTCTCAAATTTGTCGTGATTGTGATTATCAAACGGTCCATGTGCCATGCATCCTAGTATAGAAAAGGTGGGGCCACAACACCCTAAAAACCCCCGTGAAGGTCTTTTAGATTACAAAGAAAGGGATACTTGTGTCGGCTGGTAATGGCCTCACAAGAAACCCTCAAGAAATACCCTTCTCACAGTTACCTCATAATTTATGTTCTCACAACAATCTTCTAATATTCCATGTAATATCAGTCATTGAGTCTTTCTTTTAATCCATCCACCATCGATCTTTCTTTGGAGAAAGTATAACAAGCTTTGTTCAATTATCAATGGGGAATTGTGTGTTTAAAGGGTTTGGAGGAATGGAAGAGATGGTGAAGGTAATAACCTCAAGTGGTGGCATCATGGAACTCTACGCACCCATCACCGTAGAGTGCATAACAAACGAGTTCCCAGGCCACGCCATATTCCGAAGCCGAGACCTCTTTGCACAGCCACTTCTCCACAACGAAGAACTCCATGTGGGACAACTATACTATCTCCTCCCTCTCAACCCGTACAAAGCCAACAACACCAACGCCAAGCAATCTGACACAGCCATCAACAACAACAACATGTCTTCTTCTTCGTCTATCAATGTAACCACGCCGTACCGCATGTCTTCATGCGATAACCAAGGGATCATGAAGCGGTTCTCGGACCCAGAAGTTGTACCGAGGTATAATAGCAGTGGGGTGTGGAAGGTGAAGCTGGTGATTAGCCCTGAGCAGTTGTCTGAGATTTTGTCACAGGAGTCTCGCACTGAGGCGTTGATTGAGAGCGTAAGGACGGTGGCCAAGTGCGGAAATGGGGTCCCGTCGGCGGCTAACTCCGACCAGTGGAGCGTGTCCAGTAGTTGGAAGGGATCGTCGGAGAAGTATGGTTTAGATACTTAGTGCAAAAAAAAGACACAACTTTCATTTCTCTGCTTTTTCTAGCTTTTTTATTTATTTATTTTCCCCTTGGGTTATATTATTAGTATTACTGCTTCAGATAGTGCAATCAGCTATGCATGTGAAAAGTAAATAAATTCTTTTCTAATGTTCATAATTGTTTCTTGAATTTAATTTTTGGTGCTTGGAAGGTAGCAACCTGATGAAACTTCAATTATGACAAATTAATTCTGTTAGAATTATACTATCACAGTTTCTCAAAAAAAAAAAAAAAAAAAAAATCTATCATAGCTAGTCTCAAAACCAATTATAAGAATCAATCATAATTAATCACTGATAATTACATGTAGCTAATCCTAATCATGAGAATGTATATTAACCATTGAAAAGTAGTGATGGCGTGATCTTTTAATCTGAAGGTCTAACATAAGAACTAGATATTTCGTTTTGATTGTTAAGACTTATGATTTTGTTTTTACTTAAGATCTTATTTATCCAACGGTTAAAATGTTGATTTTGCCCTTTCATTGTAAAATTATGTTTTTGTCGATAATGTAAGGTTAAACAACAATTTCAAAATGGGGGTATCAATTATATCTCCCTTTGTCAAATTCAAAAGTTGGCCATAATTTATAGTATATTTTAAAATTTTAAATTTTTTTATTTATTTAGTAAACAGTATTACTTATTACTCCTAGTTATTAGAACATACATGATTTTTGACTAAAAATTATGTGACCATCATGTGACTACATTAAGAAGACTCATGCGCTAACAAATTTGTAACTCTGCTCATGTAATGATCATGTGATTTATTTTCATCTAAAAAAGCTAACAAAATTTAATCACATGGGTCAATTTGGTGTATATAAAAATCTCAAGAGTTAAAAGGAATAATTAAAGTCCTAGAAGGTGTTTTTGCATTTAGGCCTTATTATTTATTTATTATTATTATTATTATTATTTCCCAAAGTTTGTACCAATCTAAAACACACATACACACACACACATATATATATATGAGTTGGGTTCAAGTTACACCCGGTATAACTCTAAGTAATGTTACACCACTCAATAACTTGTTATTGAATTAACTTTTTGAAAATCTAACCGTTGAATTATATGTTCTATATATTCTTAACATGCATACCAATTTTCATATCAATTGGATGTTATTTACCATTTGATCCATAACTCATCTTTTAAACTACAAAAACTTGAATTTTAACAATTGATTGATGACATGACTATTAATCTTTGATCACCTTGAAATTTTGCAAGCATGGAGATTATATAAAGATAATGTAATCTAACGGTGGATTTGTCAATATTCGCATCCAATTAAAAAATATTGAGTGGTGTAACTTTAACTCTCTCTCTCTATATATATATCAATAAGAAAGCCCTAATTCTAATCATCCATATAATTGAATAACAATGAAAAATCTAGGCCTAAATATGTTAAATATGAAACCTAAACTAGGAATCTTGCATAATAACTATAAATTGAAATTGTTAAGAGTCCATCATGTTATTTCACTAACAATTCTTGATGTTTTCAAGGAATATGTCATTGACTCAAATTTCCTCTCCCCAACTTTTGAATTATCAAAAAATATATATTTAAATTAAAACTAACATGCAACATTAACAACAATCATATAATTCTCAAAATATTCAAGGAGGCTTGAACAAGACACCATAGACATAACTTTCCATCATCCAACTCATGACAAAAAAAGAAGAAGTTTCAAATCAAATTTAGACGTTACGTATAGTTTGCCTAGTTACCTATTTTCTTTGCAAACTTGACTTAATTTCTAAAGTAGGAACTAGGAACTAGTTACCTATTTTCTTTTCAAGGTTGAATAATTTCTAAACAAGGAAAAATAGAAGAAGAATAATGGGAAAGAAAGAGGAAAAAATTTCAGAAATCCCCTAGTTGTACCCTCCTCTTTGAAAAAGAATCATTCTTCAGAAGATCCTCCTACATTTTTTTACAAGAAGCATGCCTTCTTTGAACAATTAGGATTTTATATTTTAATCTAATGTCCAAATAAATCACGGATGTTTTGGTTAGTTATTGTCAATTTTTAGACTTTTCTAAAATCTTTTGGACCACAAAAATCCCCCTAAATTGTAGGAAAATTATATCTAGCCAAAAAGGTCAACTCATCCCTATTTGGGGAAGATTATGTGAAAATTTCATGATTGTCAGTTTGAATTGGTGATCATAGGTCTAAACCAACAATCATCATTGTGCATCATTGTTGTGATGGTTACTCTACAAGTCCAAGTTCATGTGGTATGCGGGTTGGGGGGGGGGGGGGGGGGGGAGGGAGGGGTAAGGGTGCCGGAGTTTGAGTCTTCAAAAAGGAGATTCATACACTTATATTAAACTAGAGTAGGATTTCTATCTAAAAAATCCAGCAATTACCAGTTTTTGAAACTAAAGATTGTTGGTTAAATTGGCCACCTATGTAACGCAGGTCAACCCATGTTTTTTTTGGTTGGGGAAAATCCAATTTTCCTGTCTCCATCTATTTTAGCCTTTCAAATCTCACTTTTTCTCTTAAATAGGTTCTTCTCTTTATTTCTCAATATTTCTTCACAATATTATCTTCTACGACAACTGGAGTCCAGTGAGGGCCCTTACCTTTTCTTTTTTCCTCTTCAACTCATCATCTCTTTTCAAACCTTTGGACCTTTGGTCTTGCTTTAGTAGTTAAAGGAGAAAAATATATGTTTCTATATTTCTTCACCAGGAAAGACATCTACGATTTCACATTGCAATCAGCTATCATATATGGCCCTTGACGAAAACCTTTTCATCCAAAACCGCGAATTACTAAGGCAATCTCAGTTATTACAAATTATGGATATCGATTTAGGTTGAGAATAATTTGATAATTATATTTTTGGTATATATAGAAGTGTATGTTGTGTACGTGTGATGTGCCTTTTTTGACAAGTAATTCCTATAGTGTGTGTATTCCAATAAATTCATAATTTTGTGTTCATATTTTTTTCCCTTTTCCACACTTTTTTTTTTCTTACTAGTTTCTGGCTTCACTAGGTTATTTAGTTATTGCATTTTGCTTAGTCTATTTAATTTTGATTTATCCAACATGTTTGATTTTGTTTATCTTAGTTTTGATTTGCACTCAAAATTGGTTCTAAGGATAAAGGTTATAGAATAATCATAATTATAAAACTTAATTTTATTTCTTTATTGAATCATCTATACTATTAATAAGAGGATTTCCTTGTTTCGTCTTCAATTTTTGGTATACCAAAATATCCTCATATAAATTTTGAAATAACATACCCTTCAGTTTGATTTTTCCTAAAAAAAATGTTAAAATAGTAATACTATCTCACGTACAAAACGAAAAAAAAAAAAATAAAAAAAAAACCCTTATTCTGACCATCCATTTTGTTAGGACATATATGAATCATGTTAAGAACATATATCATTTATAATTGGCTAATCCTTTGACAAAACGTACTTTACTTGTAATTGGGTAGATCTAGGATGAGTTTAAGTCTTCAAGAATCATGTTATTCAAGTCAAGAGTTAAAGCCATGCAAATCTGTTCAAGAAATAAGTGAAGAAGTGCTGTATTTTAAAGCTCAACAGTTAGCTCGACAGATTGCATCTATTGAGGTTTAAAAGGAAATTTTAGCTCGACGCTTGACTGCTGCTCGATAGATAACCTATCTATCGAGATTTACGAAAATCATTTTTCAGATCTGATTTCATGCATATCTATGTATATGTGTTTAGACTTTTTTTTCTTACAACCTGAAACATATATAAGGATTATTTTAAGGACCATCATAATTAAGGTTGTTGCACTTGTTGTTGCAAGCATATTGTGATCGGAGAGAATTTTCCCTTGTTCATCTTTCTCTTGAAGAAGCTGCTACTTTTGTACATCATAGGGTTTTGTAACCAAGAAGCTTCTTGATCTTCATCGTGTGGATGAAATGAAGAATTTTGCAGCTAACATCTTTCTCAAGTTGGTGTGTTAATCATGTACTTAGATCCGTGCATCGATTGGTTAGTCACGTATTGGGAGCCGTGCATTGAAAATGAGAGATCGTCACTACAGAACAAGTTCAATTGTGTATTAGCGTAAGGGTTCAAATGTAGGTTGGTATAAGGTACTGAGATTCCTTTACTTGTAATCGCTTGTTGTGATAATAGTGGATTCTCTGGAGTGGTGACATTAAATTCACCTGGTGGGATTTTTGCCTTAGAGGTTTTCCTTATTCTAAAACAAATCACTGTGTCAATTTTATTTTCTGCTACATTTAACTTAGTTGGTAATTTGTTTGTGTTACTACGCATATTGTATGTTAATTAACTTAATTAATTCACTTGGTTAATTTATCACAAGGGGTCAATACATTCTTGGCCTATCAAGTGGTATCAGAGCAGGCATACTCTGATTAGGGTTAATCTTTGCTGTGTGATCCATTGACCTCTGTTTGTCATGGATAAAGGACAATCTCTAATTATACCTCTTTTATTTGATAGCACTAACTATGCATACTGAAAGTACGCATGAAAGCTTTCTTGCAGTCATTAGATGAAAAATTGTGGCAAGTTATGGAGATAGGCTAGACCAAGCCAAAGGAAGCGTCGGCTGATTAGGATGATGCTAAGATCAAAGCGGTCATGAATGAGGAGTTTAAGAAGATATCCTCTACTGAAACTACAAAGAAAGCATGGACCATCCTCTAAACAACCTATGAAAGAACTAAGGCTGTTATGGATTCGAAGTTTCAGAGGCTTACTACAAGATTTGAAGAGATCAAGATGGAGGAGGATGAGTCGTTTGATGAGTTCTATGCCAAGCTCAAGGACATAGTGAACTCAGCCTTTAATCTTGGGGAAATCATTCCCGAATCCAAGATTGTTAGAAAGGTGCTCAGATCTCTACTTGAGAGATTTCATGCCAAGATCATCACTATTGAGGAGTCAAAGGACAATGATCAAATTCCTTTGACAGAGCTGGTTGGTAACTTGCAAACCTATGAATTGGGTTTGTCTAGGATCGAGAAATCGAGTAAGAGCAAGAGCATGACACTGAAGGCCAAAAGCAGTGATATTGATGAGTCTTCTAATGATGAAGATTCTAAGATGAAATCCTATATTACAAGGCAGTTCAAAAAGTTCATAAAGAATGCCAATACAAGAGGATTTGATAAAGACCGCAAGCAGTCCAGTTCGTCTCAGTTCAAAACCAAGGCAGAGGAAAGAAGGATGCTAAGGAAGGCGGTCAGTACACTGTTCCCTCCAGACCTAAGTGTTTCGGATGTCAAGGATTTGGACACATGAAACAAGAGTACCCAACATATCTCAAGACCATTGGGAAAGCAAGGTCCTTGCTGCAACCTTGAGTGACACTTCGCCTAAGGATGACTTGGATAATAACGATGATGGAACCTTGAATGCCTTCATTGCCACTGTGAATCCTAATGAGGGGATTGATGAAGAAGTGGATGAAGAAGAGGACTTGGGGTAATCTAAGTTTGAGAAGATGGATGAACAGGATGACATCCACACAGCCTATGTAAAATTGTACAAGGTCTCATAAACGTACGAGAAATTGTATAGGTTGGCCACCAAGAAGCTTAGTGATGTGGAGCTTGAACGAGAAGAAATCTCCACAAAGTTTGATAAAGTTAATCAGACTATTGGAGTATTACGGTTTGAAAACAATTTCTTGGCTGAGAAGACCAAGAAGCTTAAGGCAAAGCTGTTCCAAGTCAGAGCTTAGTTGGAGAGGACTTCAAGTGCAAAGATTGACGAGATGCTTAGCTTCCAGAAATCTGCTTCTAATCGAACCGGTTTGGGGTATGATTTCTCTTATCCTAATATTGCTTCTTCTAATACTCTTGTTTTTTATTCACCTGCTAATAATGTTGAATCTAAGAATAATTATGTGACAACTGTTTTAGCAAGTGAGAACATAGACAAGGGTAAACCTATCTTAGGAGCACCTCCTAAACTTGATAAGAAAGAGAATAAAAACCCTAGGGCTAAGAAGGGCAGTACTTAAAAATCTAAATAGAAGAAGCAACATCTCTGTTATCACTGTGAAGTGACTGGACATACTCGGCCTAATTGCTATAAGTGGTTAGCCACTCAACAGAGCAACAATATGATCTCATCGGGAAACTAAAATCAGTTTCCATCCTCTTTTGCTCCTCTTGGAGATCTTCTCAAAGCCCTCATGGTCCTTTCGAACTTGAATGATTTCAATTCTTCCCCCTCACCACCAGATTAAGAGTTTGCTAAATGGAAAAGTTTTTCCAAGGTGTGAAAGGAAAAAGGCTCGAAGTGAATTTTTCACTTTTCTCTCTCTCCCTCTATTTTTTGCTTACATTACTTGTGTGTTTTGCTTACTAGTTTTGAGTCAGTCTAGTTTTATGCTTTGCTTTGTTTAACATGTTTTTGTTTGTTTGTTTTCAATTTCATTTAATTTTTTTTCATAAAAATAAAAAAAATTTGAAAAATTAAAAAAATACAAAAACAATTGTGTTTTGTGTACCTTGGATGGCCATTGAAACAAAGTGTTCTAAAGTTTGTATCTTTTGTAGTTTAGATGAACATCTCTATGCACAACTAAACAAGTGAGCTTTGTGGCTCGTGTTTGTGATGAGTAAGATTAAATAATCTTTTGTACTTAACACTCGTATCACTCTTTTTGACAGGAAGGACATTTTAAGAGAAATGCATAAATAACCATCTCATCACTGTTGCTTGCCAGGCTGCCAATCATGAAATGACATCTGTATGCTTCGACATAGCAAAAGTACAATGTCAAAAGCTTAACATAATTGGGTATTTCTTTTCTCTTTCTTATATGCCTATGCATGATATACTTAACAAAAGAAAAATATGCAAGGAACGATAAAAGCAAAAAGAATCAAAATGCTTTATACATGTTAAGAACATATGTCATTTAGAATTGACTAATCTTTTGACAAAATACACTTTATTTGTAATTGGGTAGATCTAGGATAGGTTGAAGTCTTCAAGAATCATGTTGTTCAAGTTAAGAGTTAAAACCATGCAAATTTGTTCAATAAACATGATGCTTAAAAGGCTGTTTTAGCCTGATGCTTGATAGATAACCTATCTATTGAGATTCACAAAAATCATTTTTTAGATCTGATTTCATACATATCTATGTGGGATGTTTGAGTTTTCTTTTCTCACAACCCTAAACATATATAAGGATTATTTTTAGGGTCGTCATAAGGTTGTTGCACTTGTTGTTGCAAGCATATTGTGATCGGAGACAATTTGCCCTTATTCATCTTTCTTTTGAAGAAGCTGCTGCATTTATACGTCGTAGGGTTTTGTAATCAAGGAGCTTCTTGATCTTTATCGTGTGAATGAACTGAAGAAATTTGCAGCGAACATCCTTCTCAAGTTGGTGTGTTAGTCACATACTTGGATTCGTACATCAATTGGTTAGTCACGTACTGGGAACCGTGCATTGAAAAGGAGAGATTGTCACTACAGAATAAATCCAATTGTGTATTGGGGTTAGGGTTCAACTGTAAGTTGGTAAAAGATATTAAGATTCCTTTACTTATAATAGCTTTTTGTGATAATAGTGAATTCTCAGAAGTGGTGACCTTAAATTCATCCGGTGGGGTTTTTGCCTTAGAGGTTTTCTCCATTCGAAAACAAATCACCGTGTCAACTTTATTTTCTGCTGCATTTAACTTAGTTGGTGATTTGTTTGTGCTACCACGCGTATTGCATGTTAATTAACTTAATTAATTCACTTGGTTAATTAATTGGTTAATTTATCACAAGGGGTCAATACATTCTTGGGCTATCACATTTGTATTCAAATGTCTGATTTTTATTTATATTTGTTATCTATTTGAATTCAAATATTTCAATTGTCTTTATTCAAAAAACAAAAGACAAAATTACTTCTTCCAAAAAAAAAAAGAAAAAAAAAATCCACTACCTCACTTAAAAACTACTCATTCTTATCTCGAAATTTCTATGGTTTTTTTATTTATTTTTTTTAAATTCTTTAAAACATTCCAAAATTTTTTTTTATCCAAAGTCTATACAGTTATCACAAATCCCTTTCCATCCACACTAACGTATATCATTTTTCTTTTGTTCAAATCTCAAAATTTTTTACTTATCACGATTCTTATCCTAATCAATAAATTCAAATGTCCTATTGGGTTTCAACTTCTTACAGTTCTCTTTCTCAATTTTAAACATTATTCCAGGTTACCTTACCTCCTTCTTTAAAAATAAAAAATAAATACACTATTAGGGTACATTTTTTTATATATATCACTTTTAAGCATCATAAGACCTATTTATTTTCAAACGTAACAAACAAATTATTGGGCATACCTAAATTTTTTTTTACCATTACCATGCTAGCTCGCAATTGTTTTTTTCTTTCCATCACAAAACTGGGTTACAAATGTAAAATACTATAATACCCAATATTTTTTATAAAGCCATAATTATTTATTGAGCAAGTTAAAATCTCATTCTTTTTAAAACCCAAGAATTTTTATGCTTAGCAATATTTGGAAAAAGCCCTTGATTCAAATTCATGGCAATACTATTTTATCAATGGGATTGAACCCCATAATCAAAGCCCATGATTCAAATTCATGGCAATACTATCTTATCAATGGGATTCAACCCCATAATCAAAGCCCATGATTTAAACCTATGGCAAATTATTTATCAAAAAACCCAATTTCCGTTGGCAACATCCAAAGCCTAGTTCTCATTGGCAACATCAAAAAACCCAATTTTCATTGGCAACATCAAAAGCCCAGTTCTCGCTAGCAACATCAAAAAGCCCAATTTCCATTGGCAATATCAAAAGCCCAATTTTCATTGGCAACATCAAAAACCTAGTTCTCACTGGCAATATCAAAAGCCTAATTTACGTTGACACTATTTTATCAAAAGCCCGAGAATATTAACGCTTGGCAAAAAATATCATGTTTATTTGATTTAAAAGATGAACAATGTTTCTTAAACATTACTATGGCAAAAACCCATAGCAATCATTTTATAAAAGTTCAACAAAAAGTTATCTTGAAAATTATGATATTCATCTCATATTATAAACCTATGAACATGTGGTCATCATTTACGTCGCATCTTCGGAGCTCATGGTGACTATTCAATCACACAAACTCACCATTTAAATTGTGATGTGATTATTAGAAATCATGAACATTACTTATGATGTGGAATTCATCACTTTCAAAAATAGTAAATGTTATTTACAAATGCATTTTGAAACCTATCCTATTATTTCAAATATTACAACTTATTGCCCAAAGGCCCATTACAAGTGTCTATGAAAACCCAAAATATTTACTAATAATAAAAGTCCATGAGGGATGAAAACCTATGGCAACATGTGTTGTTAATGTCCATTTTGTAGGATGAACACAACCCAGCCCAAAGGGACTAGCCATATGGGCAAGCCCAATCCATAGAGGCCCAACAAGAGGCAGAGTATTGAAAATGGACAACCAGCCTTTGTTCATCCTTGACCAAGGTATAGCTGGAGGCCTCTACAAGAGAACCAAGTCTTTGGGGATGAACTAAGGTCTATCACATCAACTTTCTGTCACTCTCTACCTGACGTGAACAGTGCCCAAATGTTGTGATATTAGCTGAAGTCTAATGGGTGATGGAACTCCATCATTTTCCTGAAGACTATATCTTCAGCAGAAGGGGGGCTAAAACCAAGTTATCCAAATCTCAACAAATTGATGCTGTAGATGTCAAAAACGTTCAAGACATGGTTCATGTGCCAAGCCTATGAATCCTAAAGGAGAAAAATTGGGAACATGCGGTTTGGAGGGCATAAAGGGATCTCCAGTAGAACACCTTGAAGTGGACTTAAACTTTGACACCTGGCTTGGGGTGTTGAATCCTACTTCTTGGGGTCTAAATCTCAGTTGCAGTATTAGGATTCATTCTTGATACTTGCCTTAATCCTATTGGTTAAACTCAACTCCAGAAATCTTGACATTTAATGCAAAATACCCCAAAAACCCACCATGTTTCTTATTACCCAAAGAAGCAAGGCAGCCCCAAAAGCAAATCTCTTACTTTTGGCCAAATCCTAGGATGATTAAGCCTGATTCCTTGCCCTTGATCAGTCCTACGTTTTTTGGATTCTTGTTAATTAATGCTTCCCTATCCTCAGCCTTAACCTCAACATTAATTCCATCTCACTCACTCAAAATAGACCACATCACCCCATTCATGCCTTATGTACATATATTCCCCAAAATCTTAGTTTAATACTTGCTACACTGATCTGGGATCTCTCCCTCCCTTCACACCATGCCAATTAACCCCTTTCTTCTTCCCACAAAACCTTTAATTTTTACTTTTTGTTTTACTATTGAAGGATATAATGTATTTGTAACAATGGAATTCTTCCCTCGTATTGATGTAATGATGGTTGAAAGTACAATAAATTCCCCTGACTGAGACACATAAGGACCCCTATGAATGAACACTTTCCTAAATTTATTTAATCATTGACTGCTGGACTCTAAGTGTAATTTCACCCCTACCGCTAGAGAATTTATTTTTCTTGCACTATCAGAATAGGACTGCTAACGCATTAATTAATTATTGTGAAGTATTTTTATTGGGCTTTTGTTGCTATTTTGTCAAGTGCAGCCTTTATTTCTTACTTGGATAGGCTTATTACCACACCGAAAGTCTTTGGGCACCATTTCAATAGCCCATAGTTAAGTTTCGGCTTGACTTCCTGATATTTTATTCAGAGGCATTAATTTCCCCCTCAACATTTTGGCGACTCCACTAGAGAACCAATCAATAAGTGAAAGTCTAACATGCCTCCAAGGTTGTGCAATAGCTGACAAGAAGCAAGTTAAGATAATGTTCATGCAGTGGCATAAAGCCACCAAGGTCCAGTTGCACAAGATGACTAATCTGAGCAGCCTGAAGTCAACTAGGAGAATTATGATCATCGATTCACTTTTTTCCTTGAAATACTACAAGGAATGCAGCAAGCTTAGTTTGAACTAGCCAAATCTGTCAGAGGTCTAAGGAAGGCTCAAGGTCAAGGTCTCCAACAGCCACGTGAAGAACCAGACCCTCACACGCAGCAAGAAAAGGGGTCAGCAATTGGAAATCATCAGTTTAGTGAACAGGACACTTCTACACAACAGTTTGTCACTTTATTTGATCTCACTTCTCTGCTGGAGAGAGAAAGAGGCAGGCAGTGGATGGAGCCTAGGCATTATATTCGCAAATCTCCATATCCAACGGAGCTACTTAGAAAACCATATTTGGAGAAGTATGAAACACCTACCTTTGCCTTTTATGATGGGAGGAAAGGGAATGCAATGGAGCATGTTATCAAATTTATGTATTCCATAGGTCCATTTGTAGGAGACGAGGAGCTTTGTCTAAGGGAGTTCTCAAAATCCCTCACTAATCGTGCTTACACATAGTACTCTACTCTTCAACCTAATTCCCTTCCCACATGGGAAGATATGGAGGAAAGTTTTTGTATAAAGTATTTCCATGGCGAGGAAAAGGTCACCATCATCACTCTTCACAATACAAAACAAAAGCCTTCCAAAGGGCTCCTTGATTTTATCTGGCGATTTAGAGATATTGCCCTTGATTGTTATGGACAGTACAAAGAACAAGAGTTAGTGGAGATTTGTATCGACAACATGTTCCTGGAATATCAAGCACACTTGGAGAAGCTAACAAGCCATCAGTTAAGCCATTTGTCTCTGACAAGCCTAGAGCAAAAAAAAAAGAAGCTCTCCTCAAGCTCTTGCCATCTCCAGTGGTGAACCGGTGGCAGGGGTAAAACGCAAGAGGGATGATGGTACAGAACAACAAGAGTTGCCTCACATTCCATGTACCGACGAAGAAATCAAGGTGATAGTTAAGAAGTGGGTAGCTGATAGAGTCCTTCGAGTCATCAAGCCAAGCCGAAAGCCTACTAAGGAAGATAAGCAAAGTCCTTATTATTGTCATTATCATTAGTATGTGCATCATAAGACCAGAGATTGTAGAGCTCTTCAGAAGATGTTTCATAAAAAAATCACAGACGGAACCCTTGATTTAACCCGAGAGCAAGAGGTCTAGTAGAACCCGCTGCCACAACATAACAAAGGGAAGGCTACAGCGGCAGCGGTGATTCATGTAAGGAAAATCGAGGATGATGTGAGTGACAGTGGGGAACTACCACTTGCACCCATCTCAGAACTTCAAAGAAGCCCGGCCTTTCATGCCTTGTTCAACTAGTTTGGATTCAATGAAGAAGTAAGGAAGGCAGTAACTAAAGCACTAGTGTCCATTGCCTCTGACTCTGGTACATACTGTCTTACCGCTGAAGCCCATGCCAGCAGAGCTTTCTTAGAAACTACTAATGCCATCACCTTTACTAATGAAGACATGGAAGTGCAGCACCCTGATTATAGCAGACCCTTTTATGTCGCTGCTAAAATCAATGATATCCACATACGAAGGGCATTAGTTGATACCGGTGCATCCTTGAATCTCATCCCAACTAGTACACTCAAAGCAGCTAAAATCTATCTTAGTCGAGTCACCAACACTCCCATAGAAGTTGCTGGTTTCGCTAGAATGCAAGAGCATACCACTAGGAGCATACAACTTGTCTCAAAGTGGGACCTATTGTGGCACTTACGAGGTTTCATGTGATCAATTCAGCCATATCATACCATGCCTTGCTTGGGCAGCCTTGGCTCCATAGACACAAATTGGTCCCGTCCACATATCAACAATGTGTTAACGGAAGGTTCAATGGCAAGCCCATATGCATCCCAACCAACCATACTCCGTTTGACTTGTTTGAAGCCCACCATTTTGAAGCAGATTTTTATGATGAGTTCACTCCATGTGGGGAAGATGCCACATCAAAGCTTATTGGGACCCCGTTGCCTAATTGGGAGGTTATTGAGGAAGAACCTGAGGTAGATCTGAAGGGGATACTTGATCAAAAGAAAAAGAAAAGAGAGCGTAAGGAAGCATCTAGCAGCGGGTCACAACTAAGGTGTGTGCAAGTCCAACTACCAGATAGGCGTCTTGGTTACCGATTATGACAGTACGCGTGGCCTAGCTGTCTTAAACAAAAAGGTCCCAGATTGAATGTAGCCAATACAACACCAACTTGCTATTGTACTTAAGAAACAGCAGCTCCAGCGGAGCATCCTCTTAACAACATTGCTGAAATAGCAGCTCCAGCGAAGCATTCTTCTGACAACATTACTAAACCATGTGAAGAGTTATTATCGACGCCCAATCTATCCTTGCCAGCTGATATGGAGCTAGAAATTGTCAATCTTAGTGACGACCTTAAGGTTCCACAAACAACCTCAATTAATGCAAATATATCACAGCTGGAGAAAACCCAACTCATTGCAATTTTGAAGGAATATGTTGATGTATTCACTTGGGAATACAATGAAATGCCTGGTTTGGATCCCAATTTAGTGGCACATGCTCTTAATGTTGAACCAGGTGTGCAGTCGATGATACAGCCCATCTGAACCTTCCATCTAGATATTGAAGCTCAAATCATTAAGGAAGTGTAGAAACTCCTTGCAGCTGGTTTCATTAGGCCCATTGAGCACCCGAAGTGGCTGTCAAACATAGTGCCTGTCAAGAAAAAGAATGGGCAAATAAGGTGCTGCATTGATTTTTGAACTCTCAATAAAGCATGCCGAAAAGATGAATTTTCACTTCCAAACATGGACGTGCTAATTGACTCAGCTGCCGGGCATGCTATGTTCTCATTTATGGATGGTTTTAGCGGCTACAACTAAATTAGGATGTCGCCTAAGGATGCAGCCAAGACCTCCTTCCGAATCCCCATTGGGAATTTCTACTATACCATTACGCCCTTTGGCCTCAAGAATGCTTATGCCACTTATCAAAAGGCCATGACCGCAATCTTTTATGATATGATGCGCAAAGAAATTGAAGACTATGTGGATGACATTGTGGTGAAGTCAAAAGCAAGAGAAAACCATTTTGATGT
Source organism: Quercus lobata (assembly GCF_001633185.2). Lineage (NCBI taxonomy): Eukaryota > Viridiplantae > Streptophyta > Magnoliopsida > Fagales > Fagaceae > Quercus > Quercus lobata. The sequence continues at coordinate 47,061,716 of NC_044911.1, read as the reverse complement.
CCTAAGGAAAGTCTTTGAAAGATTCCTCCTTTACAAGCTTTGTATGAACCCCTTAAAGTGAGCTTTCGGGGTTTCTGCTAGGAAGTTTTTGGGGTTTCGGTGTTTCTGCTAAGAAGTTTTTGGGTTTTTGATGAGAATGCAAAATGTCATATTTTTCTCCCTTGATGTTTAGTCTTTTATACTTATTTGGTGCCTAAATGTACTCATTATTCTTATATTTTGATTTAGGATGCAAATGGAGGCATTAAGTGCAAAACGAAGCTAATTGGGCAATTTTGGACAGTTTTGACATTGCTATGTAATCTAGGCATAACTCTCTCATTTGAGCTCCGATTGAGATGATTCAAGATGCTATGGAACGTCAAGAAAAATCTCTACAACTTTCATGTTTTGGGGTTTGAGAGATACTAGCTGCATAAAGGTCGAAATCGGGCTTGACATTGCTGCACTTGCACTGCTGACGTTCTGGAACATTCCTTAGCCTACAATTCTAATACACGGATCTGATGTAGTCTATTTTCGAAAGTTTCCAAATCTGGTGCACGAAATTTTCAGCTAAAAACACCAATTTCCTAGTAATATTAGGACTCTATTTTATTTATTTTTATTTTTTTTAATTAGTCAAATTTGGATGTTGTTATTTTAGGATAATATTTAGAATATTTTTAGGAGATCTTGTAGGCTTGGAAAAGGGGGAATTAACGTGTTAAAAGAAGAGGAAAAATCAGACTTGACACATACGTCTCTCTCTCCCCTCTTCTCTAATTTCTCCTTCGAGTTTTCATCATGGCCTTGTTTGGCTAAACTTATATGCTTGGTCAAAGGAAATAGAAATCAATAAAACTATGAGATCTGATTTGTTTTTTTATTGTTTAATTTATGCTTTGAATATCAGATGTTCTTCTGTGCCTGTTTTCATGATTGTCTCGTTTAATTTCTAGGAGGCTTACTAGTTTATTATTCGTTGCAATCTACTGCTAGGTTAGATATCAAATCTGTAATTGTTTGATCTCTCTAATTTGTGAAGCAAACAAGATTTAATGATTTGCTACGTCATAAATTATTAGATCTTAGAAAGAATGCTCGACTAAATTAATTGCAACTGCTTGTGCTTGTGTTGTTTAGTTTCATCAATCTCTCTAATTCTTAAGGCTGCTACTAGATTAAACCTTTAGCGCTTGTTTTGGGTTGTTCAGTAGTTAGGGTTTATTAGTTCGCTTGTTTTCTAATTAACTACGACAAAGGAGAAATATGAAAATAGTTCCAACGGTGAATATTCAAAGTATGAATTGATATATACCTGCTTCGATGATAAGTTGTAAAATTCCGATGGTGGATGTTAACTTAGACCAAGGTTTGTTCTTTTGATTGATTTTGATATTTAAATTTGAATTGTTCCTTAGTTGTTTTTCTTAAAATTGTTTTAGTTATACTCAACCCCCCCCCCCCCACAATCCTTGTCCATGTAGCATATAACTAGGCTAGATACTCTCTGTGGGAATGATCCTTACTCACACCACTACATATATTTTTAGGAGTATAGGTATTATTTTTGGTTGCCTACGACAGCATACCAGTTTTCTTGTTCACCAATGGGGGAAAGATGTTGATCCAAGCAAGGCACAAGCTATAGCCACCATGAAGCCCCCTGCCACAGTTAAGGAGCTTAAAAGCTTCCTTGTTAAGCTTTCGTACGTCCGGAGGTTCATTCCCAGTCTAGTTGCTCTTACTGCTGCCTTCACCCCCTACTGAAGAAGGGAGGGCCTTACCACTGGAATTAGAGATGCCGGCAAGCTTTCTCTCAGTTGCAGCAACTCATGACCAAGCTGCCAACAGTATGTGCACCCACATCAGGAAAGCCCCTTAAGCTCTATTTGGCCAACAACAGTGAGGCAGTAGGAGCATTAATAGCCCAAGAAGATCAAAAGGGGGTTGATCAGCTAATTTACTATGTCAACCAGATGTTGAAGGATGCTAAAACTCAATATTCAAGAGCTAAAAAGGCTTGCCTCTCTCTCATATATGCTGCACAGCGACTATGGCATTATTTTTTGGCTTATATAATTTACCTTATTACAAAATCTCACCCTATACGCTCACTTTTGCGGTGTCCCGTTCTTTATGGAAGGCTAGCACAATGGCTCTTGCAATTTTCTAAATTTGAAATTATCCCTATTGATAGGCCAAGAATGTATTGACCCCTTGTGATAAATTAACCAATTGATTTAGCTAAGTTAATTAATTAATTCAATTAACATGCAAAATGCGTGGTAGCGCAAACAAATCACCAATTAACTAAATGCAACGGAAATTAAATTGACACAGTAATTTGTTTACGAATGGGAAAAACCTACATGGCAAAACTCCATCGGGTTATTTTATGGTCACCACTCCCGAGAATTCACTATTATCACAACAAGCGGTTACAAGTAAAGGAATCCCAGTACCTTATACCAACCTACAGTTAAACCCTTACCCCAATACCTAATTGGACTTGTTCTGTGGTGAAAATCTCTTATTTTCAATGCACGGCTCTCAGTACGTGACTAACCAATAGATGCGCGGATCCCAATACGCGACTTAATCACCAACTTGAGAAAGACGTTGGTTGCAAAGTCTTTCAGTTCATCACATGATGAAAATCACGAAACTCCTTAATCACAAAACCCTATGGTGTACAAACACAACATCTTCTTCAAGAGAAAGGTGAACTAGGGCAAATTTTGTCTTCGGTCACAATTTGCATGAACAAAACTTTGCTTCACACTTGCACAACCATTGACAGCCCTTAAAATAATTCTTATATATGTTTAGGGTTTGAGAAAAGAAAGCCCAAACATATACACACGGATTGGATGAAAATCAGCTCTGAAAAATTAAATTTCATAAACCTCGACAGATAGGGTATCTATCGAGCTAGCTGTCGAGCATCGGGCTTCAGCATCTTTTTAAACCTCGATAGATACTAGCTGTCGAGCTTTAAAATCCAGCACTTCTTCACTTGTTTCTTGGACAGATTTGCATGGCTTTAACACTAGAACTTGAAACCTTGTTTCTTAAAGCATTAAACACATCCAAGATCTACCCAATTACAAGTAAAGTGCATTTTGTCAAAGGATTAGCCAATTCTAATTTGACATATGTTCTTAACAATAAATCATATATGTCCTAACACCTATCGCCCCTACAGCTATAAAAGGGCAAGCTATAGTTGACTTACTAGCATGGTTCCCAGGAGAAGAAAGTTGAGATGTTATTGATGAAGTTCTTGGAGATTTACCAGAGGTTTCAACTGTCGAGGCAGCTGGAGCTAGATGGGTTATTAGATTTGATGGGTCCTCCACTACAGCTGAAGGCGGAATTGGAATTGTTCTAATTAATGAAATAGGGGAAGCAGTAGCCATGTCTTTCAAACTTGACTTTTTTTTTGTACCAACAATACGGCCGAGTATGAAGCATACCTCATAAGTTTGGTGGTAGCACGTGAAATGGGAATCAAATGCCTTAGGGTGATTAGAGATTCGAACCTAATTGTTTGTCAAGCTAAGGGAGATTTTGCACTTAAAGAACCATCATTGGCACCATATAGAGTGATGGCTCAAATGTTGGAAGATTCATTTGAAGACTTTGACATCTAACACTCTCAAAGGTCCGATAACCATTTTGCCGATGCTTTAGCCACTTTGGGGGCTAGGATTAGTTTTGAAGGCATGGCTATTGAAGTTACAATCATAAAGAAACCTATTCCAGTCATACAGGTGTTGAAAGAGGAGTTTTTTGGTCAACCACTAGACCAAGCAGATTGGCAGTCCCCCATCAAAGAAGCGCTATTATCTCTATCTAGCAAAGAGCAATTGAAATGCTTCAAAGATTACACTTTGGTGGCAGGGGAGTTATATAGAAAATTTCCAGGAGGAGTCTTGGCAAGGTTCTTAGGCCTAAGTGAGTCTAGCAAGTGACTAAGAGAAGTCCATGAGAAATCCTTCGGCTCCAGCAATACAGTAAGCCTCTAGAGGCGCCTTCAGTGGTCAGGGTATTACTAGCTAGACATGGACAAGCAAGCTGCCAACATCCAAAGTCAGTGTGAAAAGTGTCAACACATCCCCAACCATGAAAAATCATATACTATATTCACCTCCAATGATTGGCGAATCCCATTTCTTGAATATCTCATAGAAGGCATTTTGCCCGACAATCGTGATGAGGCATATCTTTTAAAAAGGATGGCAAATCGCTACTTTGTGGAAGGAGGTATCCTTTTCCGAAAAGGATTCAATGGGGAGCCCTTAAGACGTTTAGGGGCCCTGAAGCACAATCTGTCATGCAAGAAGTTCATCTGGGTGAATGTGGGGACTATTAAGGTAAGAAGCGACTTCTCTAGCAGCTGCTTAACCTTGGATATTTTTGGCCAACCATGAAGCAAGACACAGCCAAGCATGTGAAGACTTGTGACACTTGTTAAGTCCATGGAAGCTTGATCTATACTCATCCCATTAGTCTCCAAAATATAACAACACCATGGCCATTCCACACTTGGGGGCTAGACTTGATAGGGCCAATCAATCCACCATCCAATGGTTATATTTGGATATTAGTAGCTATAGAGTATTTCACAAAATAGGTTGAGGCAATCCCGTTGAAGAAAGCTACCGGTCCAATGGTTGCAAATTTCATTCGTGAGCCCACAATTTGTAGATTTGGCATTCCCCATAAGATCATCAGTGATAATGGCACTTCCTTTGTCAATAAAGATGTTCGTAAACTACTTGACCATCGCCACATCAAACATAGGAAGTCTACTCCTTTCTATCCCCAAGGCAATGACCAAGCGGAGGCAACTAATCGAGTATTATTGAGAATTCTCAATAAGATGGTCCACAAATATGAGGGAGGGTGGAGTGAACATTTGTTGGAAACCTTATGGACCTATTGAAGTTCAGTAAAGACTGCTACTAGCTTTTCGCCATTTTCTCTTGTGTATGGCACTAAGGCTATATCACCGATTGAGCTATTAGTTCCTACCCCTAGGTTGATCCATGGTCAAGAAATTGAAATGGGTGCAGCCACCTGTGCAGAATTCAAGGTCTTTGACCTTGAAACTTTAGAGGAAGCAAGGAATTTGGCCCTTGGTCGTATCCAGCAGTACCAACAGCAAATGGCCAATGCCTATAACAAGGTCATGAAGTCTAGAACTTTTGTTAATGGGCAAATGGTTTTGAAGGCAGCAGACCATGTAAGAAGAAACCTCTCTGCCCCCTCTAAATTTGCCCCAAGTTGGGAGGGGACGTACTTTGGAAGGGAAGCCAATGATAGTGGTTATTATCGCCTAGCTACAACGGATGGTGAAGTCCTCACAAAACCTATTAACGGCAAATGACTTAATTTGTATTATGCTTAATCTACCATGCTTGTACTATGTGGTCTTTTGCCACTCCTTTGTAAGATCACAACGACTACTAAAAAAAGAAGTGAGCATTGCCTTTACCATATATGTATGTATACGTATAAATATGTATATGAGTGAACACTCTATTTTCTCTCTTCCAAAAAAAAAAAAGGTTTTTTGCAAAAAAAAAAAAAAAGAACATAGTAGCTACGGCTGGAGGTGTCCTTTGCCATGAACAATTCAATATTTACACATGAATAGTAAAAAGAAGAAGATAATAATGCATGCACGTATGTTTGTATAGATATGTAGATGAATGGGCACTATTTTATTTCTTTCAAAATCACAAAACATTTTTCTTTTCCTTTCTTTTTGGCTAAAAATGGTTTTTGCAGGAAAAAAAAATAAAAAAAGGAACATAGTAGCTACGGTTGGAGGTGTCCTTTTGTAACAGCCCTACCCCAACTGTGTAGATATTATCTACTTTGGGGCCCATACCTCTCATGGTTTTGTTCTTTCCTAGGTTGTGCTGGGAAATAGGCCTATACACATTGAAGGGAGGTCGTTTCTTATAAACACATTCTCATGTGCTTCCTTAGGCGATGTGAGATTCTATGGAATGCAAGACCCCCCTTTTTGGGTCACTACAATCCACCCCCTTTACGAGCACACGCGTCCTCGCGTGTGGGACCCACACTTCCGGCTAGGGCATGGCTCTGATACCATCTGTAATGGCCCTATCCCATTTGTGTAGATATTTTCTACTTTGGGGCTCATACCCCTCATGGTTTTGTTCTTCCCTAGGTTGTGTTGGGGAAAAGGCCTCTACACATTGAAGAGAGGTCATTCCTTATAAACACATTCTCATATGCTTCCCTAGGTGTTGTGGGAGTCCATGGAATGTAAGACCCCTTTTTTTTGGGTCGTACCGAAAGTGTGGGCCCTACACGCGAGGACGCGTGTGCCCGTAAGGGAGATGGATTGTAGTGACCCAAAAAAAGGGAGTCTTACATTCCATGGAATCCCACAACGCCTAGGGAAGCACATGAGAATGTGTTTATAAGGAATGACCTCCCTTCAATGTGTAGAGGCCTTTTCCCCAACGCAACCTGGGGAAGAACAAAACCATGAGGGGTATGGGCTCCAAAGTGGACAATATCTACACAGTTGGGATAGAGCCGTTACACCTTTGCCATGAAAAGTACAATATTTACACATGAATGGCTAAAAAAAAAGTAATAATGCATATACGTATGTTTGTATACATGTGTATACATATATATATATATATATATATAGATGAGAAAACACTATTTTATCACAAAACATTTTTTTTTCCCTTCCTTTTTGGCTCAAAAATCATTTTTGCAAAAAAAAAGGGAGCACAACAGTTACGGTTGGAGGTGTCCTTTGCTATGAACAGTGCAATATTTTCACATGAACAATTAGGAAAGACACATATATACATGAAATAATGATAAATGAACAACCCTTTTTATACAAAAAAAATTTCTTTTAGGCATAGTTTTTTTTTTTTATTTTTTTTTTATTTTTTAACAATGTCCATAGTTAGTCGCAACTAAGTAAGTTTTTCTATAGTTGAATAAGTTCACGTACATAAATAGTAACAGCACTTACCGCTAGAAGAGTTTTTCCTCCTATTACATGAACAAAAAAGGAAGTCTTTATAACTAGAGAGTCTCAAAACATGTAGTAACACATTAGATACATATTACATTCCAATAGAGTTACCCACAAAACACTAGTAATATAAACTAAAGCATAAGTAGCCTAATCCAACAAGCCTTCGCCAAAGGTTTCTGCAGAGGAGGAGCCATCGCTAGTGGATAAGGACAACATGATGGAATTCTCCTGATTTTTCAAAGAGGATAGTTCTGCTGACTTCGCTGCAGTTTCTTTTTCTAAATCTGCAATTTTCACCGCAAGCTCGGCCAACTTTATCTCACCATCAAGAATGATGCATGATGCAACAGTAGTTTTGACCCAATCAAGAATGAACTCAACATCAAATTTCATGGATTGTAACTCACTAAGTACATTCTTCTACTCAAGTACTTGGTGCAAGTTGAGACTCTTAAGAGGTGTGCGTTCCATGTCAAGCAAAACCGCAACTAAGGATTGGAACATCACCTTCCTCACAGCATTACCATATGTGCACCTAGACATAAAACCTGGATGCTTTGACAGTATTTTCTCCAGCAGTGGCAGACCCTTAACAGGAACATCAAATCGCTGAAATTTCACTATGGCTCTAGAAAATGTATAGAAATCCTCAGCAGATTTGTCGTTCTCCCTTTCTTGATTAAACATCTCTATGAAATCTTGAACATTAACCCTAGGAAAGGCAGCACTTGATGACTCTCCTTCCACAACTGTCAAACAAGATTGGTGGAATTAATTTATTTGACAAAGAAACAAAAAGGAAGCTTTTCTTTATAAGGCAAATTCAAGGTAAATCTTTATACATTATTGAAGCATGGATAACAAAAGCCGTACCTGTGGTTTTTCTGCTCTTGGGAGGATCAAGGTTAAATGTGGGATGGTAGGTTCATTAATAATACCTTATCCAGCTGCACCAGCATAAGCAACTCCTTTAGGTGGCAGCAAAGGAAGCAACACCCCCTCCAGTTGCACCACCTCCAGTAACTTCCTCAAGGACCAACGGTGGTACATCAACCTCTCTTTTCAACTGCACCAGCATCATCAACCATGCTAGGCACTAGCAAAGGGTCAACAACATCCCTAATCTCGCCGATTTCCACGGTTTCTTTGCGCGCCATTGAGGAATTAGCAACATTACCTATGATAGAAATGCTATCAGCAGCAGCAGAAACATAGGATGATAAGGAGGCAAGTAGCAGAAGGTTACCGGAATCCATGGTGGTGTCCGTAAAGTCACCTCCATGCTCTTCTGATTGCGTCCTCTCGTTGTCACTAGATTGATGAGGCAGCCAACATCAGGCCCGACAGTTTTCGCCTTATGAGCAATGGTTTTTCTCCTATATGTCTTTGCCTCAAAATTTGGGCTCACGAAAGGAACAATCTCAATAGTTTACACTAATGAGGGCCTAACAACCTTTACTGTTGGAGTTGTGAAAGCAAGGCTTGTGTCCTTAATCGGAGAATCATGCAGCACAATCACCAAAGACTTGGATTTGTCTTACTTACTGCTGCCAACATCATACTCTTTCTTAGACCTTGTCCTCCTAGAAACACCTTCAGTCGGAGGAGTTTCATTTCGAGCCCTCTTACTTGGTGTCATATGCTCCTCTATTTCGGGTTTAGGGGCCTCCATTATCTTATTCTTAATGCTTTATTCTTCTGGAATGTCTTCACCATAGATGACCCAACCATCAAGGTCAGCATGCCATTTAGCAAAACTTATTTTTTGCTTAGCTGCCCATGAACAAATAGCTCAATTATTTGGAATCAAGCATCGGTTATGAGTGATATCGTTCCCTGGAGGGCCAATTAGTACCCTTTCACACTCTCGGCTAGCAACAAAGTCAACAAAGGTGTTCATTACCTTTTGCCAGTAGGTACACATATTTTGGGTAACAGGACCTTCCCTTCGCCTACATAGGATCAACACATCCTGCTCCCTCTCATGCCAATATCCCATGGCCGAGCCATGAAGTAAAGGCCTCATTGCCTCTCGAATGTCATACTCCATGTCATTAATTACAGGCACATCTTGGTCAAGCCTGAATTGGCGTGACACTCGATGAGAATTGTATTTCACAAGGCTAAAACCTAAACTATTGAGGCAAGGGGTCAATGATGGAGAAGTAATGTGCAGAAAATTCAAAACCTTGCTGCCATCCCCTAAGCTAAACATTTGAGAATCAGGCCTAGCACACGGAAATGGGGATGGAGAAAAGAAACTGTTGGCATGATGGGCATAAGCCCTCCAAATGAAATCAGAGGCAGTATTTAGCGAACCAATCATCGGCAAACCCCATACCTTCAAAGCCATCCACTTCATCGACAAAGGAAGGCCATGCTTAAACCCGAAAAATCTATTTTCACCATCAGGATTTCCAATCAAAATCACCCTCTTAGTTTCACGGATGTCACTTACACTTCCCTACATTAAGGTAACTTCTTGAATGCTCCCAAGCAAAAGCTTGCAATATCACTATGTTTACCCCAGAATCAACAATATGGTATGGAGAATCAGCTAATTCATTATAATGAAGTTGGTCTAATTTTGAGTAAAGGCAGCCCAAAAATAAAGCACCTAGTGGTAAGGACATACCATGGGAAAGCTTTATGGTAGACGAAAAGTGAAGAATTTGATGAACTGAATTGGGCCGCAATTAAAAATGCATTTGCTCAACCACATTGCTAAGAATGTAGCCCTCCTGAACTCACGACTACTAGACTTTTTAAATGCAAGAATCCATGATAAAAACTAAGCCCTTTGACTGGTGGGCGAAGTCGTACGCCCCCCAAATGCCTTATAGAGTCTCCCTTCGATTTTGGTCTCTTATTTATCCAACTCTAAATCCATTAGATCCAACCTCCCCATGCTTGGCAGTAGAAATAACCTCTCTACGTCCTCAAGGGTGACAGTGGGTTTCAGGGCTCTAGCGTCGAATAACGTACTGGAGTGCAATGATGTCTCTGAATCCTCAATTTCCTTATCAAGCCAATCAGACCAACCATTGATCAATCCATTGGGACACAAAAATTGCACCGGTGAAGGCAAAAGCTCCTTTCGTTGGAGGCGTAAATCCATAACCCCAGATGCTGTCAGTACCCATGCAGTTTTAGGATCGGGGACTCCACCTCTTATATTCCATTAAGGCAGGGCATTAGGTGCACCAATGTTAGTTGGAACCATAGGAAATAAAAGGGAAGAGCAATACCATGAGTCTTGCAACAATAAGAGTGACTTCCTCGCAATTTTGACATCAACAGTAGTCAGTGCTTCCTCTTCTTCAGCCATGAACAAAACTTGATGATGAAATCCTCTCAAACACACACACACACACACACACACACACACACACACAAAAGGAGAGAAAGAGAGCAACGAAGGAAGAACAAAATATTTCCTCTTTTTTTCTCACAACGGCTAAAAAATATATATATATGTGAAGAGAAGATTTTTTCTTCTTCTTCTTTGTTGCCAAAAATCAAGAAGGGAAGATGCAAAGAGAGAAGTTTTATCTCTCTTTCCCTTTTGGTGATGCTGAAAACAAGGAAGAAGAAGTTGAAACTCCCTCTTTCTCTATCTCTTTTATTTTTTTCCTCTTCTCCCTCTCTTTATTTCTCGGCCTTGAATAATGGGGAAATGGCAAAATTAACTCCTTTGGTTGCACTGAGAAATGTGAAACCCAGCCTTAAAAAGACATGCTAGGGGGGCTGCAGTTATTGTAGGCAATAGTAACCACCCTAGTATCTGAGGTGAGGTTTTACAAGGGTTCACGCATAACACCACAAATGGTCACTATTTTTCAAAAAAAAAAAAAAAAAAAAAAAAAAAAAAAAAAAAAAACTAAGTGACTAAATAATAATAACAACAGCGTATATTTGTGTATATTTGTGTGTATATATATATATATATATATATATATATATATATAACATAACAATGATAATTTTTCCCAAAAAAAAAAAAGAAGAAACAAAAACAACAATATATATATATATATATATATATATAACGATGATAATAATAAAAAAAATGTGTATATATATAGCAATAATGATGACAACAGGAATAATAATAATAATAAAACGAAAGCACTTGCACGTGTGATCCAAATATTTTTCTTTTCAAAAAAATATATAGTAAAAATCTGATCACACGTGACTCGGGGGCTGAATGTTAGGGTACATTTTTTTTATATATACCTAATGATGTCTAAATAACAACTATTCATTTTTCAAACGTCACAAACAAATTATTGGGCATACCTAAATTTTTTTTACTATTACCATGCTAGCCCGCAACCATTTTTTTTTTTCTTTCCATCACAAAACTGGGCTACAAATGTAAAACACTATAAGACCCAATATTTTTTATAAAGCCTAAATTATTTACTGAGCAAGTTAAAATCTCATTCTTTCTAAAGCGTAAGAATTTTTATGCTTAGCAATATTTGGAAAAAGCCCATGATTCAAATTCATGACAATACTATTTTATCAATGGGATTCAACCCCATAAATCAAAGCCCATGATTCAAATTCTTGGCAATACTATCTTATCAATGTGATTCAACCCCATAATCAAAGTCCATGATTTAAACCCACGGAAGATTAATTATCAAAAAGTCCAATTTCCATTGGCAACATCAAAAGCCCAGTTCTCGCTGGTAACATCAAAAAACCCAATTTCCGTTGGCAACATCAAAAGCCCAGTTATCGCTGGCAACATCAAAAGCCCAGTTCTCGTTGGCAACATCAAAAAACCCAATTTCCATTGGCAATATCAAAATCCCAATTTTAATTGGTAACATCAAAAGCCTAGTTCTCATTGGCAATATCAAAAACCCAATTTACGTTGACATTATTTTATCAAAAGCTTGAGAATATTAACGCTTGGCAAAAAATATCATGTTTATTTCATTTAAAAGATGAACAATGTTTCTTAAAAATTACTATGACAAAAAACCATAGCAATCATTTTATAAAAGTTCAACAGAAAGTTATCTTGAAAATTATGATATTCATCTCATATTATAAACCTATGAACATGTGGTCATTATTTACATCGCATCTTCGGAGCTCATGGTAACTATTCAATCCCATAGACTCACCATTTAAATTATGATGTGATTATTAGAAATCATGAACATTACTTATGATGTGTGTAAAGTTGTAATTTACAACTATATGTTTTGATGGCTTTAATTTCGTGCCAAATTTGATTGTAATTTTGTTCAATCTTTTGTACCCTGTATTTAATGTGAGATTTAATTGTAAGGGTTGTGTGTGAGAAAAAGAGAATGTGAAGACTCAAGCAAATTGAAGACTGAAGAGTTTTCGCAGGTAGCTCGCGACTAAGCATCCCGAAAATTATGCATGTGCCCTACACATGATTGGAATGCGAAGAGTCAGGACAGGATCGAGACGGCTGTGTTTTGAGAGTAGCTTGTGGGTAAGGCCTTCTCGCGAGACACTTGCGAAACATTATATTTTGCTAGATTGTCCTATCTGATATACACTTTATGTATCAACACTATATATACCCACATTACCCACAAATGTTGAGGAGTGCTTCAAAGACAAAACCCTAGCCACAAACCTTGAGAGTTAGAGATTGTTATACCCATATTTCTCTACACAATTGCTTGTGGATTTTCCTCAACTCTTACCTCTCCATTTCCATACCATTGAGAGGTTGATAGCCTAAACACTTACAACACCCTTTCAAAGTGTCTAGTGAGGTTTTGGTGCTACTGGGAAGCATTGGAAGAAGCCAGGCTTTGGCAGATGCAATCGGGCGTATTGCGAGATTCGGAGAGCTAGACAAGACATTGTTCCGAGAAGCCTTGTTGGAGTAGGAGCTTGGAGGGCTTAGGTACATCGGGTAGATTAGGTTTGGAGGGTCTCTTACTAACCCATGTATCCCAACTGATTGTTTAGTGGATCGATTACCGCTTGGAGGGCGGCAGAGAGGTTTTTCGCCGAGTTCTTTGGTTTCCTCTTCGATAACACATCGGCGTATTATCTTGTGTTTGCATTCTTCTTCTCTATTCTTTTACCTTTCATTTTACTTTATGTTATAATGATTATGGGTTAGAGTAGCTTGTTTGTTTATCCGCTCACATTTACTCTATTCCACATTTAGTATTAAGTTAGAGTAAAATCAATCGAGTCGTAACTTTAATTTGGGGGTCTAAATAGCTCTTGTGTTTTCACACATTTTCGAGCATTCAATGTGGAATTCATCGCTTTCAAAAATACTAAATGTTATTTACAAACGCATTTTGAAACTTATCCTATTATTTCAAATATTACAACTCATTGCCCAAAGACCCATTACAAGTGTCTATGAAAACCCAAAATATTTACTAATAATAAAAGTCCATGAGGGATGAAAACCTATGACAACATGTGTTGTTAATGCCCATTTTGTAGGATGAACACAACCCAGCCCAAAGGGACCAGCCACATAGGCAAGCATAATCCAAAGAACCCCAACAAGAGGCAGAGTATTGAAAATGGACAACCAACCCTTGTTCATCCTTGACTAAGGTACAGTTGGAGGCCTTTACAAGAGAACCAAGTCTTTGGGGATGAACTAGGGGCTGTCCCATCAACTTTGTATCACCCTCTACTTGACGTGAATAGTTCCCAAAGGTTGTGATATCAGCTGAAGTCTAATGGGTGATGAAACTCCATCATTTTCCTCAAGACTATATTTCCAGCGGAAGGGGGGCTAAAACTAAGTTATCCAAATATTAACAAATTGATGCTATAAATGTCAAAAACGTTCAAGACATGGTTCATGTGCCAAGTCCATGAATCCTAAAGGGGAAAAATTGGGAACATGTGGTTTGGAGGGCATAAAGGGATCTCCAGCAGAACCCCTTGAAGTGGACTTAAATTTTGACACCTGGCTTGAGGTGCTGAATCCTACTTCTTGGGGTCCAAATCTCAGTTGTAGCACTAGGATTCGTTCTTGATACCTGTTGTTAGGTTCTAAGACTTTAAGAACTAAATGTATTAGAACTTCAATTTGTAATTTGTTGGCAAACCATGATCAAAATATTGAGTCTAGGTTTAGGCTTGCTCAAAGTGTGTTTATTTGTAAAATTAGAATTGAGTGATTGTAGGATTTATTGGTCTAAATCTACAAGACTCGATCAATCGAAAATTAGACTCGATCGATCAAATCTCATGTAGATTTATTTTTCTGCAGAATTTCCAATTCAGCCCAAGCCCGTTTGGTGTGTAGAGTGAAAGTTCAATTAGCGTATAAAACACCAATGAACGTTTAGACCCCTAAAAAAAAAAATTACCAACATAAGCTTATACACAAACAATATATGTGCGGAATGATGAATATAAGCTAAACCTAAATTAGTAAACCACTTTAAACCATAGTTAATCACAAAACAGCAGCAATTAAAAGGTAAAGAGTAAAGGAAGAGAGATGCAAACATAAGGATAACATGGTGATGTGTTATCGAAGACCTTGGCAAAAAACCTCTCTGCCACCCTCCAAGCGGTAAATGATCCACTAAAAAATAAAGTTGGGATACATGAATAGCAGAAGACCCTCCAAGCCTAATTTACCTAGTGCACCTAAGCCTTCCAAGCTTCTTGCTCCAACAGGGTTATGCCGAACATTGTCTTCTTTAACTTCCCGGATCCCGCAATAAGCCCATTGCATCAACCAAGTAAATTGGTCCCTTTTGAACTGCTTCCCAAGCACCAAAACACCTCCTCACTTATATGGGTATGGTAAGATAAGGATTTGGCAAATGTACCTCTCAAGGATATGTCAATGGAGAGGGTGAGAGTAGAGGAATTTGGAGAATCAAATGATAAAGATTGTGGATGAGTTAATCATTTTTTTTCTCTAGGGTTTCTCTCTCAAAATTCTCTCTGGAAGCTCTCTACATTTTGTGGGTATAAGGGTATTTATAGTAATGTGTATGAGGAATGCAAAAAGTCAGTTTTCATCTAAACAGGGCATTCTGGCGACTCAACCTTGCAACAGAAACAAGTTGCGAGTTTGAGTCTTGAGCTAACTGCCTGGCTAGACTGGAATTTTTGTCATGTAGTGCTCCAGCTGTCGTGACCCTTCAGCTCCCCTGCATGTTTCACATGTGTGCCACTTTGGCGACTTGCCAGTCGCGAGTTAGTTGCGAGATTCTGTCGTGAGACTCCTTTGATTGCACATATCTTGAGTTTTCTTCACACACTTTCACACACAATCCTTACGTAAATCCCACCTAAATACAAGGTATCTAATTACTAAATTACAAGCAAATTTGGTACGGAATAAATCCAAACATGATTGAATAAATTCAGCCTTATAGTTTCCCCCTTTGGCTATTTCGTGACAAAACCTTAAAATAGACTCTAGACTTAACATATGAGTTAGGAGTAGTTACCAAAACTCACTCACACCAAACTTTAAAAACTGTGAAACTCTTGAGCCATATGAACAAGTTTTTCCTAAAAACAATAATACAAGACGATCATTATAAGCAGAAATCTTGAAATGCATATGGAGCAAGCACAATACGATCAAGTAGTAAAGAATATAGCAAAAAAGTATGACTTGACCAAACAAGAACAATCACTATAAATAGTGATCACAATGATCATTCACACAAGGAATGAACATCCGGACATGCAAGCTAAAAAGCTCAATGCAAAGTATCATTTGCATGTCTAACACTCAACTGATACAAAAATACAAAGTAGTTGCATCAAGGATATAAAATCCAACAAGGGCATAAGTGTGATGTACTAAAGAAAATGCATAACATAAACTAAAAGTACTAAGCTACAAAGCATGGGTACATAAAAAAAAACATAGTTTAAATACACAACATAAACCTTGATATATGATAATATGAAGCAAAATATTAAGCGTAGTTCTTTTCTTTCTCTTGCTCTTCAATTTCAATACTCCCCCTTTGATCAAACTCTTTCTCCCCTTATCACGCACCATCTCCCCCTTTTTGTCATGGAATAGCTAGTCCTCATTTTCTTCTAGCTTTCTTTGAATTTGGTCCAACTGAGTTTGAAAAGAAGTGAACTTTGTATCACAACGAATGTTGTGAGAGTACAGGAGGGAGGAAATTTTGAACATCTTAGTGCTTATGTCTTGGATGGATGCCATGATGTTGTCTAACTTCTCATCATAGGAGTGTGAGCTAGAGCATGAACCACCATGAGGAGCTGGACTCTTTGTCTTGATTCCCTTTCGACTATGAGCAACACTAGCATTGAGTGTACGAATGTTGACTGGACTCGGCTTAGGGTAGGGAGACTCATCTTCTAATGGATGAATGCCTTTGAGTTTCAAAATCTTTGAAATGAGGCAGTAGAAAGGAATGCATTTCCTTGAGGCAGTTCTCGTAGTAGTTTTGCGCAAAATATGGAAGATATGAGCACAAATATCAATCTCTTCATTAGTAATCAGGTCATGAAGGAACAAGGCTCTACTGAGATTCATGTATCCAGTGCTTGATAAAGGATAGAGATTGTGGAACATGATTGTTGTAAGCACCCTCAATTCTGGAGATAGTGAGGAAACACTAATTGATTTCCCATTGGGAGAGAATTCAGAGTTATCTCCAAGAGTGTCTCGAAGTAAATCCTCCTCTGGATTCAAGTCATCATACACCGGTGGCTTTGGAAACATTGGCCGGTTGATGTGCAGAATGTTAGCAAGATAGTAAGGTGTTACAGTGAAGTGCTGTCCTTTAACCCAACATTTCAGCTTATTCCCTTCAGAAATGGCTTTTACATAAAATTCCTTCACCATTTGTTCATACAGTTCTTTTAAGTTGGATAGGAGGAAGTTCTAATCCTTGTTAGCAAACCATTTCGGAATGTTCATATCCAGAAGAGAACCCTGCTCAAGCACCCTTTCCATTAACATGGGAGCATCCTTGAAGTAGTTCTCATAAGCGTGTGATGCTGCATATGATCTGAACTTGCTGACATCATAGAATACTATCGATGATTGAGACTTCTTGGACTTAGGAGTGAGGCTCTCAAGATCAATCATTTGTTCTTTTCCTTTGCTACTACTTCCTTTCACGGTTGATCTCTTGAACGGAGACATTTCCAAACTGTATCATGTAATATCAAAGAGTAAGAGAAACCACACATGACAACAAACTTTATTAGCACTAAGTTAGTCCCAAATCAGAATTTTTGAATAAAACCCTAAAATCATGACATTAAGGTCTCAATCATGTCAAAGAGTGTGTGTGTGCAACAAATGTCACCATGTACAGCCTAGGGCAAAGTGTAAAAACACATAAACAACAAAAGCCATACATCAAGCACAACAAAACATCAATAAAACATATTCAAACATCATATTTTCAAATCTCAACAAAAACACACAATCCAAGAAATCTAGGGCTAGAAATGTGAAATACATTGAGAAAGAGACAAAACCCATACCTTTTCTTGAAGATTGGTGAAGAGATGATGAAGAAAATGGAGGTTTTGTGTATGAAAACGGTGAATTTGGAAGAGGGAGGGATGGACAAGACGATGAATAGTCACGAGATACGAGGGAAAAATGAAATTTTTTTGAAAAATGCCCTGAAAATAACCCTCATTATGCAAAACACGCATTTTTTGCGATTGGAATGAGTCACGAACTAGTCGCCAAGCCAAGTTGCCAAAAATCGTGTGACAAATTTTGAAAAATTTGTCTAAGTATTTTTCGCGACTGGAAGGTTCACTCGCGAGTAAGTCGCAAAGGGAGTCGCGAAGCATTCTGAGTAAACTTCGCAATTGGAGTTTCCACTCACGAACCAGTCCCCAAATTGAGTCATAAAAATGCTAAAAACCCAGATTTTTGAAAATTTTCTAAGTCTTTTTTGCGATTGGGGGCTTGACTCGCCAGAGAGTCGCAAGAGCTTCTAAGTAAGCTCACGACTGGGGTCTCGCAACTTGCTTGACCCGCAAGGCAGAGTTGCCAAAACAAAGTTGCACAGTTTTTGAAAATTTTCAAAACAAAAACACTTTCTAAAAACAATTAAAATACTCAAAAATCTTTTTGTGTTTGATCAGCATATGATTGAGTAAGCGCAATACATTTAAACAAGTACAATCACATAAATGAATAAGACATTCATTGAATATAGGCATGAGTGATGTGTGTGGGTATCAAAGATGAGATAGTCTTTAGTCTAATGTGAAGCTTCAATGATCAATTCAACCAAGATATACACAATTAGCAAGAGGAAAAGTGACCAATCTCAATTATAGAAGTATGCATATATGACATCCCACAAAACTTGAATACATAAGTTCGAAGCTTTTCATTTGGCTTCTTACAATTCATATCAATTGATCATTCTTGAACAATACATCTCATTTTGAGATTGATACTTGAAATTTTTAATATTTCAATTTGATGAATAAGCCTTTGGCTTTTGGGCACCATACATTATCATAGAAGTCGCTTTCCATTTTTCCTAGTCAAATGCTAGTATGTGCGACAGTTTTTGCAGCTCATTATCTCTTTTCATTTTGAGATTTACATTGGTTGAGCTCTTTAAGCAAAAAAATAAAAGAGTGGGAAGATATATAAGCACAAGTCTATGCAAGTCTCAAGATTAACAAAACCCTTGACTAATCATTCATGACAAGTTTGAAGATCTATTTACAACAGTTACATAGATGTCAAGATTTTTCCCACAATGATATGAGTGCATAAAGAACAAGTTATGCTTGTTAATGCACAAAGCCATTTGTACGAAGGTACAAGGTAAAATATGCGTGTGGCAAAACACAATAATGCCAATCAAACTTTTTGGATTTTCTACTTTTTATGTGTTTTTTGATTTTTGACACAAAAACAAGTAAAGATTGGTAAAAAAGAAAAACATTCATAGTAAGAAAAGAAAACAAATAAAAATTTGTCAAAACATGCTATACATGTAACCAACAAAGTAGTGTGTGCTCTACACTAGGGAGATCAAATCAAGATAAATAAGTAAAGCACACATCACACATGAGATTCAAGGAATTGTACCAACATCGATGGTCTTATGAAGTGATTCAAACCGTGGACCACTGAGAGGTTTTGTGAAGATATCCGCCTTTTGATTGTCTGTATGTATGAATTCAAGGCACACAACTTTATCTTCCACCAAATCCCGAATGAAGTGGTAACGTATCTCTATGTGCTTCGACTTTAAATGCTGAACTAGATTCTTAGAGAGATTTATAGCACTGGTGTTGTCACAGAACAGACACATTATATCTTGAGGAATCCCATAGTCATGAAGTAACTTCTTCATCCAAAGAAGTTGTGTGTAGCAACTTCCAGCAACTATGTACTCTGCTTCCACTGTAGAGAGAGACATGAAATTTTGTTTCTTGCTCATCCAAGAGACAAGATTGTTCCCAAGGTAGAAATAGCCAGCTGACGTACTTTTTTGGTCATCCACACTTCTAGTCCAATCTGCATCTGAATAACCCATGAGGCAAGCATTAGAATCCTTGAGTACCACAAGCCATAATTCGGAGTGCCATTGACATATCATATGATTCGCTTCACCATTGTTAGGTGGGATTCCTCGCTAAAAGCAATATCCGATTTACTAGCCGTAAGATAAAGTAAACTCCCAATGATGCTCCTATACAAAGTTGGACTTACTTCTACCCCGGAAGGATCAAGATTAAGCTTTGTAGATGAACTCATGGGAGTGGAGGCATGCTTTTGGGAATCTAATCCAAACTTCTTGACAACATTTCTAGCATATTTTTCTTGTGAAATGAATTTGCCCTCCTTCTTTTGTTTGACTTGAAGGCCCAAGAAAAATGTAAGCTCCCCCACCATACTCATCTCAAGTTCTTTCTTCATCTCTTCAGAGAACTCTATAGCTCCAGCATCAGTGGTAGTTCCAAATACTATGTCATTAACATATACTTGAGCCACGAGAAGGTAGTCCTCATCATTCTTGACAAATAGAGTCCGGTCGGCATATCCTCTTTTGAATCCTCTATCCAAGAGGTAATGTGTAAGCTGATCATACCAAGTGTTAGGAGCTTGTTTCAAGCCATAAAGAGTCTTCTTCAATCTTAGCACATGATAAGGGAAGTGAGGATCTTGGAAACCTTTGGGTTGTTCAACAAACACTTCTTCATTTAGGTATCCATTGAGAAATGCACATTTCACATCTATTTGGTAGAGTTTGAAGTTCATAGTGCATGCAATTGACATAAGAATGAGGATAGACTCAAGCCTTGCTATGAGAGTGAAAGATTCATCAAAATCTACTCCTTCCACTTGAGTGAATCCTTGAGCCACCAATCGAGACTTATTCCGTATAATCTCTCCATCTTTGTAGGTCTTGTTTTTGAAGATCCATTTGGTGCTGATGACATGAACATTTTCAGGCCTAGGAACAAGTTCCTATACATCATTTCTTACATGATTGGCTAGAAGTATGTTTCCCTTTCTAAGGTGAAGACCTTCATCTAGAGACCCAATGATGTTATTGTCTGAATGGTTTTTAACCACTCTTGATGATGGCTTCTTTAAGGTGGACACTTCATCATTCCAGGAGATAAGAGGATGAACTTCCGGAGGAGTGAGAGGACTTGATGTTCTAGACATTGACCTTGTTTCCATTCTTGAGTTCACGGGAGTCGATTCCTTTTCCGTTGTAAGTCCTTCTCCTTCAATATCTTGGGCTTCGACCTCAACGATGGGTTCTTTGTAGCTTGGTCCTTCTCCATCATTATCAATCTCTACTTTTGTTATAACATCATCAATTTCCACATTGATGGACTCCATTACCATTTTTGTTCTCTTGTTGAAAACTCTATATGCCCGGCTAATAGTAGAATAGCCAAAAAAGATGCCTTCATCACTTTTTGCATCAAATTTTCCAAGATTCTCCTGATCATTTAGAATGTAACACTTGCTTTCGAATACTCAGAAGTACTTTACTTTTGGCTTCTTTCCATTCCAAATTTCATATGTGGTCTTCTTTGTTCCTGCTCGGAAGAATATTCTATTACCAATGTGACATGAAGTGTTCACAGCTTCTCCCCAAAACTTTTAAGGAATTTGCTTGTTGAGTAGCATAACTCTTGCCATTTCTTGAATCACCTGATTTTTCCTCTCAACCACCCTATTTTGTTGAGGAGTTTTAGGGGCTGAAAATTCCATTTTGATCCCATTCTTCTCACAAAAAGACTCAAATCTTGCATTCTCAAACTCCTTGCCATGATCACTTCTTATCTTGACAATAGGAGTCCCTTTCTCGTTTTGAAGTCTCTTGCACAGAATTTCCATTTTCTCATGCTTTTGGTTTTTCTCTAAGAAATTCCACCCAAGTGTATCTTTAGAAATCATCAACAATGACCATGATGTACCTTTTTCCTCCTAGGCTTTCAGTTCTTGTGGGCCCCATTAGATCAACATGAAGAAGATCTAAACATCGTGAAGTAGCGATCACATTCACCTTGTGATGATTTGCCTTTGTTTGCTTCTCCATTTGGCATGCACCACAAATGGACTTCTCCACCTTTCCAAATTTTGGAAGTCCCTCAACAGCTTCAAGTTTAGATACTTTAGCCACTTGTTTGAAATTGCATGCCCAAATCTTTGATGCCAAAGTTCCAACATGTTAACACAAGCACTTCTGTAGGAAATCTTTGACGTAGGAACTACTCCGTAGCAATTGTCGGTAGTCCTATTTCTCTCCAAGACTTGAATCCTTTCTTCATCAATGATTACACACCCCTTCTTTGAGAATTGAACAAGGAAGTCATCATCACATATTTGAGTGATGCTTAAGAGATTCGCCTTAAGCCCTTTGATGTATAAAATATCCTTCAATGGAGGTAATCCCGGTATCTCAATAGTCCCTTTGCCAAGTACTTGAGCATGACTTCCATCGCCAAATGTCACATAGTCACTGACCTTCTCTTTGAGTGACTTCAACAATGATTTATCTCCTGTCATATGGCAAGAGCAACCACTATCAAGATACCATAAACACAAATTAAATACCTTCAAATAAGTGTGCACAAATAAGCAGGCATGGGACAAGCACTCTTGACCTTCAAATAGAAAATTGTCATTTTCCACACTCTTGTTAGATTGAATTTTATTTTTAAGATTATCAAACTTATCACACAATATTCTATTCCTTCTTTTGTACTTCTTAATCAAAGAATTTGACTCACATAGACTATTGTGTAGGATATGATTCTCATTTACAAAATATTTCAGCATGTGAACAGACATTCTAGCATGTTTCTTTGTTTTTAATAACTCTAGGAGTTCATTTCCAGGACAATCTTCAAACATACTCATAGAGTCATTATCACAAACATTTAAACCACAATTCAACATAGCCTTTTCCACAGCTTCATCCATAGCTAAGGGGTCTAGGATCACACTTAGGTAATTAAACCATAACAAGTGTACCCGCTCTGATACCAATTGAAAGTTCAATTAGCGTATAAAACACCAATGAATGTTTAGACCCCCAAAAACAAAATTATCAACACAAGCTTATACACAAACAATATATGTGCGGAATAATGAATATAAGCTAAATCCAAATTGGTAAACCACTCTAAACCATAGTTAATCACAAACACAGCAGCAATTAAAAGGTAAAGAGTAAAGGAAGAGAGATGCAATCATAAGGATAACATGGCGATGTATTATCGAAGAGGAAACTGAAGACCTCAGTGAAAAACCTCTTCGCTGCCCTCGAAGCGGTAAATGATCCACTAAAGAATAAATTTGGGATACATGAATAGCAGAAGACTCTCCAAGCCTAATCTAACTAGTGCACCTAAGTCCTCTAAGCTTTTTGCTCCAACAGGGTTACGCCGAACCTTGTCTTCTTTAACTTCCCGGATCCCGCAATAAGCCCATTGCATCAACCAAGTAAATTGATCCCTTCTGAACTGCTTCTCAAGCACCAAAACACCTCCTCACTGATATGGATACGGTGAGATAAGGATTTGGCAAATGTACCTCTCAAGGATATGTCAATGGAGGGGGTGAGAGAAGAGGAATTTGGAGAATTGAATGATAAAGATTGTGGATGAGTCAATTTTGTTTTTCCTCAAAATTCTCTCTGGAAGCTTTCTACATTTCGTGAGTCGCGAGCTAACTGCCTGGCTAGACTAGAATTTTTGTCCTGTAGTGCTCCAGCTGTCATGACCCATCAGCTCTCCTGCATGCTTCACATGTGTGCCATTTTGGCGACTTGCCAGTCATGAGTCAATTGCAAGATCTTGAGATTCCTTTGATTGCACACATCTTGAGTTTTCTTTACACACTCTCACACACAACCCTTACATAAATCCCACCTAAATACAGGGTATCTAATTGCTAAATTACAAGCAAATTTGGCACGAAATAAAGTCAACACATGATTGAATAAATTCGACCTTACATAGAGTTTTATGTTTTACTCCAAGTATAAAAAGAAAAACCCTAGCTGTGTTTTAGATGTCTTTGATGTGCTATGTGTTGAATCTCTTGTGAGATCTAGAGGTGTTCACCTTCATACACACTTAGGGTTATCAAGATCAAGATTTATGTCAAGAACTTGGTGATCGCTTCAGTTGCTGCATAAAGAATTATAAGAAGATCTGAAATCTTTGAGTGGAGTCTCAAAGTCACAAGTGAGAGTACTTATGGTTGCAGTGGTTCAAGGAAAGAAGTAGTCCGTGGACTTAAAGCTGTCACGTGGTTGTGGTAGTAAGTTTTCTACTCGAGGTAGCAATAGGATGTTAGTGGTCTAAGTCTTATTGTACAAACTTCAATTCTTTCATAGTGGATATGTTTTACCTTGAGGATAGTTAGGTTAAGTTCTCCCTAGATTTTTTAGCAGTTTGGTTTTCTTGGGTTATCATATCGTGTGTTCTTTATATTTCTGCATTATTTATATGATATGTTCTAGATGTGTTAACCTAGAATTAATAATTTATCTAAATAATCACTTGGCTAAATAATTAGGTTAAACAACTTGTGTTTTAAGGGGTCTAAAAATGTACACCTGCCTTAATCCTATTGGTTAAACTTAGCTCCAAAAATCTTGACATTTAATGCAAAACACCCCAAAAACCCACCATGTGTCATATTACCCAAAGAAGCAAAGCAGCCCCAAAAGCAAATCTCCTACTTCTGGCCAAATCCTAGGATGATTAAGCCTGATTCCCTGCCCCTGATCAGTCCAACGTTTTTTGGATTCTTGTTAATTAATGCTTCCCTAAACTCCGTTATAAAAACAGAAGCACCCCAGCCCACAAACACATAGCTACTCCCTTTGAAACTTCTGATTTGTTTGCCATTTTGCTTTGTGGTTTAACTCTCCTCAAGCTCACAACTCATTCCTCTTAGCCTACACTCACCTAGCCTCAGACATTCATTTCCTTTCTTTTGCATATCCACAGCTCATAAATGCTCCTTAATCAATCTCAAATAGTCCACTACTTACTAAAGCCTTAATCTCAGCATTAATTCCATCACACTCACTCAAAACAGCCCACATCACCCCATTCATGCCTTATGTACATATATTCCCCAAAATCTTAGTTTAGTACTTATTGCATTGAGCTGGGATCTCTCTCTCCCTTCACACCATGCTAGTTAATCCCTTTCTTCTTCCTACGGAATCTTTAATTTTTACTTTTTGTTTTACTATTGAAGGATATAATGTATTTGTAACAATGAAATTCTATAGTGTAGAAATATTCTATAGTTGAGTTTCAGCTTGGCTTTTCGATATTTTATTTAGAGGCATCAATTTCCCCCTCAACGAACACTAAACCAAAAAAAATAAAAAAAGAGTATTATGATGAATCTAGTTTTATATAATGAAGTTATATTAAAATTCTATAGTGTAGAAATATAAAAACTCAGTCTATTCCTCTTTAAAAACCCAACCCAAATAATTTTTCTTTAAAACCCATAAGCCCAAGCCAATCAACCTTTTAGTCTAATAACCCAAGCCCATTTAAACCCTTAAAGCCATTTGGCTCAAACCTAGTTCAAAACCAAGTCCATTGGCCTAAGCCTAACCTAACTTAACCTGTTATTTAACATTACCCATTTATCATCCCTTCTAACTTTTGCTTTGATTTTCTCTATCTCCAAACAAATATATAAAACAAACAAAGTATTTGAATATTCAACATATTCTCTTTTTTTGTTGCTATCAAAATCTCTGAGATTTTGTCAAACAATCTCAACTCAAAATTAAAGCAAGAAAAATAACATAGGCATTTTTTGACGCAAACTTAAAATTATAAAGATTAAAATAAAACATTTTTGAAGGAGATGGACTATTTTGAGACATGAAGAAAAATGGTTTTTAGTGTAACTAGTCGGTAACATATGCAATGCACAAGAAATATTAATAAAATATGAATATTTATTTTATTTGTATAAATATAAAATTGATAATTATGATAGTTGTTAATAGATATTGATTATGATTGTGTTTGTATATAAAATTATCTATTCTACAATTTCAAGAAAATATGATGTGTTAATATTCTAATGAAATATTTAAATATGAATTAGAATTTATATTTAATTATAAATATATATTAGAATAGTAATATATACAATTGTTGGGTCTTTAAAGATTATATGGCACAATTTTAAAAGTTCAAAAAAAAAAAAAAAAAAACTCAAACCTCTTTGGTTTTATATATTACGGGGCTTACCCTATATAGACTTCTACATTTTGATGCTCAAAATACCTTCAAATTCTCTTATTTAAAAAGTTTAAATAGTAGGGTTAGACATGTAAAATTATTACTAATTTTGAAGCTCCTAAATTTTAGATAAATTTAAAAAAGCAGTTTACTAACGAATAGTTTTTCCTATAAATAAAAAAGTTACGTTCTTTTGTTCTCACGAACATATATACTCCCACGTTTCCATTAACTATATACTCCTAATAACAAGCAGTTATTTCATTTAACATGTCTCTCCATTTTTATCATATTTTTTCTTTCTTCTTCAAATTCTAAAAAACAAATCCCATCCTGGACATCTATTCCCAGGTTTCCACTAATTTCAAACAAAGGCAATCTCTCAAAACTCAATTAATAAGGCATGAACATATAATACCGTTTGTTTTTAATAAATTTCATTATATTGTTTTCTCTTTCCATTTGTCTTTATCTTTGCCTCTCTTTCTCTAATTGCTCCACACAAAAAAGCCTTTGCACGTGTGTGTGTGTGATGAGGCTAGTAGATTATTAATATTATTTTTTTCCCTCTTTTATGGTTACAAACACACAAACATGGATATGAATATATATTAGTTCTGAGGTGAAAAGAAATATTAAAAGTAATTAGGTACACATCAGGAAGATGGTTAGGGCCTTAATTAGGGAGTCTGGGATTTAGGATGACCCTGCAATTGGAAATTTGAGCAATTGGCAGTGGGCATCAAATGACATGACACATGGGTCATTGTTAACATTAGGCTTGACACAAATTTTATAAATGTGTTGTTGAAATAAATGTGTTATTCAAATGTGAGGTTTTAATAATATAATGACATGTTACAAGTTAATATCAAAGCCATGAAAAAAATAAAAACAGAAAATAAGTTTTAGTGACGAATTTTTTCGTCACAAATATAGCAACAAAAAATTGTTTTGGTGATGAAAATTTCGTCACTAAATATAGCAAAATTTTGTAAGAAATGGTTTTAGTGACGAAAATTTTCGTCACTATATGTGTTTGGATTTTCTTAAAAATAGTTTTAGTGATGAATTTTTTCGTCACTATATATATCCGAACATAGTTTAAGTGACGAAATTATTCGTCACTAAATATGATTTTGTAAACTAAAGTGTTTTTAGTGACGAAATATTTTTGTCACTGAATAGTGTTTTTTAGTAAGGAAAACATTTAGTGACGAAACGTTTTCGTCACTAAAAGTTTTTTTTTTTTTTTTTTTTTTTAAATCAAATCGAACTTTTAGTGATGAAATTTTTCGTCACCAGGACTTTTAGTGATGGGGCTACAGTGACGAAATGGGTTTCGTCACTAAAAGTCAACTGGACTTTTAGTGATGAATTTTTTCGTCATTGAAAATACATTTTGTTGTAGCTTATATTTTGGACCAATTTTTGGTAGTTAACAGGTAAGCTTTAATACCCTTTTGCCCTCCTTTTTGTATGAACATATATAATCTGGGCTCTGTTGGGCCTCCAAAGTCCAAATCCAATTTTGTGTAAATAGAGATTCCGTTCCATGTAGTTTTGTTTTTATGTAGATAAAAACAAGTAATAATATGTTGTACAAATAACAGTTACTGGTTATATATATAAAACATGAAAACCTAGACCATCTGTTCGCAACACCAAATTGATAGTAGAAAACATATCGATCTTGTCATGTTCTAGGGCCTAAAGATTATTTTTCAGTGTCTCTAAAGATAAATATTTGCCACTTTGAACACGTTATGCATGAACCACAATAAATAAATACAACAAATAGATAAGCATTGACGTGTAGATGGATACAGCCTACGCGTGCAAATATTTTTCTTTGAATAGAGACCAAATTTTCTTTTTTGTCAGTAAGGAATCGTACTAAAACGTTTGGAATAGTCCAAACTTAATCATCGAATAGGTAGAGGGTGTCATACTTATATTCTTGTGTCCAGTGAAAATTTTTGCTGGACACGGCAAGATTTTTACTGGACACGTGTCCAAATCTTGCCGTGTCCAGCAAAAATTTTCACTGTTAAGCTTTATATGCTAGGTGTTGGCACGACCCGCCGTCTCTATACGATCATAGACGAGTCGCCTTTCACCCCTGACAGGACGAGTCACTGTTAAGCTTTATGAATGAATACCAACCCCTAAAAATAGAGTCTTATTATGCAATAAGAGATAGAGAGAAAGAGGTACCGGTTGTCATGTTACGGGGCTTGGCAGTATTTATATAAATTATTTTGTCGTGCTATGAGCTAGGCACATGCAAACACTTTTAAAAATCCTATTCATAAAGCTTAGCAGTGTCTTTACTGTTTACACACACGCATGCATATTGATTATCTACTTAATAATAATAAGTTTTTATTTTTTTAATAATAATTTGAGGGCAGAGGGAGGGGGAGTGGAGGGGAATAGAGTAGAGTTAATTAAAAATATACTAATTTTGAGCCAATTCTACTATATTTTACTCTACTTTCTCTCTCTCCCCTCAATCCAAACGGACCATTAGTATATGGAAAGGTACCACTTAGACTTAATTTCTTGGGACAAGAAAATGTAGCTAAAAATGAGTATTGCATATTTGTATTATTAACATTGTGATGCAAGGCGTACAGTTGTTAATGTCTTGATGATGAACATTTGCAAATAATTTCACTGCAATTCCAATAATACCAAGAAACGTAGATTTCATTTTATGTTTTTATTAGCAAATAGTTGTCCCTTGTCATATATCCTACCATTCAATGGCTTCATATGAATATTTTGTAAAAAAAAAAAAAAAAAAAAAAAAAAAAAAAAAAAAATTGATAAGATTGAATATTTTGTAGAAAAATAATTGATAAGATTATATTTTTTTAGGAGCTACAGCCGCGTTTTTAAAATGCAGCTGTAGACCAGTTTTTTTTTTTTTTTTTTTTTTTTTTTTTTTTTTTTTTTTGTAATGTATATAATGTGTGTGTGAGAAATGTAAGATTCAGACCAAAAATATGAATGAAGCATCACAAAAGATACTATTATTATATTGAATTATAACTCTTGAACCCACTAACGATGAGACTACTTTGATTTGCGAATTAGTAATCAAACTCTCTCTATTTGGATCCAACTAGTAGTTTCAAAGTATACAATTCAAAGTTTTAAGCATTAAAACAATATTATGTGTAAATTTACTAGAAAATGTAGTTGTCTGATAAATGTAATAACATATTCAACAGCATAATTAGTAATTAAATGGGGGAATGGATCCAACAAATTGACTGACTAAATAAATGACAGAATCGAATCAAGATCTGAACAATAGGCACATAAGGATCCAAGGGGGAGCCCCCTACCATCGCATCATACCAACCATAAAAGACCAAAAGGATAATGAAACAAACCCTCGAACATCACATCAGCATATATAGGTTATTTTATACTTGTGAAGTGTGATTTGTTAAGTTTAAAATAAAAATAGTGATGCTTGTAAATAAATATATCAGGAAAACTTCCATGAAATTGTCTCATTTTGTTGTTCTTTTTTATCTAAATTTGCTTCTTTCCACAAGCAAAAAACGATTTGCATTATTTAAGTTTCTTTGGGGTATGATTTATGTTAGAATTATGTGATAAAATGATTGCGCTCACAATTTCATAATAGCTAAAATTTTAGGAGAATTGATAATTTAATATAGAATCAAAACAAGAAGTTCTGAGTTCGATTTTTGTCTTTTTCACTCTACATTTTATTTAAAATTTTAAGCCTTTGGAAGAATTAATAATTTAACAATTAAAATCAGAGCTAACTTTGAACTTATGGTTGTCTCACTTTGTTTTTCGTTGCATCAGAAGGTATTGTAATTTTTTTTTAAAGCAAAATTTAGATTTACTTTTTTTCACATTTGAGTTTGTTTTAGTTTGAAATCAATAACTTAACCAACTTTTGGTAACTTAGCACTGTCAGCGATCTAGATTGATGATGACCATGTATTAAATTGCGATTTGAAATGAAGAACAAAACAAAATATCGTAAGTTTTCAAGAGTAGCTAAAGTTAGAAATCAAGGACAATAATATGAGCCAAAAGGATTAGAACGGACATGGCTTGGTCCGGCCCGTCTCATTAATGTTGCATGTTAAAATTGAACTATTGTAAATATTGCTGAACTGACTAGTTCAATGCAAAGAGAGACTACCAATAATTGAGCTAATATTCCTCGAAGACCTAGAAAGCACCGACGCGGCTCTAAGGTCGTCGTACCAGAATCCGATGCGGCGTCCGGCATCCGACTCGCTAACTCTCCTTCTTTTTTTTTTTTTTTTGATTTGTGCCGACTTGGCCAGATTCGCGTTGATTTGGGCCAAAACAGGCCGATTTGGGCTGATTCTGGCGGAAACGGGAACCGATAGAGCCGAAACGGCCACTGAAACATGCCGATATGTCTGATTCCACTTGAAACGGCCACCGAAATAGGTCGATTTCGGCTGAAACAGACCGAAATGGGCAGCGGCTTCCATTCTTCTACTTCATGTGGCCTTGTGAGAGGAAAAAAAAGAAAAAAAAAGATGAGAAGACACAAAAAAAAATAGATGGAAGAAGAATAAAGGTATGTAACAAAAGAATATAAATTAAGTAGGTGGGAAAGTCAATTATTTAATGTGGGTGGGCTGGGGAATTGGAAAATGAGTAAAGGAACTTATTTGAAATGTGGTTTTTTGTTTGCAATTACCAAAAGTATTGATTTTATTAAAAACAAATCATAAATAATTGTTTTTTAATAATAAATTTTACCATTTATTTGAATTTTTTATATAAAAATATTAAATTTACTATATAAAAATATTTTAAATAATTTTTTAATCGCTGAGTCCCATCGCATTCGCATCCACTTTTTTCAAAAATTGCCAAGTCCTGCACCCGCACCCGCACCCAAGTTCCGAAATGCATCCATGCTTTATAGTCCAACACTCTTAAATCTTACTGTAAAATAATTATATTAAGCAGCTTTTTTTTTTTTTTTTTTTTGGCTTTCTTTATTACTCTTTTTTTCTGCTTTCAAGATTATGAAACAAAGTGTGACCTCTCTCTCTCTCTCTGGTAGGACGTTGTTATCAAAAGAAAAGATTGAGATTTAAGCGATTTAAGAAAATTTCAACATTATAAAAATTTTTCCACATGCTGATAAACCTGCGGGTGAAAAACATCAAATATTCGTTCATACTTGACTTTTATTATTAAAAAAAAAAAAAAAAAAAACGAAAACAAACAAATGTAATAAAACAAAAAATGGGAAACCATTACCATGTAATTAATGTGTTAGATAGGAAAGGCAAATGTGTAAACCAACTGACAATTGGTTTATTTATTTTACCACTTACGTATACTACATATATACCCTGCAAAATTAGAAGCTTTTGAAAATTTGAAAAAATTCCCATTTGATGATGTGCAATAGAATGCAGCATTAACTGTCATCAGTCCCGAAAACAATAGAAAGAGCATGGTATAACTTACTATTGTCTACAGTAACCGCAAGATTTGAACACCTGGAGAGAGCAGAAATATTCTGTGGTCAAACTTTGAGTACCTAAGAAAGCTTTCTCACCTAACCAAGGGAATCATCTCTCATTTCAGCTTTAATTACCACTGGCCCTTTGAATCTAAATGTTCTCCAAATGCATGACAATGTAAAAGAAATCAGTTTTGAATAATTTCCTGATGATAGATTGATAGATTAGTCACTGTTGTGAAAGATGCTTTGACAATATTCCTTCCAAAGCCTTTTGTCTATATGAAAAGATTAATTATCTGTCTCTATGCTTGTATTAAATGCCTTCAAATGGATCGGAACGAATCTTATGAACAGAAAGCAAAAAGATTATTATTCTGCAAAAAAGGTGTACGTACAAGGTTTTGAGGTCATGATTTAGGTTTAATTTAATCTAGTTTTTTATAATTCTCCTACACCAGTGGCGGAGCCACTTGATGACCAAGGGGGCCTGGCCCCCTCCACCCCCTCCAAAAAATTTTTTGAAAAAATTAATTAATTTTCTTTTAAAATCTTAAATAATTTGATAATTTTCAAATAATCTTATTATTTTAGCTCCCATACCTTATAATATACATACATACTTAAGAAAGTATAAAAAAAAAATAATTTTCATTTAAATAAAATACAATCTATAAATCCATGTGTAAACAAATTATAATAATTAAACATTCATTATCTTTAAAAAGAACATATAGATATTTTAACAATTATTTCAACAAATAAAAGGGAAAAAATTGAGTTATGAAGTATTGTATATTACTATTTTACATTTCACACACACACACACACACACACACACACACACACACACATATATATATATATATATATATACCCTCCCAAAGATAAATTTCTGACTCCGTCACTCTCCACTCTCCTACACTACTCCAACTGGGGGCATAAATTTAATATTTTTCCTTGAATAACTTACAATAAAGAAGCAAAATTTTAAGCTATCATCATGGCAAAGCTCAATATATAGAAGTTTAAAAATTAAAGTAGAAAAGTTCACAGAAATATATTTGGACTGCTCTCTCTTGTAAAGTAAAGATGAAAACAAAACCATAAAGCAAAGAATCTTTATATATATATATTTGATAATTTGATAGTTGAGAGATTGTAGATTTGAATTTTAGATATTTTTGTTAAAAACATCATGAAAGTGTCAATTAATTAAGTTACAAGACTCTTATTATTATATGTTTAATTATTAACTTAGTGAAATTACATATTCCTCTTCATAGTTTAAACTATTTCACAGAGCAAAGTTGCATTGTAGCTTTCATCAGTCATTTTCTCTTCGTAATTCAACTTCATCATCTTCATCTACACCCAACTAGATCTTGTAATCTTGGTTTCTTTAAAAACGGTAAATATCTGTTCCAAGTATGAAGAAGTAAATGTGTGTTCAATTTTTTATTACGTAAGAAATGAACTGGGTCAATGGTTACCAACTGACAAATACGTGATGATAATTTTGTAGGCCAAGTATTTTGTCTAGCACTTGACAGGGCAAAGCATCTAGAACATGAAAACCAAATAAAATTAGATCTCATGAATAACTCCTACAACATGCAATACACGTTAAAGCTAGAAACAAAGCCGTTATTTATGTTGCGTTGTCTGATGATATCACAGTATGAATGTATGTCGTTACTCAATTAACAACAATTAGCAGCTCTCAGATGGGGAAATAGAAAACAACAAGCATGGATTTTGAACTCTTGTGGAATCCAGATCGATGTTTTCGCTTCAACCAACGACTTTCAATTTTATAGGAAATTCATTGAGTTTATCACCAATACTATTGTATGGCTGCGTTATTTTCCTTATATAAACAAATGCCATAATCTTTTTTTTTCTCTCACTAACGAGCATATGCCGTAATCAGTCAGTACTAGGTAACTTCTGCAAGAAATGAGATCAGATGAATGTATCTTTTTCTATGGTAAGGATTCCACCAGATACTTTATTGGATCAACCATATATACTTAATAAAGAAAATTATTAGTTACTCCGAAAATGTGATGATATGATATGTTCTCTTTTCACATTAATAACGAATCCTATCATAAATTTAACAAATGAAATATATTATAAATGTGAGAGAATAAAGTATTACGTTATTGTATTTCGAGAATAATAATTACTCAATACATGTTATATATATGTAGTTTTTTTCTTTTTCTTTTTTCAAAATGGAAGTTGTAAAGTGAAGTCTTTTACATATAAAACCTAGAGTAAAGACTATATATATATATATATATATATGTATATGTGTGTGTGTGTAAAATGGAGGTACTAGTTAGAGTAAAGGTTTAAAACTTTAAATTCAAAACCATCTTTCTTCTTATTGAACAAACCCTTATGTATTTATATTTAATCATTAGCATTTTTGGAACTTTTGTAATGTAAATCTTATTTTGTATTCTCCAATCTATAAATACAAATGTATAAAACAGTACTCCAAAATGTTAGTAAAATATTTATTCAATCAAATCATGCGTGTCAATTTGGTATCAAAACCATTCGGTCTTCATGGCTTCCAAATTCCAATACTTCCTCCACTATTAACCCTACCAAAACCTCATGATTCGCGTGTCCTGTGTCAAATTCTTGCATCCAATAAGCTCAAGTAATCATTCATTAAGTTGAAGTCTATGTCAGTCTTGGAGGTCGTGTTGTTTGTCATTAATTTACCAGTAACGATTGCTGTTAGTTCTAATATTTTGTAATTACTTTTTAGTGATGTTTGGGGCTTCCTCCCAAGTGCGCCTTCTAGTGAGGGTCATCATTACTTTGTATTTTTTTATGATGATTATTCTTTGGGGAAGTTTCCTTTTTCGTTAAAATCTTATATGTAGGCAATTTTCCTTAAATTTGAATGTAAGGTTGAGCGAGAATTTTCCACCACCATCAAATCTATACAAACGGATTGAGGTGATGAATTTTGTAAATGAATTAATTTCTTTGCGAATTCAAAAATAAATCATCATCTATCTTTTCGTCTCACACTCTCTCTAAACAATATAATGGTATAATCGAATTCCAAAGTCGGCATGTTGTTAAATCCAGTGTTATGAAAATTACAATTTAGACCCCAGACAGCTTAATTACCAATTTTAATTCGATGGATCCACTTATCAGTTAAGATAGTGAATTGGCAAAATGTTTGAATCACAACTAAAGCATAAATAGTATCACAATCACATGAGAGAGAAGATTTTGTTCACAAAATGAAAACCCTTGTAAAAACACTTGGGGGTAGAACCCCAAAAGGCAAATCCATTATAAAAGGTGGTTGTGGTACATATTATACTTAGGGGTGTCCAAGTCTGACCCACTACTAACCCACCTGCCCAAACCACCCATCCTGAACCGAAAATCATCTGATCTGATACCGGTGATAGTTGGCGGTGGGTCTCCATGTCCTGGAATTGAAATTGGCAGGTCGGTTGTAGGTCTTCACATGAAAAACCGAGTCCAACTAACCTGACTGGCCTCCTCTTCTCCCCAGATGCAAATCCGGCTAGATCAGGCCAAACCTCGACGAGATCCATTGAGATTCGACCAGATTTTGACGAGATCAGTCGAGCTCTCCATTGGTTTCGACTCGAAACAAATCACTATTGACCCGAATCGAAACCAACTCGACTTGTGGTTTCCAGCAGTTGGCGACGGGTCAACTTCTCTGCCACCCAAAGCTAGCAGGTTGGTTAATGGTTGGGTACAAACCTGACCCGGACAGACCCCTGGACAAGCCTAATTATACTCACACAACATTAACATATATGTAAACAGACATTATGTGATTTGCTAGCAACTACTAATTCCCACCTTGTTCCTGTTATGTGATTTGCTTCACAAATTATTGCCACTTGTAAACCCAATTCAAAGATGTCTATGTGTTCCAATGATCAAAGTCCTAAACACATATGGGTGATTAAGGTGGTTGCAAAAAATAACTTTCAAGTATATTTAATGGTAAGGTTGAGAAGAAAATTGAAATCTCTCTCAAGATTTTCTCTCTATTTTTTGCACCTGTCTTCCTCCCTAGAAATTAGGATTAAAATTAGGATTTTATATGTGAAGGGTTTAGTATTGAGGTTGCCACATAATCTGCTCTAGAAGGTAGGTATGTAATATTCCATAAATGTTTCCCTCAATTGATTGTGGAGCAAGTGATTGCCAAAAGTTTTTACTAGCATTTCAATTTCGCTCATCTGAGCCCTAGAATTCACTCGAGCGAGTTCTTTAATCTTGTACAATGAACAATAGCTTCAATCTTGAACCCTTGTTACCCCCTTACAAATTACAAAGCAAATAACTAGAAACATGACACATTTTTTTTCTTTCCATGTAATTTCCTAATAAACTCTCTATTAGGCAATTCCATGACGAAACACCCTAATATAGACTCGAGTATCTATGTAGGTCTATGAAACCACACCCATGCTAGAGACAAAGTCTTGGGACCACATGTCTTTCTTGAAACATGAACAAACATATTGAATGCATGTACGTATTAGAAACAGGGTAAAAACAACAAATCTAATCAGGCATATCAGAATAAAAATAACTTTAAAGAGAAAGAATAAAAAAGAAGTACGATGCATGATGCTCAATGCATGGGAATGTAATGCTTAATATGCAATGAATACCCTACAAAGATCATAATAATTGGAATAAGAAATAGATACGTCATGCTTGTGAGTTTTTCCTTACCCAAACAACTTAAGTGTTGGGGAAGGAAGCCTCACAAGTGGTGCGTCTTTGGGCAAGCTGATTGGGAAGAGGTTTGGTACGTACCAGTCTACCAATAGTTCTTGGTTGGGTAGACTTAGACATATAAATTAACGAAAAATACAATCAATAAAATAATTATATTCAAGTGTACACTAACTATTAACATTTGCATCTTTGTAAATATATAAATTTATATCTTGTCTTTCCTGATATATATTTTTCCATTCACTCAAAACACATATAGCAAATCAGATATATGTAACCACTCTCTCACATAAAATTGATCACTTGTCTCTATGAGAGAAGGTTGTTGCATATATCCATGGATCCATGTTTATTTTAAAAGGTGATTACAATTATCCAATATATCATCTACCATATCATATCCCAGCTTGCATGTAGCAAAAACTTTATATATATAATTGTCGTGAGGAATCCTTCTTTTAGGTGTATTGTTGCTTGAAGGGGACAGCTTAATTTGCTATCTAGATAGTAGTCTATGTTTCTACTCCGTAGTCCCTAGCCACCATTTGTGCTCTGGCCACGTGCTTTTATAGCCTCGGCTAGACCTCTGTAAATTACCATTTAGTGCATTCATGTACGGCAAAAATTCTGAAAAATAGATAAAAAAATAAAAAAAAGTTACTTTATTTATTTTATATTACCATCTTAAAAATACATTTTATATCTAATACTTTATTATTTTACCACTCTATTTAAATATAATTTATTTTATTTTATACTTTTTTTTTGTGAAATTAAAATAATTAGGAGTGAAATAAAATAATAGTGTTTAAGATATAGATGTTTCTACAATAGACATTTGTTTTTAGATGTTACTGTAACAACATATATAAACATCTCAACGACATTAAAGCACCGACAGAGGGGTTTTTTTTTAGCAATTGGTGTTACATTAAAATGAAAAATAGCTAAAGACACATTTTAGAGCACCAGAGGGGAAATGCTCCACAACGACTGCATTCACATTTTAAGCATAAAAATTTGAAATTTATAAAGCACCTGATGGGAAATTTATAATGCACTTATGTCTTCATGTATATTTGTCCATGTCATCCTCAGGGCTCTGTTTGCCCTTTAGTCTTTTTATTTTATTTTATATAATTGTTTCCCCATTAGGCATACACTAGCTACTTCCTTTTATCAAATGATTTTTTTGAGGCATCCTTTAATTTTTCGAATGAATATTGAGCATCTTCATTTGGTATATGCATCCAAAGGTAGGTGTTTTGCATAGAACACCTACCTTTGGATCGATCATGATCTCTCCTAATTGGGGACCTAGAGGTGTTGGTTGAGGCAAAAGCTTTTGGAAAAATTAAATCTCAGTTACTTTGGTTGGTGTATGTAGAGTCAAATTAACCTACCAATGCCAAACTAATTGTTTGAAAAAAAAAAAAAAAAAGGGAGAAACAAAAACTAAGCAAAAAAGACCCCCCAAAAAAAGAAGGCAGATCCTAATAAATAATTAAAATTAATAGCAATTTACATAGGAGTAATTAGTTGGGAGAGTAAATGTCTTATTCCAAATTTCAAAAACCATAACATGAATACGACAGTACTCTAATCCGTTGAAACGTTTCTACAACAAAAAAAAAAAAAAAAAATCCGTTGAAATAGAAACACTAGCATATGTAATTTATCTTAGATCAGACAACCCCAATAAAGAGCATGTTACCATACGTACCTTATTTTGCTTAAAGCAGGATAATAATTCCATTCATTTTGGAGATCTAT
Source organism: Quercus lobata (assembly GCF_001633185.2). Taxonomy (NCBI): domain Eukaryota; kingdom Viridiplantae; phylum Streptophyta; class Magnoliopsida; order Fagales; family Fagaceae; genus Quercus; species Quercus lobata. The sequence goes on along the minus strand of NC_044911.1, from coordinate 47,023,884 downwards.
ATATGAAAAAGTTGATAAAAGAAGGGTTAAAAAACGCAAAACTAGAAAGAAAAGAAAAAGGTGGGTCGTACGTACGTAGCAATAGACTAGCTTTTCGATTCAAAGGGGGGAAAAAAGAAGAAGAAGAGAGTTCAAGTAAGAATTAGGAGAATGTGCCATAAGGAAAAGGGCAAAAAGCTACCAAGAGAGCACCTTCTTGGTAGCTGCTATGAATTCTCCTCAGTATCATTATCATGCCACACTATGTGATAGGGCACACATAGTCGTCATGTGTCTCAGTCTCACCATTACGATTTATTTTGCAAAAGTACGTTACACACGGCAAGCTTTTATCCTAATTGTGTTGGTTACTGGCAAGCATTATATTAAGTGATGTTTAATCACACGATATAGTAAAAGTTAAATGAGTATTAGAAAAATGTTCACTCTCTTCAACTGTGTTTGATCAAACTTTTCATCAACTTAATTAATGTGTTTAGAGACTACGTTTTTTATCAAAATTTTATCACATGATTTTCATTTATAGTGCAGGTAGAAGAAAGAGTTAAAAGTATTGTAGTTCAATTAGTTTGCATATTTTAATATTTTTAATAGAGACATTCAAAATTTAGATTCTCTTATTTTTACCTATTGATTTTTTTTTTTTAATATATAAATAAACAAAGGAAGATTTTGGAAAAGAGATAATAAGAATGGACGTCTAACCCAATGGCACCTACCGCTCCCAATTCTTCCGTGTCATGGGTTTAACCCTTCTCTCTCTCTCTCTCTCTCCAAATTGTTTTTTTCAGAGGGAGAACAAGTAAGAGGAGATGCTTTGTCGCAGCCAAAATCAATTTCAAACACTGTAACAAGATTTCACCTACACTCTCAACTTGAAAACAGTAAAACATACAATTTCTCCTATTTGACCTATCCAATCATATCGTGTCAAAGGAATATTCGCAAATTTAAAAAAAAAAAAAAAAAAAATCATATCGTGTCAAGTTATTTTCATAGCATATCACCTAAATTATCGTTACTAAAGGCCAGATTATTTTATACACCTTTTCTGAGAACCATTAGGAATTCCGATGAATAGCGGATCAAAATTTTAAATATAAAATAATTGAAAAGATAGTTTTTTCATGGCTTTAAGTCATGGTTTGGAAAATCTACCCTAAAAAAGAAAAGAATTGTGTCATTCCAAAAATTATTTAGAGCTCGCAATTTACTTTACATCGTCAGAATAGCTGCAAAAGTAACAGCTGATTTTATTTCATTTGATATATCCAATCAAATCATGTCAAATTATTGCCAAAGACTGTACTAGAATTAACTATATGGTTTTTAACTATTTATTTACCACCATTCTTTTTGAGGAATATGGGGCATGTCGAGGAAAAGAAGCGTGGGAGTCTGTCTTCTCAGAGAGAATGAATGGTATCTAATCTAATTTTCTGTGACTAAATGTTGACATTTAACCACTTCTACGACCACCCTAACTACAATATGGACATATATGATTGCTTGCCATGCAAACTACCACGTATGTCTTTCTAGGTGTCATACATATGTAACTTTTTTCTTTAATTTTATAGAGAATAATACATGTGTAACTTTGAATAAGAAAAATGCATCTTAATTTATGTTGACCCTATTTCCAAACACTCAAGTAAAAACGAGAATTCAAAAACTTGGGCATCTTTTTATTTTTTATTTTTTATAATAAAACTCGGAAATCTAGAAGCCAGTTATGTTATTTATATGAAATAAAAATTTAGAACCACCCTCTGTCGCTGTCATTTGGAAATTGGGTATGTCATTGGGTTACACTTTACTAGCTAGGAGCTATATATTATTAATTGTCACTTTGCGTGAAATATTGTGGAATTGAAATTGACAAAACGCATGAATTTCCCATAAAGCTGAAACCAAGCAATGGTACGTATGTATGTGGAAATTAAGCAGATGGGGTTTGAAAATAATAATGACTTGTAACTCTCAATGCACTATCAGATCTTGAAGGTAAATTTCTGATCAGAAGTACTTGATCTTAGTGTTAGGGATAACTTAATATAATCACAAGTTGCCAAGATCACATTAATCAGTATCTGCAGCATTCAAATTTTGCTCTATAATTTACTTAAAACAATTATATTAACAAATTATTTCTCCAACACCAACCACATGCGGCAACTATACATGTGAAAATAAAAATATCAATTCTGGTGTGTACAAAATAAAAAACAAAAGAAAGAAAGAAAACGAAAAGAGGAAAAGAAAAAAGATATTGTAATCAAAGCCAGTGTCGGTTAGTAACTAAAGTATATAGTGGTTGCTAGGTCATTTTATCGGACAGAACAATGATTAGAGATCAGGAATTCAGAGTGGCTTTGAAAATGATTAGTCTAGAGACTCCTAAGAAGTTTCCCCTAACGAAATACATATGTTCCACTGTTGCTGAGCACATGGAGAAAGTGAAATATATGAAACATATATAAAAATAGATGGGGGCGATCGTTACTTGAGAATTCAAACTAAGGCCAGCGTCATATATTTTGCAAGTTTCACAATAAAGTTGGTTAAAAGGAAATGGTCTGTCTGCTAGTTTATTTATGCTTAACTTACACATGGGTTGCCCTTTGGCTTCTCATAGGCTCGCTGTGGTTGTCAAACACGTGTCCAATGACCCTCGCTTTGCTGGTAGCTACGCAGCTTTGGTATTATAAGTTACTGTAACGAATATTTCACAATTATTGCTGTGGTTGATTGTGAGTTGATGAAGACAATTAACTGATGTATAGATTATAAAACAAATTGTGTGTCGTAATATTGTATGAGTTATGATGCAAATTTATTGTCATATATATATATATATATATAATTTATCATGGATTTTAGTTAGCTTAATTGTCAAAGTCTCTTGTCATTGAATAAAAATTTAGGGTTCAAATTCTGCTTACATAAAAATCTAATTGATATTTTGGTCTAATGATAAGAAAAAATAATTATTGAGCAAATGTCATAGGTTAAAATTTCATTGTATTTATATTTAAAAAAAATCATTATAGGCTAGGTTGGGTTTAATAATTATGAATTGGAAAATTTGGTGTATATCATAAAAAATAATGTCAATATAGATGTCTAAACATAAATGGAGGAAATATAGCTTTCCTGAATGGAATATATTTATGTTTTGTTAATTTAGAGAATTGGCACGTGTTAGGTACCGTTTTAGTTTCACAACAGATTCATGGAGTCCAAGACTCCAAGTAGCATAGCAAGTCCTATAAAATACAGAAAAAACTTAGGTAATTCCGGAGCGATATTGCTCCGGGCTTACACAAAGTGTGTGGGCCCATGTAAGGACCTATGTATGGGGCCCATTCCTTTCATAAGAGCTCAAAACAATGCTTTGGAACTATCTAAAAATTTCACATAAAACACATTGTTTTCTTTTAGCAGATAGTAGCCTCATGTTTAGTAGAGTATATCATTAATAGCTGAATGTCAGCATTTGTGGGTTATCATATATTCTTATAGACAAGCATCAGGTCAACAAGTTATTATGTGAAAGACAACAATTTCTTCAAAATACATCCAAATATTCAAGCTTAGATTCAGAGAATGGTAGGAGTCCAGGAAATCCAGTAACATGAAAAATAATTGGGTCTATCGTCCATCATTGGCAGGGACGGCCCTACATTGATGTCAAGATGGTCACAGGAACACCATGATCTGGAAAAAAAAATTATCATATATAAATTCAAAATTTTATGATCTTTTATATTTAAAAGAAAAATTGTGACCACCTAAATTTTTTTAGGCCTAACATAAATAAATGTTGGACAAAATTTGGCAACAAACTTAATTGTACATTACATGCACACTGGTCTTGCCCTGAATTGGATGTGGTTTGGTCGAATTAGGTAAAGTGGGGCTTTCGAAGATCATGTCAGTTTACTGATTTCAAAGAATTGCTTTCTTGGATAATTCAGGAGAACAAGGACTCGGCCTTAATCGCTATGGTTGCGTGGTCAATATGGACCCAACGTAATCAAGGGCGTTTTGCTCAACCATACCGTAATCATTGCTTTCTTGGTCGTACATTAAGGCTGCAACTCTACTTAATATTTTTTTTATTAAATATGAATTTTGACAAATCCACCACTGGATCACGTTTTCTTCTTATGTCCTCCATACTTACACAATATCAATAAAATCAAATATTAATAGTTATGTCATCAATCAAATGTTTAAATTTTGAGTTTTTGTAGTCTAAAATTATAAAGAAAAAATTACTTTATGGATCAAATAGTAAAAAGCATTTGATTGACATTAAATTTGATATATGTTTTAAAAATATAAAGAACATGCAATTCAACTGTTAGATTTTTAAAATATATAGTCATGGTAATTTGTTTAGTGAGAGTTGTAGTCTTAAGCTATAACTAAGTTTGTAACCAAATTTTATCTTTAAAGTTTAGTCCCCTTAACAATATATTAGGCATTTACAAAAAAAAAAAAAAAAAAAAGGTGAAGGAAAACTTGTAGCATTGATAGCATTGATAATGAAATTATCATATAAGAGATGTAACCTTAAAGTTTCAAAATAAGAGATGTAGCTTGTAGTATTGATAATGAAACTATCGTATATGCAACAATTTCAAAATAAGAAAACTTGTGAAAGAGAATTGTAAAATTTTATGTATTTGCATGTTTTCTTTTTTGGTTTTGATGTCAATATATGAAATTATTTTTTATTAGATTTTGTATAATTTAAGTTTATAATGACCACTCTGAAAAAAGTTCCTAGAGCCACCATTGATCATTGGTTGCTCAAAATCCCAAGTCTTTGCAAATATTAAGGAGAAAGTTTGGAAAAAAAAAAATTATAGGAGTGGAAAGAAAAACTACTATCAAGAGTGGGTAAGGAGATTCTTATTAATGTAGTTCCTAAATCTTGTAGTCTGGTTCGAGGAAGTTCCGACTTTCTTGCATAACCAAATGATTTTTGATGTAACTCATTATTTTCAACAAAGCTTGATCAGTTTTTTTCCCTTTCAAAAAAAATTCTAATGAATGGTTTAAATATAGAATATGATTTAAATTCAATTAAAAATATATATTAAAATAATAATGTGTAAAAATTATAAGATTTCAAAACTTATGAGACACAATATTATGAGATCAATTAAAAGTCATACGACTTCAATTTTATATATTTATAGAATATATTATAGATGTATCAAGCATATCATATCTCTCAAACGTCATATCTCTCAAACGTCAGTAAATGTTTAATGACTTTTTACAATGTAAAATTACATATATGGAGTTTGGAAAACACTCATATGGGTAAGAAATATGTATAAGAAGATGCAGACATAACAATATGTCAATTTAAAAAAAATTTAAAATATGATTTTCAGTATAAATATTTCAATATTAATATATAAATAAAAAAAATGTTATGTAAATACTGTGTACATTACGCTTCAAATATTAATATATATTCCTTCTAATTCCCTATAAAGTAAAAAATATAAGGTGTACATTACGTTTGACATCTAGGGCAATATCCCGTGTATTGGTGCATGTACAATATAATATCATATCAAGGTTGGTCATGCAGAGTCCTGCAGGATCTGGCACAAGCAAATATACGTTTAAATAGCAATTAATTAACGAATATATATATATATATATATATATATATATATATATATTGTTAGATACTGAATCAGGACTATTCATGACCATTCCATGACCAAAACTATAACATAATATATACCATCACTTTTCATGGCAAATTATAAATTCGCTTTACGTACCTGACCGGTGTGATAACGTGCTACGCAAGAAGAAAAAACCAATATTTAAGCCACATGTGTGACCTCATGAGCTCAACAAATGGCACTGATTACTTAAAAATTCAAAAAACTAATCGCTAACCATATAAAAAAGGGATAAAACCTTTTTTTGTCCCTACATTTTCACACGATTCTCATTTTGATCCCTAATTTTTTTTTCACCGCTTTTAATCCCTATCCTAAAAAACGCGTCTCGTTTTAGTCCCTGACGTTATATTAGAGACAGAAATTGCATAGCTGGCAAACAAAAAAAAATTAAAAATATTAAAATAATGCACCCTGTGTCCACGTGGCTTTCCGCATCAGCCTCTAAATTAAAAAAAATTAATTTATTAATTTTAACTAAATAAAAAAAATTAAAAATAGAAATAAAAACCAAACCCAGTAAAACAACAAATTTCAAACCCAACAAGAACAAGATCAACAAAACACAAACCCAGCAAATTTAAAACCCAAAAAATTAAATTCAAAGCTATATTTCGAAAATCTGGATTTGATTTTTGTGTTTGATGTTTTGTGTAAATTTTAACTAAATGAAAAAAAAGGAAAAAACTAAAATAAAAATAAAAACCCAGAAAAGTAAGAAAATTCAAAACCCCAGAAAATTCAAAACCCAGAAGGAGGAGAACAAGAACAAACCCAGAAAATTCATACCACTGTCACTACCAAACCTTCATACCCAAACCACTGAGATTCATACCTAAACCCACTACCGAGCCACAAACAACCACTAAGATCCATATCCTTCAGTTTTCAGAGACCCACGCAAGACCCAAGATCCATAACCCTTTAGTTCTACCAAGTCACAAACCCACCAGCTAAACCAACCCAACAACCACCGAAGCCAACCCAGCCAACCCATCAAATCCAATTGACCCACAGCAAGCCAAGACCACCCATGGCGAGCCACGACCACCCCACCCATGGCGACCCACGACGAGCCACGACCACCTCACCCACGGCGAGCCATGACTACCCATGAGATTCATACCTAAACCCACTACCGAGCCACAAACAACCACTAAGATCCATACCCTTCAGTTTTCAGAGACTTGCAAGACCCAAGATCCATACCCTTTAGTTCTACCAAGCCACAAACACACCAGCTAAACCAACCCAACAACCACCGAAGCCAACCCAGCCACCATCGAATCCAACCTAGCCAACCCATCAAATCGAACTGACCCATAGCGAGCCAAGACTACTCATGGCGAGCCACGACCACCCCACCCACGATGAGCCACAACCACCTCACCCACAGCGAGCCATGACTACCCATGAATAGACACCAGACCACGGCGATCTGAATCCCACCTACCCAAAGCCTCCACACCGATTTGTGCCACACCGATCTAAGGAAGAGAGGAGAGAGCGTGGGAGAAAGAGAGAAACTCTGAAAGTGAGAGGAAGAGAGAGAGTGAGATTAAAAAATAATCTCGGGGTTTTGAATTTTTTGTTCTTATTCTTGTTCTTCTGGGTTTTTGAATTTTCTTAGGTTTTTATTTTTATTTCAGTTTTTTTCCTTTTTTTTTTTCATTAAGTTAAAATTTACAAATTAATTTTTTGTTTTTAAAAAATGACGTGGCATTTGTGGGTATTATTTTAATTTTTTTAATTTTTTCCGTTTGCCAGCTATGCAATTTCCGTCTTTGATGTAACGTCAGGGACTAAAACGAGACACGTTTTTCAGGATAGGGATTAAAAGCGGTGAAAAAAAAAAGTTAGGGACTAAAGTGAGAATCGTGTGAAAATGTAGGGACGAAAAAGGGTTTTATCCCTATAAAAAATTATGAATGAAAAAAAAAATATATATATATATATATATACATAATATAAATATATAGATCATACCTAGGAAACACGCACTATTTTTCCTTTCTAAAAATTTTAAGCAAAACATGGTTTAAAAGTGCTTCTTGAATAGTACGGTACATTCTTAATGGGTTGTGTTACAATTAAAGAAAGTATTTGCCACATTGTGTTATACCACAGAAGGCTAGTCAAATTACAATTGGGTTTCTTGTAATTACTTATATAACTTAGTTTGACTTAGTAAATACTTGATGTGAGATTTAGTATATGTCTGCATTACATACACTTATTCAAACCAATTCACATAATTCAGTGCATCACAATCTCCTACACTTTAATGCTTAACATTCTCATTGGGTCCCATGTTGTAATGTAGTACCCTCAAGCCACACGAAGTTCTCAAGTTAACTCTAATACTATTTGTCACAATCAAAGTTAGCACTAGCAACATTTGTGTTGTACCCCAAAAAGACTAATTGAAGTTATAATTAGACTCCTCATAATCACTTATATAATCCAATTCAACCACGTATACACTTGATATAAGACAAAACACATGTCTACTCATAGCACACACTTAATTCAATCCAATTCATAGTGATCTAGAGTATCATAGGTTGAAATTTGAAACTTGACTTGATTGTAGGAAAAATTCATTGCAATTTCACATCTTCTAGGGCTAAAAACTTATGCAAGTAATATGTTTTGTCATATAAAAATAATTGAGCCTATAACTAATATAGTATTCTTCAATTTGCTTCCATGTCCAGTTGTAGACAGGATGTCTGAAGTGTGTTAAGAATATTGTGCTCTATAAGTAGAACTTGGAATTGAATTCCCCACCCCACTTTGTTATAAGAAACAGAAAAGGAAGAGAGGGGGGGGGGGGGAGGCTAAAATGAGATTTGTAAATTGATGAAGTTCACATAATGGATGTTGGCTTGTTAAGTACTCCCTCTGACCAAAGAAATATCATGAGAACCTGGTAGTTGGGTAACTGATAATATTAAAGAATTATCAAACAACATAACTTGCTTTGACACAATAAAACATAAACTATGTTCACTTCATATTATGATATTCTCCTTTTATATAAAATGGAACTTTCATAATTAAGATTAATATTATGATGTGACATTTTAACATCAATTAATTTCTTTTATGATATGCCATTTTATACACTATCAAATTCAAAAAATAATTTTTTTACTAAAAATGAAGTTTCTTCATTTCAAGTGGAATGGGAGATTTTGTTTCATTTACATTAGCTCAATCTCAAACCAAGCTAATATGCATTAATTACTTAGTCAAATAGGAAAAATTTAGGAACAATTTCTTAGGTGTTATATCTTATACCGGTTCAACAAAAATATTTACAAATATGAATGCATTGATCAATATAACACAAAAATGTTATTTTTTTTAAGGACAATTAATTTCAATACAACTACGTTTCTTAATTTTAATTGAAAATTTAAACTTAGATATACTATCTAAGAAACTGTTTCTAAGTTTTTCTGATACCCAAAAAAATGTTCTTATGTAAATGGAAACATTAACCACTAGAGGGCAAACTCTATTTTTAGCTCAAAATAAAGAGCAAAGCATATCTTTCCCCTGTTTTTATTTAGCAATTAAATATTCATCAAATAATTACAATATGAATCTTTCAGGTTCAAATATATTCATTTTATAGTTTACATTAAATAATATAAATTTAATGGTTTACAAATTATAGATTCATTAAAAATTTTAAATGATATGAGACATGCATTGTTGGATTCTAGAAACAAAATTTTAACATTACCAGCCGATAATGAATTATATACTTTGAGAGGGCTAAACTCAACTGAGCTCAACGGTTGAACCCAAATAATATCTAGGATACTTAGGATGAACCCCAAATAACTTGTCTGTACTCGTTATCTTAGAACATTAATATTCTTGAAATTTTGGGTGATTAAGCTGATAATTAATGATCTGAAATCAAATCAATGGTTAATTTATAATTAATGTTTTGAGCAAGGTGGGACTCTTTTTAAGCGTAGTTTAAATAAAACAATGAAATAATGGAAGTGCAAAGCATGAAGAATATTAGAGAGCAAAGTTCATGCTCCACGCCAACCCCAACCCCAACCCGAAAAGAAAAAGAAAAAAGAGAAAGAAAGAAAGAAAGGAAGAGAACAGTACACAAAGACTTCATATATAGGAGGTCAGGAAATTTGGATTTTATAAATCAATAAATCACCACTATTCACGTACTACGTAGTCAAAGTATGATCCTAATTGTGTACCTACCAATACGTAAAACGTGTTTGTAGAAAATAATAAGAACAGAAAAGGAGTACCATGAGGGAGACAGATTATCAATTAGGTATCAAATGCATTATATCAGTTGCAAAATGTCCATGAAATAATCGCGGAGTTTCTCACGAAAAATCAATTAAAGAACCAGGCGTGAGTAATTATTTATTAGTTATTTTTTTTAAATTAAAAATTAAAAAAAAAAATTGAATATTGACAAGGGAGCATCCACAACCGTAATGTGAATCCCACATGTTCCCATCGATGACATTTTTTCTTCTCATCTAACGGGCCATGAAAGCGCAGTCCCTACCCCATCACCTTTTAATTGTTGCGGTGGTTGCACAGGCCAAACCACAGAGAGAGAGAGAGAATAGTCATGGTTGTTTAAGAGGTGCTTTTCTGAAGAGATTTTAAGGTCGAGGGTCGTAGTTGTGGATGTGTGCGTGCGCCCTTACACATCTCTTAGTTGCCTACAACGTCCTTTGTGCATGGGACCCAATACTGATAGCTACATTTTTGGGCCCTACATGCACAGAAAATTGCCAAAAACAGTGCCATTTCTCCATCTATCTAGGTAGCTGGCTCTTCTCGTAGCATAGTAGAACTAACCCCACTTTTTATTTATTTATTTATATATATATATATATATAAAAGTAAAATAAATAAGTGCCAACGTGTGTCCTCTTGAAAACAAAGCTTTCATTTCTCTTGTATCTTTGGCCCTTTATGTCCTACAACACATATATATAGTGCTCTACATACTCATTCGTGTATACAAACTAGTTACTTCTTAGACTCTTATATCTTCTACCTCTTCAACTGAACTATCCTAGTTTGTTTGCATTCTTTTTCCTCTTTCTCAGAAAACCCTTTCGCTCTGAATGCCGGAAAACATGAGTATTTCTGTGAATGGACAATCCCAAGTCCCCCCGGGCTTTCGATTTCATCCTACCGAAGAGGAACTCTTGCAGTACTATTTAAGGAAGAAAGTTTCATATGAGAAGATTGACCTCGATGTAATTCGTGATGTCGATCTCAACAAACTCGAGCCATGGGATATACAAGGTAATGCCTCAATATGGTTCATTTCCCTTTGTTTTCTTTGATTGATTGTTTTTTTAATTTTAATTTATATAACAAAGGGTCATTTTGTTTGGAGCATATTCTTCTATAATTAGCTGAATGTATTTCTTGGAATGATTTGCCTCTAAGAGATGGATGTTGGGTTTAATTTTTGGTTTGTTGCAGAGGTGTGTAAAATAGGTACCACCCCTCAAAATGATTGGTACTTCTTTAGCCACAAAGACAAGAAGTACCCCACTGGGACGCGCACCAATCGTGCCACTGCTGCTGGGTTCTGGAAAGCCACTGGCCGTGACAAAGTGATACAAAGCAATTGTAGGCGGATCGGAATGAGGAAGACTCTTGTGTTCTACAAAGGCCGAGCCCCCCACGGCCTAAAATCCGATTGGATCATGCACGAGTATAGGCTAGACGACAACGTCACTGATACCGATGTAAGCCAATATTTTTAATAATTTCTATCATATATATATATATATATATATAGAATAAAATTTTTAGTATTTTTATATTTTGATATATGTATTATAAAGCGGATAAAGTTTAATTGTCTTTTTTTAAAATGCCAAATTTCCATATTTTCATTTCACTGATCATAGTTTTTTTTTTTTTTTGTACTTACTGATCATAGTTTTTGTAACTATATGTGTTAAGATCTCCAATGCTATGGGAGAGGCAAGTCAGGAGGAGGGATGGGTGGTGTGCCGTATATTCAAGAAGAAAAATCTGCACAAAACCCTAGACAGCCCTGTGAGTTCATCATTCACTGCAGAAACAAGAAGCCAGATGTTTGATTCAAGTAATGGTGGAGCCTTGGAGCAAATGCTCCAATACATGGGAAACGGTAAGGAGGAAGAGATGAATGAAGCAAAAAGCAGCGCAAGAACATATCTCAGGCCCATCGAGACAGGTATGAAAAATGGTTACCATGAGAGATTCATGAAGCTTCCAAGCCTAGAGAGCCCAAACTCCACAAGCAGCCAATGTTATTACCAGCACAATATTCATCCGGAGATGATCATAGAAAATGAAGGGTCCTCAGTCACCAATCCCAACTCTGTTTATAGTCAAATGGACTCAGCTGCTCTCACCAACTGGGCAGCCCTTGATAGGCTTGTAGCTTCTCAGCTCAATGGCCAAACAGAGGCTTCTAGGCAATTAGCCTGCTTCAATGACCCCACAAACACCATGCCTTATTGCAGTACTGATCATGATCTCCAATTTTCAACCCTTCGATCATCATCATCCTCTTCCAACAGATCCTACCATCCCGCACAGGACTACAACAGCGAAATCGACCTCTGGAGTTTTGCTCGATCATCATCATCATTCTCATCCTCTGACGACCCACTATGCCATGTGTCAAACGCCCCGGTATAACAGAATAACCTTCGATATATATTATGTATAATCATATAATATTAGTTCTTGAAGTCAGAGAGGCTCATAATTACAGGCAGTTATTTGTGATAATGCTACTAGTACCTGATATGTTAGATAAATAAAGGTGAACAACTTTTAGATGGGGTGGCATTGTCAACCATTATCTTCGGTTAATCACTATGTCTACCATTAATATTAGAGTTTTGCCCTCTAGAAGCCTGGCATACTCTGGGTGGTTCTGATATTCTTTTTCTAACTGCAATTATAGGTCTACCTTTTTTGTTTGTTTGTTTTTTTTTTTTTTTTTTAATAAAAATATCTTCTAAGATGATCAAGATGGTCATGTGCTTAATTATCCTTTATCTTTTGGTCACGTGGTTTGTCGGTTTGTTTGAGGAAGGTGCTGAGCCCATGGCTCTGCTGGTCCATACACAATGACTAAAGGGTGCAGGACATGGGCTCCGCACAACTTGCATGACCATCCAATGCTGATGGTTGAGAGTAATTTTTTGGTACTTTGGAGGCATTATTTCATTCCCCTTAAGTTTTATTAATTAAATTTATAGTAAAATCTACTATTCATATCATAATAGAAAGTATTGCACAGGGAGAGAATATCAAATAATTCTCCAATTGAGAGAGAGAGTATTGCTTAGAAGATTTGAATTTTAAACCTCCCAATTAAAAGCATTACAGAGTGTCAATAAAGTTACAAAACTTTTAGTACAGAGCTTTTAGTGATTATTGGAGGAATATTGAATAATTTTCTAATGCATGTGGAGAGAGAGAGAGAGAGAGAGAGAGAGAGAGAGAGAGAGAGAGAGAGAGAGAGAGAGAGAGAGAGAGAGAGAGACGTTGTCCCACTCGGAGAAAGTCAAAAACGAATGAAAGAGAAACGTAAGCTTTGCATCTTAGTCCCGTCACTACTCACTAACAAAAATGTTGGAAGCAAAATGACAAGGTTCACTAACGCAGGTAGCTTCCGGCCAAAAATAAATAAATAAAACCCTAAACTCTAACAAAGTTGAGTGGGATCTCTCATAAAATGGAGGTTACAAGGGTGTCCATGATCAAGTAATATATAACTAGACAAAAGTTGAACTTCAATTTTTTTTTTTTTTTCAAAAGATAACTTAATTAACCAATTACGAAATTACCAGATGAACATCAAATTGGTAAAGTCTTTACTCTTCAAAAAAAAAAAACGGATATAAACAGGTTATTAATTTGAATATAATTAATTCCCTCATTTTCCTTTTAAAATCATATTCACTTATTAAAATAAATAAATAAAAGTTATATTGACTTATTCATTATTGTTTTGAAGTACATAGTCTCCCCTCTTGTATTGGAAATTAGTATACACCAATGTCCCGTAAAGCAGGAAAAAAACAAACAAAGACAAAGTCAAATAAATAAATAAAAAAAATAAAGTTATTGAATTTTTTTGGAAAAGAATCTATTGGATCCTTGTTTTCTAGTCTTTCAATATTTGTTCCATATTTTAAATTATTTTCTCCTTCATAGGAAGCGAAATGTTTTGAAAATTGAATTTATTTCAAAGAAAACAGGGGAAAAAATGGAAAAGTGGGGTTTGATGAAGTAGTCTAAATTGTTGGAAGCAAGCTTCCTTAAATAATTTCAGCGGTCAATAAAATGTTAGTCTAAATAGTACTTAACATATCTTAATCAAGCCAGGAATCTTATAACTTTTCACATAACTATCGAATAATAATTTAAAAAAATAAAATAAATAGTACTTAATTAGTTCAAAGAGTATGAAAGTTGGTTGTAGTATAATATAACAAACACCTTTTTTTTTTTTTTTTCTTTCTTTTTGAGAAAACAAGATCATATTCATGTATTTATTAATTCATTAGTTGTACTATGTGTTAAACTAATGATTAAATAATTTAAATTTACTAGTGAACTAAACTTTAAAGGATAATTGGATAGAGGTGGAGGGGAAGGGTTCCCCTTGCATAATCTTGTGTTCCATGCATGATTGATCCTTTTCGCACAGTGGTAGAAGGTGCCTTTTTCGATCCAACATTTAATTCACGTGGAAGTTAAAATAAGGATTATCCTATTTTTAAAAGGAAAAAAAAAAGAGCAAAGTTTAAATTTTAAAGCCCTTAATATTTATATATATGCACTAGTTTTTTTTTTTTTTTTTATTATAAAAAAGGCACTAATAAAAAAGTGAAGCATGATCCGACGTTACGTACCTACCATATTAGAAGAAACACTTTTCCTTCAAAAAAAAATCCGGACTTGGATCTCTGTCCCGTCCCTATCCCTTACACCACTAGGTTAGCTCCCAAGTGGCAATACCATTGATCAAGTTAGTATGGATTTTGACCACATTATTTGAATGGAATCTTATATTCCAATTTTCTTCAAAATAAGGCCCCAAAACACAATAAACATGCACCTATAAAGCTTCTCACCAACCGGATAAAAAAAAAAAAAAGAATAGGAAATCTCAACCTCTATCGGAAAGCGCCGGGGGGGGGGGGGGGGAGGGATGGCTCCTATGCTTTCTTGCTTAAATGTTGCATTTATTTTCTTTATTTTTATATTGGTTTGTTTATATTTAGGCATATAAAAGTGAATTTTTTATTAACATTATCTGAAATTATGCGAAGATAATATTTGTTGAATTATGTTAAGACATTGTTTTTGGGTATATATTATATAATATGTTGTATTTAGAGTTTATTATATATATATATATATATAGTTTAAGCCCCCATAAAAAATTATAGTTTTGCCATTAATAAAAAGGTTTATATGTTTTTTCATTGGGTAAAAACAAGGCAATCAAACCTTAGCTAGAACTTATAGGGAGTAGATGTGCCACTTAATTCAAAGACGTTGCAGATAAAATATTTATTTAGAAAAAAAAAAAAAAATTATCCAAGAGAAACTCATTTGAATGTAATAAGAAAAACAAATTTCACCATCCTATTCTGAGTTCAAGAAATAGTCTTTTCATATTTCATATCTATATCATACATGTATTTGGTGCCTATAAAGACTTTTCAAATAGGGCCTATGCCTATATTGACCATCCAGCATAAAAATAACAAACCCTATTGACCTCGTCACGTCAACCAGAAAAGTAAACAAATAATCCAATATGTGTAGCCGTATTTTTAGTGTTGGTGATGATTGACAGGCCCACTATTTTTAGCTTACTAATTTTCCTTCGGAGGGCATTGAACAATGTGATTTGTTTTTCCATAGGATTAAGAAAAATACATATCGCCGAACACTTTATTTATTTTCTGGTCGGAGCTGCATATGCATAGACGAAAACTTTAAAACCAACAAAGTAGCGAGATTCTAGGCCATGCCACCAACCGCGGGATACGAAAAGCTTTACGTACTCTTCCCTGCTGTCGGATAATGACATACGCACTTACATCAAGGTTATGTTTGCCACCTCGTCCTTTTCATCCCATCTCTCTCCTCGCGTCCCTCATCTCTTTTTATTTATTTTTTTGTCCCCTTCACTTTCCCCACCCCCCACTACCCCACCCTCTCTATTTTTTTTTTCTTCTAAAAAATTACTCCAAATACATTTATTCTTTTATTTTGCATTTCGGCTCAATGCTCACTAGTGTCCTTGTAAAATAGGATTACAATTATGATTTATTAGTTCCCTTATTTGCAAATCATAACCTAACAAGTAATATACTGCTATGATAACGTCTAGATAAAAAAGTTAATTTAAACGCCTTCTTTTACCATTTTTTAATTCAATGGAAGAAAAAAAAAAAAAAAAGTAATGTCATTATGACGTTTTTTAGAATACAAACAACTTCAACATGATGAACCTAGTCATATATTTTTTACCTTCCCTTATTTCCCTAAATACTTTTTGGGATTCTCTAAAACAAGTAATAGGTTCTTTCAATGACCGTTGGCTTGGATTGGGTGATTTTAATGCCTTGCTTTCTAGTGATGAGAAATAGGGGGCTGTGCCTTTTTGCATCATCCTCCAATGGTGGTTTAATGGAAACTAAAAGGGCTTTTTGATTTAGGATATTCGAGGGAACCCCTTCACTTGGTGCAACAATAGACCCCCTAGAGCAAACATTAAGGAAATGCTAGATAAAGCTTACCGATTCTCCCTAGAACATTATATTTTTAACTGCTCTACTAAAACACTATCATATCGAAATTTCAGACCATGCTCTCATTCTCCTTTATACATAAGGGGAAAAAAATGGCCTAAAACCATTCAAGTTTGAAGCTGTTTGGACTAAAGACCCTACTAGCAAAGGTTACAATCAGACATTCTCTAGTTTAGCCTCTGTTGATTTTCTAAAAGATTTGACGAATTCTTTATAAAGCTTATCATAGGCTTCTTAAAGGCCATCATCATTCAACAAAACATGGTTATGCAAATCAAAACAATTAATAATTTTCATTACAACAAGGGTAAGTAGAACACAAAGCAAAGATTTAAACCTAATTAAAATGTGCCTATTTTGATACCACTTGATGATCTTAAATACTAAGACTCAAATATATATAAAGTGTGTTTTATCATGTGTTTGCCAACATATATACACAAATATGACCTTAACAATAGTATATCTTGCTTGGCAAAAACCTCAATTTCACTCCCTTGCCCATAAACTAGTTAACAAGATTAGGGAGGTAAGGAACTAGATTAGAATTTGGAATAAAAACACTTTGCAGCATCCAAGAAAAGTTGAAACTTGCAAAATACAATTTGGAATTAGTTCGAAGCTTGAGTCTCTCCTTTACAAATATTGAAGCAAAAAAGTCTCTCAAAGTTGAAATCCAGAAGTTATTAATCAAGGAAGAGACACTATGGAACTAGGATTTCAGAGTGCAGTGGTTGACCTCTTTTAGCGTCAACACTAATTTTTTCCGTCTCTCAATCATAATTAGAAGGGGAAGAAACTCCACTAGTTTTTTTAAAGACTCAAATGGTGCAAGGATTTCAAGTAGACAAGAATTTGAAAAAAACTTTGTATCTTGCTTCTATGTTCTCTTTCCCTCATCAAATTTTGTTCTCCTTACAGGCCTAAGGGTGTGTTTATTTGAAGGTGAAATAGGGTAAATGGAAAACTTTGGTGAAAAATAGGAAGAAAAACTTTTTTGGAGTGTGTTTGGTTGGGTAGAGAGGAAAGAAAATAAATGGTGAGATCTTAAGGGGTGTTTGGATTTTGAGTTTCCATAATTCATAACTCTGTTTCCATAACTCATAACTCAAAATGGTGGGACCCATGCAAAAAGGCTTGTTTGGATTTTGTTTTCAGTTGTTTCCAATTTTTGTTTCTATCACTCAATTATCTGATTTTTGAGTTATGAGTTATGGAACTTGAAAACACATTTTAGATGTTTTCAGTTTCCATAACTCAGTTTCCAATGGCATTTTTGTAATTAAACACACATTCATGGGACCCACAGCCAGAGATAAGTCACGTCAGGCGTACCTTTTTCTTCTTCTTTCTTATTCTTTCCTTCTTTCCTTCTTCTTCATAGACTCACTCGAACGGCCATTTTTTTCTTATTCTTCATTCTTTTTCTTTCTTTTCTTCTTCACAGAAACACCAAATATACTTTATCCAAAAAAAAAAGGAAAAAAAGAGAAATACATGGGTACCGATTTCTCAAACCCAAAAAATCAAATCCATAAACACATGAGTTAGATCATACACACTAACACAGAAACACAAACCCACAAACTTTTCTTTCCTTAATCTTGTTTTTGTGTGCTTTCTCTTCAGCCAAGCACCAACAGAGGTAACCACAAGCACCATAAAAAAAAAAAAAAAAAAAAAGCGCGCGCAAGCAACAGAGACAAAGAAAGGGGCATGAACAACAACAAAAAAAACAAAGCACAAACAGAACAATACCCACAAAAATCAAGCCTTGGGGTTTTCAAAAATCAACACCAATAAAAAATGGAGATCGGTGTTAGGTTGAGAAGGTGGGAGATCTTCGTCGATCAACGCCGCTATGCGTCGGAGGTGGGAGATCGGCGCCGCTGCTACACTGATCGGCACCGCTGCTACATCGATCGTCTTCTATCTTACTTGGGTTTGGGTTTGTGTTGGAAGAGTAACATGGCAATGGTGACTCAAGGAGATGAAAATGAAATGAAAAGAGTTGAGGGAGGCGGGTAGGCTAACTATACTCACTGACATGGTGCTCCGACAGTGGGTCCCACAAATAGTAGAAATATTTAAGTGATGGGAAGTGAAAACAAAAACCAAACGAGTAGGATATTTTAAGTGATGAGTAATGAGTAATGAGTGATGAGTGATGAAAAAAATAAATCCAAACAAGGCCTTAGTGTTTTCTCTCCAGGCATACCAAAATGTTCTCTCCAAAATGGAGAGAAAACTGAATGGAGATAAATTTTTTCTTGATTGACAAAAATACTTATGTGCACATTCTTCAAGTTACCTTTATTTTTTTTCTTCTCCACGCAGTATTGTTGCCCTTTTTTTGTTTTGTGTTTTGTGTTTTTTTGATTTTGTAGGGCCTTTTTTTTTAACTAGATAGTGATTTTTTTTTTTTTTGGGACATGATTTTTATTTTTTAATAAATTTGGGTGATTGCTCTTTTTTTTTTGTGGTTATTTGTCAGTTTATTATTTTAATTGGGCATCATTATTTAATAAGGGTATATGAGTAAATTTATTCAAACTCATTTTTTTCCATCCAAACTCCCAACCAAACAAAAAGGAGAGAAAATAAAATCATTTCTATCCTCCCACTTTTTCATCCTTTCACTATTTTCTATCCTCCCATTTTTCCATCCCTCCAACCAAACAGTCCTTAAGAGAATTAATCTCAAGCACCATTATAGTTGAAGAAATTATATACTCGGAAGAATTCCAGATCCAATGGAAATTAATAGTGCTTTTTCAATCTTAGTTCCTTCAAGTGTCCTGGATCTGATGATATGTCTCCTATCTTCTTTAAACATTATTAGCCTACTATTGTTATGGATGTTACTACTATTGTCACAAAATTCTTTGAGAATGAGTAATACTTTCATCACCCTCATATGTAAATCAAAAAAAGTCTCCCAAGTAAAAGACTGCAAATCACTAAACCTATGTAATGTTGACTACAAAACCATTTCCAATCTTAGCAAATGGGCTCAAGTCCATTCTCCCAAATATAATTTTTCCTTGGCAATCAGGTTTTGTTTCTGGTCGACTAATCTAGGAGCTCTTAATTAGGGAAGAGACACTATGGAAGCAGAAATCCAAAGTGCAATTGTTGACCTCTTCCAATCTCAACACTAGTTTGCCTATCTCTCAACCATCATCATCAAAAGAAGAAACTCCATAATTTTTTTTTTTTTTTAAAGACTCAAATGGTGCATGGATTTTAAGTAGACAAAAAATTTGAGACAACTTTGTGTCTCACTTCCAAGCTCTCTTTTCCTCATCAATGTGCTTTCTTTGCGGGGCTGGAAGAATTAATCCCAAGCACCATTACAATTGAAGAAAATGATATACTCTACCATGTTATGGAGAAATGTAACGAGTATACAAAATGTTATGAAATCAACACACTAAGATTTCGATGGATCAACTAGAATTAATCCATGAATCAAGGTAGGAGTCAAGACTTTCCCTCAAACGGCACTATAACAAGTTTCGTTCAAGCCAGCCAAGTTTCGCTTACCCTATTTGAATAGAATTTTATTTTGAAATTCTCTTCCATGGCTGAATCTTTGTACCTATTTTCACCAGCTTGTATACTATACAAGATGCTTAGGGTATATTTGGTAACTATTTTTTGCCCTTATTTTCTATTTCCAAAAACAATTTTCTATTTTTGAGACTAAAAAACTTATTTGGCAACCCAAAATTGATAGAAAACAAAAAATGTTCTCAAAACCTAATTTATGAAAGAGACTGAAAACATTCAAAAGATTGTTTTCAGTTTTTAAGTTTCAAAAATCAATGAAAATACGTATTTAATTTAATGAATCTGTCTTGTTTAATGAGTTAGCATTAGAATTCAAATCTTAGTAACAATATATTTTAGTATTTTATGTTTTTTTCTTCAAAAAACTATTTTTTTACTTTCAACTAACCAACATGTTTTTTATTTCAAAAATACAAGAAAATTTTTTTTTTTTTTATATATTTATATTCCCAAAAACAAGTTTTTGAAAATAAAAAACAAAAACTGTTACCAAACATAACCTTAGTTTTTATGGTTTTGTTTCCTTTTGTGCCTACCTAGTTATTCTATGATAATTGATGAAAGGTAAGTAGGACACTTAATTTTCTTCTAGGGAAAAAAACTAATGGATAACTTAAGGATATTGGTTTAAAAAATAATTTTAGAAATTTTTTATGGAAAAAGAAAAAGAAAAAACTGAATTTTTTGACAAGTTTTTATATTTTCCATGAATGTAGTATTAAAATTTTTCTAAAATGATCCATTAACAAATCTTCTAAAGGCACCTGTTAATAAAACAATCAAAGTTATAATTTGATCCTTTCAAAATAAATCTCTGACTCTAGTGATAGCCTACGTATTATGGGTTATTATAATTTTCCAAGTATTATAAATTCTTACTTATTTTTAATTATAGTTCTCAGTGTAAGTTATAAGGCCATTCTACATGGAAGGTGAACTTCTTTTTTAAGGGAAGGGCATTATTACTGAAAATAGAATTATTATCATGCACTCTTAGCGTGATAGTCACTTACAAAATTTTTATAGGGAGAGAAGGTGGAGGGAAGGGTTGGGGTTGGGGTTTAAATTTCTAAGAGGGAGTTTTACACACATTTACACTTGGATTATGTTATAGTAGAATTTCTATTTAGTAAAAAAAAAAAAAAAAAACTTAGGTTTACTACATATCAAAAGTAAGGGAATCATACATTCAATTCCTCTGTTTCCGATTTATGTCGAGATTGTTTACCTTTTGGGTTTATGCAATTTAAAATTAGTCGTTTGAGTAGAAATTATTTGAAGTCAATTTTGAGAACTTTCTTCACAAGTTTCCACTTGCATTGAATACTAATTCTTTTGAGTCTGCTGAAACCAAAACATATATCATTATTATACAATAGTAACAAAACAAAACAAGTACGAGATAGGACGCAAATGCAGTGCATAGAGATAAATAGTTCAATGGAATGCAGGTTCTCGTTGTAATCTTCTCTCTGCAAAGTCTTCTCTTGATGGTGAGATTTGCAGGTGCTATTTTCCCATCAACTTTTTTTCTTGAAAAGGTCCACCAAAAGACCTATATGCTATTTATATACCTATCCTTATAGAGCATCCCTTTCGTCGGCCAACTTTTAATTTGATAAGCTAAATGTAGACAAAATTGCTTATGGACATATTTAAAAAGATTCTCTTTAATTCTAATCAACGAGCTTAGAATTGGAACCACCACCTAGGAAATCTCATCAACATGTTCACCGTTTTTCTCTTTACCTTTTGGTGGGGTGAAGGGGGGTGTGGAAGTCAACCACAAAGTTATACAATAAACCAATTATGATGAGTGCAGAGGCCCAAAAAAAAGAGAGAAATAGATAGGAAGAGAAAGTTAATGAGTGTGAACTAAAGAAATTAACCATTGTGATCAATTTTAATTAGTTGAAGGCCACATATGTTCTAATCACGATCCATTTTCATGCCATGGGAAACAATTTTCGTTACATGGCGATCCAAAAAAGAAATGAGAAAGGTGCAGCCAATTGGCGTTACGGGATTAGCCGACAAACCCCACATAACAACTGGCTTATATATATATAGTCCTAGTTATATATATAGTTGATGTTAAATGTTACAAATCATGCTCTCCAGGCATAAAACGGTTGTTGGCTATGACTTTTGGTGAGCCTCTGTTGCTATCGTTCTGTCATGACCTTTCCAAACAAAATATAATTGGAACAACTATAAATGTACAACTAGAGCTCATATTTAGTGAATTAATCACGGTAGGTGAGGTGGGGTCAAGCCAAGCGGGCAAGGTGTTACATCTGAATCGAAATAGTGCACATACAATAATTCTAATTTGTAGATGAATTGAAGGGTTACCTTTAGAAGCCAATCTTTTTTGAAAAACAAGGCCAAAGAATCATATCTCAAAGGATATTTGATGGGATTAAAAGGTGGGAAAAGGCTAATGCCTTCTTTGAATTTTATCATACATTTCCATTCGATGTTCTTAAAACTAATATATTCAGACATATATTCTCTTTTCACTAACTTCCAGGTAACAATAAGACATGATATTTATTCGAAAGTAGAGACACCCTTTACCCTACAATCCACATGTGAGAAGCATGAGATTCTTTGTAATATTCATGAACACGCAGAGCCAATATTGGAACCAATTATGTTGCTCTAGCTGCTTCTCTTTTCGATAAGCCAATTAATTTGCTCTTCGTTTTCTTTTGAATATAATTCGGATGCATTATCTGAAATTCAAAAGAGCACGATGGTTTCTGCTACTTTAACAATCATTTGAAGCATTTGATTGTTCAATATCGCTATCAAGGCCATAAAAAGTGTCTAAACTTTGGACACAAGCTATTCCTTTTTACAAACTCGTTATTTTTACTTCCCACTGTCTAAATTATTGTATATATAAGTATATACATGGATATGTTGTAATAATGATGTTTGAGTTTGGAGAATATTATTTCGTAAAGTTGTTAAAGTGAAAATTCAAGTTCTGAAATTTTCAAAGTGAAATTTTGAAATACAGCATTTTCCATTGGTCGAAACTTTGGCTTGATTGATCGAAATAATAAGAAAATAATCCTAAAGTCTCTGGATGAATCGATCGTTATTCGATTCTTGTTCAATCGATCGAAAAGAGTACTCAATTGATTGAAAGTTGTAAAACAAAATTTTCTGCAGAATTTTCTAGTGACTGTTCAAAGAGTTTAAAGATGTTTCAAGCCTTGTGAATAGTTTTATGAAACATTTTAACTGTCCATATGTGTCTTTTGATGAAATATAACTCTATGGGTATAAATAGAGGCTTATGTTCATTTGAAAAATAACTAACTTCACAAAAATAATAAGTTAGAGAGAAACACAAGAAATTCTGTGGTTATTCTCTAGAATTACTATCTGTAGAATCCAACATCTTGGTTGTATCTTGGGGACAAATTTGCGATAACTCTTTAGCAACAATAATGTGGGGGGCAAATATTGTCTGAGGAAAATGATATTGTGCCTCCAAGTTATCTATT
Source organism: Quercus lobata (assembly GCF_001633185.2). Taxonomy (NCBI): domain Eukaryota; kingdom Viridiplantae; phylum Streptophyta; class Magnoliopsida; order Fagales; family Fagaceae; genus Quercus; species Quercus lobata. Next base: position 47,000,208 of record NC_044911.1, on the reverse strand, counting down.
TTCTATTTGTCATTTGTCTTAACTTTGTTCTTCCATTATTACTTTGTGTAATATCCTCAACAATCTTAGACAATATTTCTTACAATGGAAGGAACAAGTGATGTTTTAACGTTGAAGATGTTGAATCATGAGTAGGTGAAATTGGATCGCTTTGATGAAACCAATTTCCCTTGATGGAAAGACAAGATGAAATTCCTACTTACTGCACTAAAACTTTCCTATGTCTTGAACCCGAATTTGATGTCTTCTCCTACTGCAAATGATGAAGACACTAATGAGATAAAGACACAAAGAAAGAAATGGGAGGAAGACAAACTGATTTGCAGAGGACATATTCTCAATACTCTTTCGGATCGTCTCTATGATCTCTACACATTAATAAAGTCACCGAAGGAGATTTGGAATGATTAGGAAACAAAGTACAAAACTAAGAAAGTAAGTACGAATAATTTTTTTATTCAAAAGTATTTTAATTATAAAATGCTTGATAATATCTCAGTTTTGGATCAAGTGCATGAGTTACAGATTTTGGTCAATAAAATCCGTGATTTGTCAATCAATATTCCTGAATCATTCCAAGTGGTTGCAATCATTGTGAAACTCCCATCAAGTTGGAATAATTTTAGAAAGAAGCTTCTGCATATGTCGGAAGATCTCACTTTAGAACAATTTGGACAACATCTTTGAATTGAAGAGGAAAGTCGGGTTAGAGATGTGACTAACACTGATTCTAATGTGAATGTGAACAATGTGAGCAATGTTCAAAGTAGGAGTTCAAGTAAAACCGATAAGCACTTGAAAGTGAACAAAAGTGAGAATAGTTTCAAGAAGAACAACTCCAAGAATCCCAATTAGGACAAGAAGAATTGGGCTTATTTTCATTGTGGAAAGAAAGGTCATTACATTCACGAATGTAAACTCTTAAAGAACAAGAAAAATGAAGAAGAAACAATGCCATTGAAATGAATGTCATTGAGGACATTGTTGCTATGGTAAGTGGCATACATATTGATATGATCACTGAAGTTTATATAGCTGTGGTTGCAAATCCTTTTGATTGGTGGTTCAATTCGGGTGCAACGGTGCATGTGTGCAACAACAAAGAACAATTCAGGACTTATGATGAGTCTTCCATAGAACAGCAAGTGTTGAAGGGCAACCACAATAAAGCAAAGGTTCTTGGAAATGGCACTGTTAAAGTGAAAATGAGTTCTGACAAGATGCTAATCTTGACCAATGTTTTTCATGTACCCGATATCAAGAAGAATCTTGTATTTGCTAACTTGTTATGTAAGAGTGGTGTAAAAACTGTACTTGAATCGGACAAGTTAATCTTGTCCAATAATGGGATATTTGTGGGAAAGGGATATGTTACTAATGGCATGTACAAACTAAGTATTATTAATAAAAAAGTTTCTAGTTGTGCTTATATTGTTGATTCTTCATATTTGTGGCATGCTATATTAGGACATTTAAATTTCAAATACCTAAAGTTTATGTCAAAGCATGGTATGATTTCATATAAGCATGTTGATGAAAAAAAAATGTGAGATTTGTATTCAAGCAAAAGTGCCAAAGAAACCCTTTTCTAAGTTAGATAGAAATTCTATTATGCTTGAACTTGTACATTTTGATATATGTGAATTGAATGGTGTATTAACTAAAGAATGTAAAAGATACTTCATTACATTCATTGACGATTTCTCTAGATTTACATATGTGTATTTAATGAGTGAAAGTTCAATAAGTATATAAAACACTTTGAACGTTTAGACCCCCAATTTACAAATTATCAATTCAAGCTTAATATCAAACAATTAATGTGCGAAAAATGAACATAAACTTAATACAGAATTGATAAACCATCTAAACCAAATAAAATCACATCCACAGCAAAAATTAAATGGAAAAGATTAAGGGAAGAAAGATGCAAACACAAGGACAACACTTGATGTGTTATTGAAGAGGAAATTGAAGCCCTCGGCACAAAACCTCTCCACCGCCCTCCAAGCGGTAAACAATCTACTAAAGAATATAGTTGGGATACATGAACAGCAGAAGACCCTCCAAGCCTAATCTACCCAACGTACCTAAGCCCTCCAAACCCCTACTCCAACGAGGTTACGCCGAACCTATTTTTTCTTTAGCTTGCCGGATTCCGCTACTTGACCATAGCATCAACCAATATGAAATTGGTCCCTTCTTAACTGCTTCCCAAACACCAAATGGCCTCCTTGTAGATATGGGTATGGTGAGAAAAGGTTTTGGTAATGTACCTCTCAAGGATTTGACAATGGAGAGGAAGAGAGTAGAGGAATTTGAAGAGTCTTTATGTGAAGATTGTGGATGAATCAATCATGTTTTTCTCTAGGGTTTCTATCTCAAAATTCTATCTGGAAGCTCTTTGAATATCATGGGTATAAGGGTATATATATAGTAGGGTGTGAAAGAATGTGAAAAGTCAGTTTTTCCCAAACAGGGTGGCCTGGCGACTTGACCTCGCGACTGGGCTGAGTCACGAGTTCAAGCCGCGAGTTAATGGTCTGGCCAGCTTGGGACTTTTGTCTTGTAGTGCAACAGCTGGCATGACTCTTCAGCTCCCCTACTCCGCACGTGTGCCAACTTTGGCGGCTTGCCAGTAGTGAGTCTAGCCATGAGTCTCTGCATCCTTGCACAATCTTGAGCATTTCTTCACACTCTCTCACTCACTACCCTTACATAATTCCTTCCTAAATACAGGGTTACTAATTGTAAAAATATAAGCAAATTTGGCACGGAATAAAGCCAACAAGATGGTTGATAAAATTCAATCTTACAATGAGAAATGAAGATGAATCATTTGACATGTTCAAATGCTATAAACTGAAATAGAAAATCAAAAAGATAGGAAAATAAAGATCCTACGAAGTGATAGAGGTGGTGAATATTTTCCTAATGAATTTTCTACAATTTGTGAGGAACATGGTATAATACATTAAAGTTCAATTCCTTATACACCCCAACAAAATGGTTTGGCTGAAAGAAAAAATAGGACTCTTGTAGACATGGTAAATGCCATGATCTTGAGTGCAGAGCTTCCTTTTAGTTTATGGGGAGAGGCATTGCTTACAGCATGTCATGTGCACAATAGAGTACATTTTAAGAAGATTAAAGTATCTCCATATGAGTTATGGAATGGAAAGAAGCCAAACCTTAATTATATCAAAATGTGGGGATGTTTAGCCTTTTATAGGGTGGTTGATCCAAAAAGAACAAAGTAAGGACCAAGAGCTATGAAAAGTATTTTTGTAGGTTATGCTAAAAATTCAAAGACATATAGGTTATTAGACTAAAGTTCTAATACAGTAGTGGAATAAAGAGATGTTGAGTTTATTGAGGATAAATTCAATAAATAAAGATTCCATGGATGCTTTGATACCTACTCAAATACAACAAGGTGACTCTAATCCTAATACTACTTTAGGTGGTACTAAAAGGATTGAAAGTGATTCACCAAGTGAACAAAGAAAGAGTCAAAGGATAAGAAAAGTAAAGAACTTTGGTCCAAACTTCATTTCTTATTAAGCTCAATTGTTTCTTGTTGAAGAAAATAGACAAGTAGTCCTAAATAAAATACCCATAGTGTTTAACACAAAGGATGATCCTAAATCATTTGAGGAAGCTTTGACTTCTAAAGATTCAGCCTTTTGGAAAGAAGGTATTAATGATGAGATGGACTCAATATTATCCAATAATACTTGGGTCATAGTGGATCTACCAACTGGTTCTAAACCAATTGGTTGTAAATAGGTATTTAGAAGAAAATATAACATAAATGGATTAATACAAACTTTTAAAGTAAGGTTAGTGGCAAAAGGCTTTAAACAAATGGAAGGAGTAGACTATTTTGATGCCTATGCACTGGTGGCTAGGATCACGTCTATCCATGTGTTGTTAGTTCTTGCATCCATATACAAGTTAATTGTACATCAAATGGATGTTAAGATAGCTTTCCTAAATGGTGATCTTGATGAGGAAGTTTACATGGAACAACCTAAGGGTTTTGTAATTTCTAGAAATGAAAAGAAAGTTTGCAAGTTAGTCAAGTCTTTGTATGACATGAAACAAGCTCCAGAACAATGGCATGAGAAGTTTGACTCAGTAATTTTGTTGGATGGCTTTGTGCACAATAGTTCCAACAAATGTATGTATTTCAAATTCACAAAGGAATATGGAGTCATTGTATGCCTTTATGTGGATGATATGCTCATATGAAAGGTGTATATGAAACCAAAAAGTATATTTCTTCTATATTTCAAATGAAAGATTTAAACGAAGTAGATACTATTTTGGGAATCAAAATTAAAAGTCATAGTGAGCAATTTGTGCTGTGTCAATCTCATTATGTTAAGAAAGTGCTTTAAAGATTTGAACATCTTAATATAAAAAAAGCAAATACACCTTTTGATCGGAGCATAAATTTGGGTGAAAACACTGAAGAGCAATAGCACAACTCGAGTATGCTAGTGCTATTGGTAGCATGATGTGTGCTATGCATTGTACAAGACCAGAAATATCATTTTCAGCAGGCAAACTTTCTAGATTTACAAGTAATCCAAGTGTGGATCACTAGAAAGCAGTTGGTAGAGTTCTTGGTTATTTAAAGAAAACCATAAGTTTGGGACTCTTTTATTCTGAATTTCCAACTGTGTTGGAAGGTTATTCAGATGCTAGTTGGATTACTAGTGTGAGTGATGACAAATCCACGTTTGGTTGGATATTCACTCTTGGTGGGGGTGCCATCTTTTGGGCATCAAAGAAACAAACATGTATTTCTCACTCCACTATGGAATCAAAATTCATAGCCTTGGCAGCAGCAAGCAAGGAAGCAAAATGGCTAAGAAATATGTTGCTAGACATATAGTTGAGGCCACAACCAATACCAGCCATTTCGATGTACTGTGATAATAAAATCACCTTGGGCAGAGCATACAATAAAATGTTTAATGGAAGGTCTAGAGATATAGGTCTAAGACACGATTACATAAGACAATTAATAAAATTGGGTACCATTTCAATTGTCTATGTAAGGTCAAATTGTAATTTGGCAAACTCTTTAACCAAAGCAATATCTCGAGATATGGTTGGGGTAACATCCATTGGAATGGGATTAAAACCCTTCTTTTAAGAGAATCACCAATAGTGGGAACCCAACCTCGAATTAATTTAATCTAAGAGGTTTAAAGGGTAACAAAAAGTTATTGATGTGTGGTTAGTAAGAGCACTAATTTTGTGTCTCATTCAAGATGGATTAGTGCAAACTATTATGATGTAATTGAGGAAGAGTTTTACACTTTTAATGAAGTTCATAAAGTATAAATGTCTATGTAACAGGGACATAAGAAAGAACTTCACATTTGTGAACATAGAAGTGATGCCGCTTCTAGCAAGAGTAAAGGGTTTTCTCTTGTAAATACTCACTAAACCGTGAAGAGCACAAGACCATAATAGTGCTAACAATAGTAGATTTCTAAATGTGTTGTGAATGTTCTCATGTGTGTGCTGTTTCCAATTTCAACACATAAGAGTTTTGGTTTAAGCACCAAGCCACCATTAACTCTATTGATTTCTTTAGCAATTACACTAAAGGGAGGTTTAAGTTGAAAGACACCTTCCACTATGCCTAATAAAATATCAATCAAGTGAGACATATATTTTAACAACCTAGTGGAGGATTGTTGTATATATAGGTATATACATGGATAGGTTGTAATAATGATGTTTGAGTTTGGAGAATATTGTTTCATAAAGTTGTTAAAGTGAAAATTCAAGTTTTGGAATTTCTAAGTGAAAATTTGAAATACAGTATTTTCAATCGGTCAAAACTTTGGCTCGATCGATCAAAATGGTAAGAAAATAATCCTAGAGTCTCTGGATGAATTGATCGCTATTTGATTCCTATTCGATTGATCAAAAAGAGCACTCAATCAATCGAAAGGAACTCGCAAAACAAGATTTTCTGCAGAATTTTCTAATGACTATTCAGAGAGTTTGAAGAGGTTTTAAGACTTGTGAAAAGTTTTATGAAATATTTTAACTCTTCATACATGCCTTTTGATGAAATATAACTCTATGGGTATAAATAGAGGCTTATGTTCACTTAAAAAATAACTAACTATACAAAAATAGTAAGGTAGAGAGAAACACAAGAAATCCTATGGTTATTCTCCAAAATTGCTATCTTTAGAATCTAATATCTTGGTTATATCCTAGGGACAAATTTGCACTAATCGTTTAGCAACAATAATGTGGGGGGCAAATATTGTCTAAGGAAAACGATATTATGCCTCAAAGTTATCTATTTTCTGTTTGTCTTTTATCTTAACTTTGTTCTTCCATTATTACTTTGTGTAATATCCCCAACATAAACTCCTACCCTCTAAGTAAAATGCAGTCATGCACATACCGTTGTGTCATTGCTCATGTCTAGGGGCAGAGTTGTGTTGAAGGGTGGGGGGGGGGGGGGCAATGGCCCCTCCAAAATTTTGATTTTTTTTTTAAAAATATATATATATAATTATTTTAATTTTTTCAAAATTTAGTCTATTAAAATAAGAGTTGGCCCCCCTAAATATTTGAATTAGTCCAATGATACTCTTAAAAAAAAAAAATTTAGTCTGATAATAATAAAGATATAACTTTATTTTTAGCAATTTTATTTTTTATTGTAAAATGTGCTCTTATATCGATTAAATATTTGAAAAGTTTGGCATTAAACATGTTTGAATCTATCTTTTTTAACCCGTAATGTGGCGATTAACAAGTTATTGACTCATTAAAAAAATCTTGTCATTAAAACTATACATGAAATGTGTTTTTAGTTGCCACATAATAGGTTAGAGCAAGATAGCTTCAAATATGTTTGGAGACTAATTTATTCCTCCAAGTTTAGGATCATTCATATTTTTGAAAATTTCATTAGTTTAATTGAAATATTTTTTACATACTTTAGTATAAAATTTGATAATTAGTATTTAAAATTAAATTTTCTAAAAATTTCACTATGAAAATGGAAAAAAATGAATTTTATTTTATGAAAGATCACCATCAAACATAATTTTGATTGAAAATACTAAACTCTATTTCTTTTTTCTTTTTTTTTTGCTAGGTTTGTGTGTATATATATATATAACTTATCAAATAAAAAAGTGTGTATATATATGTGTGTGTGTATATAACAAAAAAAAACGTGTGTGGATGTATGTGGAGGTTATCTTGATAAATATATTAGTGCCGCAACTTGGCCGCCAAACAAAAATTCCTAGCTGCGCCCCTGCTCATGCCTCATGGGAATGATGGGATCATATTCATAGCCTTCATAGCATGGTGCAATTTTTTCAGCTACAAGAGCTAGTGAATCAAGGCTTGAAAGACAAGCTAAAAAAACATGTGAGCATATATTTCTTTACACATAATCATTATGCATAAAAAAGTTCTAACCTTAGGATTCACAAAATTACCAATTTCCTCTTCCTGTCCCTCTCCCTTTCCCTCAATGCATTGTAACATTGAAAACCAACAAAGAATACGACAAGTACTAGTACTGGACAAATATCTAGTTTTAAGAGCATTGAAAGTAATTTACATTGCTTTTGTTTCTATCTAGCTAAATAAAATCTTCTTTTTTTCGGAGAGGGGTTGTTTTTCATGTATGAAGTCAAGTCAAAGATCACAAAGTGGCAATATCTATACGGCTGGATTCAATTTCGCAAGAGATTTTGTCTCACTGGAACAGGATAATGATATTAGAACCGATCCAACAGATAATACCAATATAATTTGGTGCATGCATGTGTTATTTACTTATTTATTATATTTGATAAAAGCTTTAAATTGTTGCTATACCAAGCAAAGATGATCCCTATATGCTTGGAGCTTCACTAGATTCAAATACTAGGCTCCAATGGTCAGATATTTGGGCACTACGTACGTACCTCTTGCTGTACGTACCTAGCTAACCTACCATTTTGACCACTCTTCATAATTCATTTTGGTTTCATATATACCTCCATTACATATGGTCAGATCTTAAACTACACAATACATTAAGCTCATGCCATCCAACAGATTAGTAATTTTTTTCTAGATTTGAGCTGGATTTTATAATATTTTAATTTTATCATTCAAAAAGGATAAAAATGGCAGGAGCATAGGCTATTCCGCTATTGAAAATGAACCACAAGCAGACAGCTGACTTAAAATATGCATTAATATTTATATAATGGGGTAATGGTTTTTATTCAGTTAGCCATGCGTAGTTGGCTTTCCAATCAAATTTCCAAGTTATTTCCCATTGTTTAATTTATTGTATCAAGTTTTAATTAATAAATTTTTCATAAAAAAATTATGCTCTAAATGGCAAGATGTGCATGGGTTGGATTCGGTTAGGTTTTAGATATTTTTCAATCCAACCCTCAAAAATCCCCAACCAATGATAGCTCTAAAAACAAACTCAAGGATAGGTTGTTAGGTTGAGACCATCTTATGTCTAATAAAAATTTTGAGCTTTCATTCAACCATATAAGTCTATTATTCAATAAATAATTACAATTTAAACAATTGAGCTTAGTATTATAATTTTATTAAAATTGAGTCTCAAAATACGAAAATAAATCAAACTAATAAACTTAAATAAAGTCCCAAAATTCAAAACAAATCAAACAAAAAAAAAATTATAAACTATTAATAGCGTCGGTTGGGTTGGGTTACATGGGTTGAAAATTTTGCTAATCCGAACCCAACTCAACTTATACCATCAACCCAAGAAAAATCACATCGAGGCATTGGGTCATGTCGAATTGTGTTGGTTGTTTAAATGCACACCCCCTACTAAATACCATTCTAGCTTACACCTTGTAATTCAATATGGCCGACATATCTTATATGACATACTTCTGTTTTGGGTTCACTATATATACACTCAAATAATCGAAATATTTTGTTTTATGTAAAATTCTATAACTAAGTTTAAAACGTCAAGTTGAGAGAGAGAGAGAGAGAGAGAGAGAGAGAGTAAAGTACACTTTTGGCCCTTAATGTTTGGGGTTCATTTCATTTTCGCCATTAACTTTTCAAAAACTTCATTTTGGGCTTTAATGTTTAATTTCGTATATATCTAAAACGCGCATATTGTCCATTTTAGTGTCAAACAAGTAAAAAATAAGGATTGGATGAAGAATTTGGATTGCAATCAAATTAAGATTAAATAAAGATTAGATGGATTATATGAAGAATTTGGATTGTAATCAAATTAATATTTTTATCAACTTAGAGATTATAGGAGAAGAAAAATTATATATATATATATATATATATTAAATCTAAAAATCAAAAAAAAAAAAATCTGCAATTTGGTGAAACCACTTGGCGCAATCACAGCGTCTAAGTCCAACTTTTATTATATATATATATATATATATGTAGGGACACGATTTTTAACAGCCCAAGGATGACGTTGGGCTCATATGTAAAGGGCCCGAACAATATGATTTGTAGAGAGTGGGTTTGAAAGGCTGGACCTTGGTCATTGGACGGCGGTTTAGTCATGACTTTCATGGAAGCCCATACGAAAGTGGGTTTGGCTTGTATAGCTAAGCCTTACACGGACGTGGTTTGGAAGGTTTGACTCCTCGGAATTAGTCCGAGGAGCGTCTCATTCTCACCTTTCTCCTCCTTTTTCTTTTCTAGGATCCCCCCCCCCCTTTTTCTTTTTAGCTCTCTTTCCCTTTTATACTAGTATTCACTTCCCGTTCTTCATCTACGTGTCAGTTTTTCCTTTTTTGGGGCAATTACTCGTCCTATCAACCCTTACGTCAGAGTGGTTGGGAAAAGTTGGATAGCATGGTATGGAGTATGGGCTTGCCAGGCGCTGGGCTCCACGTTATGGTGTTGGCAGCTTTCTCGCTTGTACTGCTCTTGTACTGAGTTTGTCCTTTTCTTCAGGCGTTTTGTGAGGTGTTGAGCGTGAGATCCTCCTCGGCCACATTCTTGGGCCTTTAAGGAATTTTCATCATACGTCCTGGGTAGTAGGGCTCTTCGCCGGCCTAGACTTTGGGCCCTTAATACAAGGTGGGCTAGGACCACAGATTTGGGCCCCACAATATATATATTTATAGATTAATAAGGACATAAAAAAAAAAAAAAAAAAAATTCATACAATTCATTGTTAATAATTGATGTTTTGTGAGCTTGATCTAATCCGATAAACCCAACCCCACAGTTACTTTATCAACACGAAATCTTTTTCAACTTTTAGATGGATAATGTAGAATTGTAGATATAATAAAATATATATTTCCCACCAGACACATGTTTAAACTTCTGTGCAATTTTTCTCAAAAAAAAAGTTTCGTGCAACTCAATTTTTCTTAATAGTTTTGTTTTTAAAAAAATAATAATAATGTGGCAAGTTTTGGAAAATTTTTGTTATAAAATTTTAGTTGAAGTAGAATTCCAAGCTCTTAAAACATATATCTAATAGAGTTTTACTTATAATCAACTATTGTAGCACTTAATAAGATAATTACACATTGAAAAGAAATAATAAATATATAAGATATAAAACCTAAAACCTAAAATAAAATGAATCTAAAAAGAAAAAGAAAATAGTGGTGATGTGGAAAATTGTGGGAGTTTCAGAAGTTTCGATTTTATATATATACTAATTAAAGGCACATGCGTTGCATGGTTTTATCATAATCTTATAATATATATATTATTTAAAAAAAATTCAAAACAAATTATTATTATTATAAAGAAATGAATAATGAGTTTTTAATTGTTACGCCACATAGTCCATGCATGCATCATGAATTGAGCTACTACTTCATATGTATAAAGGTCTGTATCTTTGTTTAGAATTTCTACCGATGGTGAAGCGAAATCAAAATAAGTGCATGGGCAATCCTCTTTTTAGAAATTCTGTTAGTTTTTAGACCCCTTAAACAATTGATTAAACCTAGGTAATTAGCCAAGTTGTTACTTAGTCCAATTAAACAAGTCTAGGTTATCACAATAATAAAGATCAAATCATGCAAAGCAGCGGAAAATAAATAACACAAGATATGATCACCCAGGAAACCAAACCAGTAAAAACCTGGGGATGATTTGACCTAGCTATCCTCAAGGTAAACTTGAATCCACTATCTTGAAAGAATCGAAGTTCATACAATAAGACTTACAAGCCCCCACGCTCGACTTCTTATTGCTAGCAACCAGTAGAACTTACTGACACGACCACGTGCAAGCTCCGAATCGACGGACTCCTTCTTTCTTAGATTCACCACCAGATACAAGTACACCCGTTTGTGTTTTCTTTAAACTTCAATGACAGCAACTGAATTGATCATCAAGGTGTAGATAAATCTTCTCCTTGAAAACCCTAAGTTTGTGTAAAGGAAAGCTCCTCTAGATCTCACAAGAGATTTACACAAACCGCAATTATGAGCAACGCTAAAACGTGGCTAGGGTTTGCCTTTTATACTTAGGACAAATAAGAAACCCTAAAAACGTTTTAAAACACTTAGGGCTGAGTTGGACGAATCTACAGAAAAACATTTTGCCCGAGTTTCGATCGATCGAGTCTGTCTTTCGATCGATCGAGCCAGGCCGAAAGGCACAATGCTTCCTGCTTTAACTCGATTCCAACTTTACATAAAATCACAACTTTGTGCTAGACTAAAACATTGTTTTGATCATGGTTTGCCAACAATACAAATTAGAGTTCTAAATACATAAAATCCTAAGACTTTAGAACCTAACAAATTCAATAGTGTACAAAACTACATAGAACAAACAATATATTTTTTAATTATTTGTAAATAAAAATATTAATTGTGATAATATTTTTTTAATATAATTATTATAATTAACATGTAATCATGCAAAAATTGTCATTTTGAAATTTGAATGCTTTTTATTTGATAATATTTAGTTTTTCATCATACCTACAAGGCTCCATCTCCTAAACTATTGACCTTGTACAATATCTTTTATCAATTAATCTAATTTTATTTTGAAGACTCTAGTCTTGATTGATATTAGGTATGTCTTCAAGGTTTTTGCTAGGTATTTCATGTCTTTACAAATTTGCAACAACATTAGCATCCTGGTTTATTGAAGTATTCATCAAGAAGATTAATTTTACTTGGAAACAAATTTATTATTAAATAAATGTGCACAATTGAAGCAGATCAATACAAATGTATTATGTAAAATAAATGTATGACTATATTGATTAACTTCAATTGTTCATTGCTTATATGATCTGTTCACAAGAATAGTGTTTCTTTGTCTTTTGTTGGCTAAATCTAAAGATCTTAATAGTCATAAATTTAATAGTATGCATATTTGAAAGACAAATCAAGTGCATGTAAAGTGTAAAAAAAAATACTTGCCTGTGATGGTGGTTGTCTTCCATGTCAAACCGCTTCTTGGAGAGGGAGTGAAAGTTTTTTTTTTTTTTGGTCTTAGGCTTTATCAAATTAGGTTTATTGATCCTTGTAATTAATTTTAATTAGAAGTTTTTGTATTCACACTTTATCTAATTAGTTTTGGAGGCGGTATTTGACTCGGATTAGTATTTCAATTGAGATCAAATTCAAGTAGGATATAGTGATATACACATGGCTTAATATTTATTTATTTTTTGATTTTATCTATAAATTTCTTGCAATCTGGGGCAGCCAAAAATTTTTTTAGTCAATTTTTTTTTTTCCACTTGAACATGTACATGTTGCTGGGTTTTTTTTTTTTGTTTTTTTTTATTTTTTTTTATAAAAGATTAGATGAAGAATTTGGATTGTAATCAAATTAAGATAGAATTTGGATTGTGATCAAATTATGAATTTTAACAACTTAGAAATTATAAGAGAAGTTAAAATCATATAAACGTGTACTATACTACTATGTTGCTGGTTTTATAAAAAAAATTATGAATTTTATCCACTTAGAAATTATAGGAGGAGAAAAATATATTTATTTTTTTTAAAAATCTATAAAAATTTCAATAATTTGGTGAAGTCACTTGGCTCAACCATGACTTTTAAGCCCAACTTAGTATTATGCACATGCTATGCACGGCTTAATAAAAAAATTATATATAAATTTTAAAAAATATATTTTTTGATAATGTAATTAAAATTAATTACAAATAAAATAGTATTAATAATTTAAAAATAATGGCAAAGTTTTAAATTTCTAAAAGCTCTTAGTAGTAATATATATATATGCATGTGTGTGTGTGTGGCACTTAAAAATCTTTCCATTATACTTGCTAACATGTAGAGTAGTAGAAGTGCTAATGATATATATAAAATATATATAAATATATATATATATATATTTCTTGCATATATAACCCAAAAAAATCCATAAATTACAAAAATATAAGTATCTAGACTGCAATGTAAATGTAAAAGTTTACCTATAAATTACCAATCATAGCGATTTTAATGTTGCCATAACTGAGGAAATAATCAACATAATCTATTAAGAACACCAAATAAAAAAAATAATATCAATAACTAAGATGAATTGCATTATCTAAATATTTTATAATAAAAAAAATCATAAAATTTAAGTAATAATTGAACTACGTTAGTATCTAGACCTTCTAGGGTACCACACTGAAAATAATTTCAGAAATAGATAAATAAAGATACATAAAAAGAAAACAATTATTGTATTGCAATGTAAATGTAAAAGTTTAAATATGAATTACCCATTTCTAGCCATTTTGATATTGACATTGGTGTCAAGCCATTTTGATATTACTATTAGTGAAGAAATAATCTGCACAATCAATTAAGAACACCAAATCAAATATATATCAATAATTAAGATGTACTGCATTATCTAAAATATTTTTAACAAATCATAGAATTTAAGCAATAATTATACTACATCAATAGAAAAATAGAAATGCAATAAATAAAAATAAAAAGAAGATAGCTCTTCTCACATAAAGATAATTCTTCTCACCGAAAAGCCATATCTTTCCTTTTGTAATTCTTCACTTAATTTTGGTTTTTTTATTGATTGATTTTAGCATTCTTAAATAGCATAGTAGAGTTTTAGTTCAACTCAATTTCTATAAATAAGGAAAAAATTGAAGAGAGATGGACTGTAGCATGTCCAAATCTCATAAAAAAAAAATTTATTCCTATAAAAAAAATTGTGAAACTTAACGTATAAAAAAGATGATATTAAAAAGAAAAAGTAAAACTGTGTAGAAAAAAAAAAGTTGATATTAACTAGTGATGAGGATAAAATTAGGTAGACAAGAGTGACGGCATACGCTTGACAAGGGTGACGAGGTGTTTTTGCCGTCAGCATTCCTTCAAGGCTGACGGGGATATGAAGAAAAAGAACTCCGCATATAAAGCTGGACATCCTGAAGCTGACGGGGTAAACATAAACTGACGGGGTAAACTTAAACTGACGGCGTCAGTCTATGAAATGATTGATCTGCACGTTTACGTATATAAGTAAATAACTTGCTCCCCACGTTTCATGAAACCTAAGAACTCCTATATGGAAAGAATCCCGTAAAATACGCCCAAGAAAACTCCTATAAGGAAAAGACTTCTACTCCAAGGAAAAGAGGTCAACCCTCTACTATTATAAAAACCCAAGCACCCTCACAAACCAAGGTATGCATAATTTACCCTCTCTAGCACTCTAGAGCAGTGAGAATAGTTCTAACTTGACCTTCGGAGGGTGTTTGGCCGGTACCACACCGGTACTCTCTGCTAAGTTATTCCTTTTCGTTGTGCAGGTGCCATTTGCGATCGTACGAGGAACGTGTGACTCACTGGTGGTATTATTTCCGGCATCATCAACTAGCTTTGTGTTTATCCAAAATAAAGGGGGTGGGGGGGGGGGGGGGGGGATTTAGTGTTTTATTAAAACACTAAAAGTAGTTGAATAGAATTTGAAATAGATCTTTAGAACAAAATCATGCACTATGTTGCTATTTTTCACGTTGCATTTTTTTTTTAATCAAATTAAAATTTTATCAACTTAGACACGTCACCCATATGCTTGGACAAAAAAGGAGCCCAAACATTAAAGATGCCATATCAACTGATTGAAATTAAATGAGCCCAATAAGCACCAACAACATTCAGCGAGCCATCGCGTAAGACATGAGCTTCTTAGCCCTTAGTCTATAATGATCAGGCTTAATGATGTCTTGTTGTATGGCTAGCGCGCTGCGTATGGGAGCTAAGGATGAGATGCACTGCGTCTTATCAATGATGTCTAACGGGCATGCACTGCACTGTGACTTGCATCCACCCACCTCGGGTGGCAAATGAGGTCAAAAGCAGAGTGGGAAAAGTAGAAGTCGAATCTCGAATCGAACTAGACAAGCTTCAATGAGGCTCAAGAGCAATATCCATGCTCTTTACCTAAGCGCAGTAAGTAATACCCATCCAATGAATGCAAATTATCTAGACTATTTTTTGTATTTTATTAATCACAACTTACCATATATTTGTTTGAGTTTCCTTATAACATAACCAAAATTTAAAATTAAATTTAAAAAAAAAAATTCAAACACAAGGCAAGTTGTGATGGTAGAACATAAAGTGGAACACAAATGGTGGCATAAAATATTTTTATTCCCATTGAATCTATGCTTTTTTTGGTTAGGGTTTTGACTTAGATTTTTTCTTCTTCTTTTTTCCCCCTAATGCCACGATATGTTAAGCGTGATTTTTTGATTTAGGTCCTTTTTCGCAAGCATATGGGTGATGTGCTCTTGTAGTGACAGATTGACAGTTATAACAGTTAACATTGAATGAATGACATGTCTTAGTGACTAAGCTCCCATTTGGTAGCTAATACTTAATGGTGAGATAACCACGTAGAGGTGGAGAATAAGGGCCTTTTGAATATGGAACCAAAGGTTAATGGCCAAAATTGGAATTTTGAGACGCATGTATGTGTATGTAGGTTTGATTTAAGTTACAGCTGGTATAACTCTAAACAATTTTACAGCATCTAATAATTTTTATTAGATATGAATTTTAATAAACTCACCCTATATATGAAATTTCTTTTTGCTTTGCCTTACAAGATGTGCTTACACCATGTAACTTAAGGTAATTTTTTTTCATTTATTTTTACTAACTACTTTATTGTTCAATTCCAATGATATTAGTATAAACTTTTCTTTGTTTTACATATTATTTTTAATTCACTTGTCTATGGGATAATCATATGGCAAGATCTTCCTTCCCCACCCTCCAAATTGAGATTGGTAGAGCGGCATTAATTGAAGCTGTGAGATTATTTCAAAGAATTTTTGTGATTTATTTTAAATTATTTAATCAACTAATGTAAGTTTTTATCTTGATAAATATAGATCTTGCACGATGTGTTTCTACAAGACTACAACATATATATTTTAGGGTATTTTTGGTTTTACTTTTACTATATTTACTATTGAGTTTTAGAGAAATTAATAAAATATTTTCTTAAATTTACATATAATTTTTAATTATTCCCTACATCACATGGGCATACTGCTAGGATATTAATATAATATTACTTCTTTTTCAAAAAAAATAATATAATATTACTTGGATTTTTACATGTCATGCCTATACCATATCTCTTAATGAAAGCATAGACATCATACATAAATGACGTACTTCTCCCATGTGACAGAATATTAAGAGGTTTATAAATTATTGATATAGTCTTCTCTTCTAGGTAAAAGTTTATTATCCAAGTTTCAAGAGGTTTAAATAATAATTTAAGTAAAATTCTACTGTAACAAATTCTAGTCTAATTTATACACATCAACAAAAATTTAATTTTGATTAAAATTCAGTCTTATGCAATGTAATTTGATCACGTAACTTAAGATAATTGTTTTCTTTTGTTTTAACTACCTATTTTGTTGTTCCATTTTGATGATATTAATGAATTATATATATAATTTAATTTAATTTACTTGTGATCTTTAATTAATCAATGCATAAGAATACCACTGAAATAAATATTACATTTAGATTCAAGTATATTAAGCGCAACATTTTTTTAAATTACACCACTCAATAACTTTTTTAGTGGATTAATATTTTATTAAGCACACCATTGGATTAAAATTTGTCTACATACTTATTGTGGGGTCAGGGAACTTATGATCCGGCCCAGGGCCCGTGCCGAGGAGGGTATTTGCCGAGGACGAATAGGGAAAGGCCGAAATGCCGGGGGCACAACCGAGGACGACCCTGTCCTCGGCACTCCAAGACTTCAAAGGGAAGAGCAACATCTCGTTGAAGGCTGCCCCCAAAAAGTCCCCTAAAGGAGAGGCGAGTAGAATAGGACCCACGTGGGGGTACGGTGTGAAACTGGTTCAAGGTAAATACGTCCCCTCCGCATTAAATGCAACCGCCAACGTCCTAACCATATTAATGAGAAAAGACGCCTGAACAGGGTGACTTCGATCATCGCAACTAACAAAAAAGCAAGGGGAGGCAGCTGATGGGACGGGTACTGAAGTAGGCACCTGCCAGATCAACAAGTGGAGGGTTAAGATCAACCAAGAAGGGCTATATAATGTGAAGGTTGATGCGTCAAAGAGAGAGGCTAGGGAAAAAGGCCAAGAACCAGAGCCTCCCAGACCGCTTCAAGGAGAAAGACTCCTCGAGCGAACATGGCCTAATTCTGTATGATCAAGACGACTAACCCTCGTCCGGTGACCAAGGCCTAGCCTTTCAAACCCACGCTCTATAAGTGATATTGTTTGGGCCTTTTTACGTGCGAACCCAACATCATTTTGGGTCATTACAAATTGAGTCCTTACAATTGGCGCCGTCTGTGGGAAAGGCTTGTGTGTTGGCACAGGCGATGGGTTGAGACTGTCCCCCCGTCATTTCCAACAGCCGATTGTAGTGTCCTAGCATAAAGTTCTACTAGGGGCTATCCCTCGTAGCGTCAGTAGCGCGGACGGTTCTAGGGGCCTGGCCGAGGAGCTAATTCCCCTAAACCACGGTCCCACGCCATAGCCGAGGGGTTAATTCCACCAACTACGTAAAAAATCAAGTTCTGGCAGAACCAAGGTATTGCATGGTCCTCGGACTCAAACCTATGGGGAAACCAACTACTTAAAAAAGCTAAGTTTTGAACAGAACCAAGGTATTGCATGGTCCTCGGACTCAAACCTATGGGGAAACCAATTACTTAAAAAAGCTAAGTTTTGGACAGAACCAAGTTATTGCATGGTCCTCGGACTCAAACCTATGGGGAAACCAACTACTTAAAAACTGAGTTTTGGACAGAACCAAGGTATTGCATGGTCCTCGGACTCAAACCTATGGGGAAACCAACTACTTAAAAATGCTAAGTTTTGGACAGAACTAAGGTATTGCATGGTCCTCGGACTCAAACCTATGGGGAAGCCAACTACTTAAAAACTGAGTTTTGGACAGAACCAAGGTATTGCATGGTCCTCGGACTTAAACCTATGGGGAAACCAACTACTTAAAAAAGCTAAGTTTTGGACAGAACCAAGGTATTGCATGGTCCTCGGACTCAAACCTATGGGGAAACCAACTACTTAAAAACTGAGTTTTTGACAGAACCAAGGTATTACATGGTCCTCGGACTCAAACCTATGGGGAAACCAACTACTTAAAAAAGCTAAGTTTTGGACAGAATCAAGGTATTGCATGGTCCTCGGACTCAAACCTATGGGCAAACCAACTACTTAAAAACTGAGTTTTGGACAGAATCAAGGTATTGCATGGTCCTCGGACTCAAACCTATGGGGAAACCAACTACTTAAAAATGCTAAGTTTTGGACAGAACCAAGGTATTGCATGGTCCTCAGACTCAAACCTATGGGGAAACCAACTACTTAAAAAGATAAGTTTTGGACAGAACCAAGGTATTGCATGGTCCTCGGACTCAAACCTATGGGGAAACCAACTACTTAAAAACTGAGTTTTGAACAGAACCAAGGTATTGCATGGTCCTCGGACTCAAACCTATGGGGAAGCCAACTACTTTAAGGAAATCTGGATACTAAGTGGGACCTAACAGTACACGTGACATCTCGGATGATGCCTATATCTCCATTGAAGGAGGTTCAGACATGAGTTCAAGGCTCTATAGGTGCGGGTAAGCTAACGTTCCGAAACAAGATTCTAAATATATCGCATGCACAACCATTCATACATGTTAAGATAATTAGTTCAAAAATCATAAACAATAGTAAGTATCGACGAGGGCAACTAACAAGTAACCAAAAGGAAAGAGGAAGAAAAGAATTTCATATATGTGTTCAACGGGTTCAAACTACCAACAGACTACAAAGTTTTCAAAGTAAAAAAGAAACTAGTTAATCATTAAACTAAAAACAAATACGGAGGTTGGCCAGGGTTTTTACTTCTTCAATTCTGTGTCGGCCACATCCTGGGAAGGCAGAACAGGACCAGCTTCGACGCCCTGGAGGACAGTACCTTCTGGGGAAGACTGAGCAGGGTCGGTGTTGGTACTCTTGGGGACCATAGCGAGGGGAATTGCCTGCAGGGGCTGGGCAAGTATGGCTGGCTCTTCGGCATCAGGGATCTGAGCGCTGACCATCGACTCGGCATCCTCTTTGGGTACCTCGAGATCCATACGTTCAGGTGCTTCTATCACCTCATGAAGCTCTCCCCCTTTAAGCGGCTCGCCAGGAGGGACGCCGACCTGTGCAGCTTCCGACTGAGTGACCCCTCCCTCATGTTGATCGCTCACAGCCTCGGAGCTGGTGGAGGCGGCCTCACGGATGGCTGTAGGGTAAAATATGCTCTCCGCTTTCCACAAATCAAACGAAGCATCCACCCCAGCTCGCTTTAAGGCCTCTTCCCAAACCTGGGAGCAATATAGCCTGCATACTCCGGGAATTTGGGCTTTAAGGGAGGCTTGGGTTTCAGCTACCCCCGCGTTTTAACCCTCATCCTCAGCCGTTTCCTTGGCAGCCTCAGCCTCGTTTCTGGCAAACTCAGCCTCCCGCTTGGCCCTTATGGCTTCGTCCCGGGCATACTCCGCCACGCCTTTATCATTCTCTGCCAAGATCAGTCTCTTTTTTAAATCACTGATCTGCTCCTTGGCTATTCGCAACTGATCCTCGACTTCGAGTAGACGTTTTGTCTGTTCCTCGGCCTGTCTCTGAGCACCATCTAAACCCGCCGAGGCACTATCTCTTTCTTGGATAGCCTCCTTTAAGGCGTCCTTAGCCTTTGCGAGGTCGTCCTCGGAAGCTTTGAGAGTCCGTGAGGCGTCTAGGCGTTTGGAGCGTTCATTCTCGGCGGCCTTACTCTGCTTGTTAACTTCCTCCTCCATTCTATATGTGGCCTGGAGAGCCTGTCAAGTGAGGAAAATACATTGTGAATGACAAAACAGGGAGCAAGAGTTAATAAAGTTTTAGGTTTCAAGAGCCTTACCATTCCCAAGTACCTCTTCGTATTGAGGAAAACCTCCTGCATCCTCATTTTCTTCAACTTATCCACGTCATTGGGAAGCAGCATAGTTCTCCCTAACGCGTCGGCCACATAACCCCCCTCGCCATCACCAAGGTCCCTCATGGACGCGGTTTCCAGTAGTGGCCCCCCGTGGAGCATTGGGGCGGGAAGCCAAGCGCTTGGCAAGGATTGGGCTTCGATCCCTTTCCCTTGCTTTGGACGGATTGGGCTTCAGTCTCCTTAACCTTGCTTTGGATCCCAATCTTCAATTGCTTCACACGCGGGGCTTCATCCCTCTCTTTGGAAGATTGGGATTTTCCCCCATCCACGGCTTCCTTACCCTTGGGACTCCTCTTTCTCTTTGAGTCAGTGGGCCCCGGCCGAGGAGGTAGAGCTGGTTGGGGAGGAGCAGGAAGTTTGGGGCGGGGAGATTGTGGCTGCGACTTTGTGGAGGATGACCTATTCTGGATGGTCTGGGGCTGAGGTGGTGGAGACGGAGCGCTGGACTGCGGTGTTCCTTGCGCACCCTTCCCCGGTTGACCCTCGAGGAGGTCGAATAAGCTGGTCGGGGGTTTTCTTTTAAGTCCCATCCCGGTTTGGGAAGATGTGCCTACTGATGACAATTCCGCCTCTAACAAGGCCGGGTCACCTATATCACCAGAAGGATCCTCGGATTGATCGACTAGGTCAAATACCCCAAATCCCTCCTTGGATTGATCTAACTCGCCTTCGTCCTCCGCTACTTGATGAAATGAGGAGTGGTCCACCAGTGGGATGCCCTTGGGGACGGATGATCCTTCGGAGATTAAAAATCCTGATTCAACCACGGTAATTTTTGGAAGCCGAGGACAGCTGGCCCTGATCACGTGCCTGGGGTCGGCAAATGACTTCTGAAGGGGAGCGTACCCTAAGATTTTGTGAGCGGCTCGGACTTGACCATCTCCGTCATTTACGAAAACTGCCGCCTGAAGAACAGTCTCCAAGTCCACCCGGTTAACTAGGTGAAAGTGCCGGTGAAAAGCATGTGGATCTGTAAAAAAAAAAAAAAAAAAAAAACACATGCGCATGGTTAGTTACCGAACCACATCAAATTAGAATAGCGCAAAGGGTCGGTGCCCTTCCATTCCCTATACCCCACCTGGTTCTCCTTCTACCGTGGGGCACGGATCACCATCATGCCATTCACCGGAGACGATAAGGAAATCCTTGTTTAATCCCTTGTTGGAATAAGGGAGGCATTGAATTAGTCGAACCCTCTCGTCTCTCGTCTTCATATAGTAGGATTTCCCCTTCAAATTTTGGAGATTATAGCACCAATTCACGTCGTGGTGGGTCAATCTTAGCCCCATCTTTTCGTTTAAGGCATCCACACAACCCAGAATCCTAAACATGTTGCCGGTGCACTGGGTAGGGGCTAATCGGAAGTGCCTGAGGTAACCCTTTGTTATCGGCCCCATGGGGATTCTCATACCCCCCTCTACGAAGGCAAGGACAGGAATTACCACCTCGCCCGTTCCCCTCAAATAGTACCACTCCCCCATCTTACAATGCCTCAGACTTACGTTGGGAGGAATCCTGTAATCGGCGATGAACTTTTCCATCGCCTCCTCAGTATCAACTAATCTCCTCAGTCTTAATTTAACCATCTCTACGAGTTACTAAGCAAACTCAACCAGTGACGGGAGAAGAAAGGGAACCAGAGAAAAATAAACCCAGAAAAGAAAAAGCATGAGTTAATGGAGGTAGGGAACTTACAGAAAAGAGGAAAGACGCTGCGGACAGGCTTTTGGTGCTGGAGATAGACTTGAGTTTGGACGAAAGTTCAGATGAACCTAGGGTATACACGCTAGAACTCTTAAGTGCAAAACTGAAGAGACAAATCCGTTCCAAAAATTATTTATGCTTCCTATTGAGAGTAACTGCACAAATTTTCCTGCCCATAAAGGCCAAGGAATCCCCACCGTTAGATCTCCATCATGCCGTAGAACGTGGGAAACACAGAGCCGCCCGCATTTAATGAGGCCACGTTTCATCTTCCAAAGTCTCCAGGAACGTGTCTCGGGCAGACGAAAAGTCTCGGGAACCGATAGGTGATAAGGATTGACAGGCATTGACAAATGTCTGATGTCATTAAAACCCTCATATCCGTCTGAGGAGCCGGATAGCAGGATTTTGAGGGACTATTGTGGGGCCAGGGAACTTATGATCCGGCCCACACTCTACTAGGGCCCAGGGCCCGTGCGGAGGAGGGTATTTGCTGAGGACGAATAGAGAAAGGCCGAAATGCCGGGGGCACAGCCGAGGACGACCCTGTCCTCGGCACTCCAAGATTTCAAAGGGAAGAGCAACATCTCATTGAAGGCTGCCCCCAAAAAGTCCCCTGAAGGAGAGGCGAGTAGAATGGGACCCACGTGGGGGTACGGTGCAAAACTGGTTCAAGGTAAATACGTCCCCTCCGCATTAAATGCACCCGCCAACGTCCTAACCATATTAATGAGAAAAGACGCCTGAACAGGGTGACTTCGGTCATCCCAACTAACAAAAAGCAAGGGGAGGCAGTTGATGGGACGGGTACTGAAGTAGGCACCTACCTGATCAACAAGTGGAAGGCTAAGATCAACCAAGAAAGGTTATATAATGTGAAGGTTGATGCGCCAAAAAGAGAGGCTGGGAAAAAAGGCCAAGAACCAGAGCCTCCCAGACCGCCTCAAGGAGAAAGACTACTCAAGCGAACACGGCCTAATTCTATACGATCAAGACGACTAACCCTCGTCCGGTGACCAAGGCCTAGCCTTTCAAACCCACGCTCTATAAGTGATATTATTTAAGCCTTTTTACGTGCGAACCCAACATCATTTTGGGTTGTTACAAATTGAGTACTTGCACTTATCATGTATGCTAAATTTTATATCAATTAGATATCATTTATTATCCAATTCTAAATTCATATATTTAGTTTTAAAATATAAGAAAACAATTATTTCAAATATTTTTTATAGATAATGTAGGGCCCTTGGGCCCAGGAGCTCATTATTTATCCATATATTGGGCCTGTGACCCAAACTAAGGATGAGGATCTGCCCGAGGAGGAGAAGTCTTCGTCGGAGGAGATTGCACTGATAAATAAAAGGTGGGGTTTGGTCATAATAGCTCCGAAGAGTGTGCCGAGGATGAAAACTTCCTCGGTCGGACATAGCCGAGGTCTTGGAAGATGGTTTGATAGCAAGGATGACAACCCCTAAAATTCAGTTGGGACAGACAAGCATTGCAGAGATATAAGATAAGGATGAGTCCCAAAACATCTGGGGAGAAAGCTACTACCTCCGCATTAAATGCATTGCAGCTAATCCCTTAACTGCATTAATGTAGAAGTGATACCTGAATAGTGTATTTCAGCCTTACAGCTACTACATGAGGACTTATGGGAAGTGCTGGTGGGACAAGTATCAGCCCTAACCATCTAACATACAGGTGGAAAGTGGAGACGAAAAGGAAGGAGAGTATAAAAGAAAAAGGAGAAAATAAGATGAGGGATCGAAAAATTGAGGGAAGAGATACTGTTGCAATCCACAATCAAACTTGTAGTGTTATCTAAGAGCATTATACAAGAACCATTGTCCTCGGATTTAGCTGAGGACGTTCTTTCTTCATTTTACAGTTATCCATTTTTATCTTTTTGTCATCAAGCCTATCTAGCTCATTGTTTGACCAACTAAAGCCCAGTTTTTCTAACCCATTCCTCTACAAATTCTTTGTTTTGGGCTTTTTGGGTCTAAGTCCATCCACATGTTGGGCTAGGAACTCAAACCGGGTCCTTACAGATAAGATAGTTCATAATATTCGATTATCTCGGTATTTGGTGTGCATAATGAAAGTGTAAAGAATATTAAAATGTGATGGCAGATTTGATAAAATTTTTTTTTTTTTTTTTGAAAACCAAACTAGACTTCATTCATCTAAAAAGCTAGAATCTAAATACAAGGCCTCATGGGCTGGTGATGGCGATTCTTCCAACCACACCACTTCATCATTTAACAGACTAGCATAACGTGCTGAGGAATGGGCCACAGAATTGGCACTACGACGAACACAACTAAAGGACACATATCGGAGAGTAGCTACCAAACAACAAATATCCTCATAAATTAAACCCAGCCAAGACAAGTTTGGATGTGTGGAGGAAATAGCCTGCATTACTATTGCATTATCACCTTCAACAATCAATTCCGAGAATCCAGCATCTACAACAAACTCCAGCGCTTTTCGACATGCTAATACCTTCGCCTCCTCACTGTCATCCACAACTTCCCTTCTTGCCAATAATGTTGCCATCACCTCCCCCTCTACATTGCATATCATCACGCTTACACCTGATGCCCTCTTGCTAGCAAATATAGTCGTATCAAATTTTAGCTTGTAAAGCAAACCTGGCGGTGGCTTCCAATTCTGCAGAATCCCAGGTGAACCCGAGACTGCTATTAGACAAGTTTGTGCCTCTCTGTACTCCATCAAGTAATCTGTAGCCCTCCTGTTCAGCTGCCTAGGATCTTGTATTTTTCCCCCATATAGAAGTAAGTTCTGTTGGTGCCAAATTTGCTAGCATTGGACTAGAAAAACTTTAAGTTCCTCCTCAGACAGTTTAGCCACCATAAACTGAAATAGCTGCAAAAAGTCTTCCATCTCACCTCCACACTTCTGTATTCGAACATTAGACCCAACCTATACATCTTGTGTTGCACTGCATTTCCTAAATTGCATGGATAACAGTTTCGGGGTAAAGTTGGCATATATAGCAACTTTCCTCCTTTATTATTTGCCTATGAACCAAATTCACCTTTGATGGCAAAATATTAAGGCATGCCCTCCAACCAAAGACTTTTATTTTACTAGGAACATAAAGTTTCCATAATTTATTCCAAACCCGGTGATTTACCCTCTACTTTGAGCTCTCTTCTCTTCCATTGGTCTCTCTCACCAACATTCTAGCAATGTGATACCCTGATTTTACTGTGTACTTTTCATTTCAACAATGAAGCCACACCATTGTATCTTGTACCTGCCTCTTACTCAAGGAATTTTCAGGATTGCCTCAGCATCAAACCAATTAAATACCATGTTGATCTACTCCCTATCCCATTGGTTCACTCTTCAATCAATTAAATCTAAAACCCTCCATTCCTACTCATCAATTGCTGGTGGAAATAGTACCTTGTTTGTTGGATGATTTGGTATCCACCTGTCCTCCAAAACCCAAATTGAAGAACTTGTCCCCACCCTCCAGTAACAACCCTTCTTTAAAATCTGTTAAGCAACCAGCAGACTCTTCCATACATAGGAACTATTTAGGCAATCTAACACCTCCATAAAGCTACAACGTGGAAAATACTTGCCCTTGAAGCACCTGGATAGGAGTGAGCCTTGATCCTGTAGCATCTGCCAACCTTGCTTTGCCAACATAGCCAAGTTAAAGCTCCTAATATCCCGAAATCCCATACCACCTTCCTTCTTAGGTTTCTTCAAAAAACTCCAACTCTTCCAATGGATTTTCCTTTCTTCTCCATGTTGCCCCCACCAAAACCTACCACACAAGGCATCTAGCTCATTGCAAAGCTTTACCAGTATAAGAAAAACACCCATTGTGTAAGTTGGAATTGATTGGGCAGCTGCTTTAATAAGCACTTCTTTTCTTACTCTAGATAGCAGTCTACCTTTTCACCCCTGTAGTTTTTTCCAAACCCATTCCTTAAGGAAGGCAAAAGTATGATACTTTTGCCCTGCCAATCAAGGCCAGTAGACCCAAATAGGATTCAAACCTATCCACTTCTTTCACCCCCAAAGCTTGTTTGATCCACTGCTTTTGCCCATTAGGTGTGTTGCTACTAAAATAGACAGACGACTTCTCAAAATTGATACATTGTTCAGAAGCTTCTGCATATAACTATAAAGTGTCAGAAATCACTTGCACTTCTTTCTGATTTGCCTGGCAGAAAATTAGAAAGTCATCTACAAAAAGCAAGTTAGAAATACTAGACACCCTCCTACAAATGTTGACACCATAAAGCCTCCCATCAACTTCAGCTTTAGATAGCAAAGAAGTGAACCCTTCTGCACATAAATGAAATAGGTAAGGTGATAGAGGGTCCTCTTGATGGAACCCCCTTGATGGGACAATATTTCCATAGGCTTTACCATTAATACAGATTGAAAAGGAGGATGTGGTGACACAACTCATCACCCTGTTGATCCATTCCTTAGTAAATCCCAATCTAACCATCATACCTCTCAGGAAAGGCTATTCTACCCAGTCATAAACTTTGCTAATATCTAACTTCAATGCTAGAGCTCCTTTCTTCCCTTTTTTTCTCTAATGCATGGCATGTAATGTTTCATATGCTATCAGCACATTGTTGAGGACAAATTTTTCACATCACATGGCTTCATTTCATTAGCGACCCATACCATGTTAACACTATCATGGATTTTAGGAAAATCTCTTCTAAAACCCAAAAGAGCCCATATTTACACAAAAAGGCATCAAAGCCTATGGTTCAAGCTCATAGCACATCATCTCATTTTTTGGCTCATGATCCAAGCTCATGAGTCTCATCGGGGGAATTTTAGGAGTCGTGGTTTGGAGGGCCAAGAAGTATATTTAGTAAACCTCCAATGGTTCAAAGTTGATAAAGGAAAGCATGTTGCTTGGCATGTCTTCTCCAATTCCCTGAACTCTGACGGGTCAGTGTGCAATAGGTAACATTTGGTAAGCCTCTCATATCACATAACACTTAAAATGATAAAACTTCCTATGTTCTTTACATAAAAACTAATGTTCATCATATAATATAAGTTTAAAAATGTAATTATAGTATTTCATATAAAATATATTATTATCATCTAAATCGATTCCAAGCATATGGCTAAATATATATTAATATCTCATATCTAGCATTAAATGCTCTCCTTACTCTCCAAGATTTGGTTAAAATACAAAAAAACCATAATTACATTTCTAAAACTTCATCAAATATCAACCAACTAGTCTATTACTTACCAAAATTATATATGAACTAAACATATAATTTTCCAAAAGAGGAAACTTAGCCAAAAATACCAACAGTGGCTCCAGTAGAAGCTGCAAACAGCTTCTGTACAAACAGCTCTAGCAGAAACTGCAAATAGCTTCTGCAGAAATTGCAACAACTCCAACAGAAGTTACAGTAGCTCCAGTAGGTTGACACATGTCCTAAAATGACATTACTTGCTCATTAATGCCCAATCCCAACAACTTGCTATCATACCCAAAGAAATAGAAGGATCTCATAAAGATTATCTTACCATTTTTAGACAAACCATAAATTTAATGCCAAATATTTTCCCTCCAAGCAAAAGATGTCATTCAGATGGCATCATTTGACAACTAACAGCTATGACTAACAGCTGTAACAGCTGTGACAGCACCATTAAGTCTTTAACTTTGCTTCGTTTGGCTAAAAAATAAAATCTCACTAATGAAACCACTTACTTTGTCAAAGACTTTTCCTTATTTGTTAAATTTCCCTTCAACTAATTTTAATCTAGTTACATACTTGGCTCTATATAAAGAGGACCAAGCTACACACTAAAAGGGGATCCATCCCTCTCTCATCCTTAATATTCTGGAACTTCATTTACCTTGTTGCACATATCTCTAAACTTCTCCATACTTCTCTATCTCTCTTACAAAGATATCTCTTCTTAGATAACACCATTACACCTATGACACCACACCATTACACATTATCCATCTCTCCCACACTTTAATATTCTAAAGCTTCATCATTTTGCTGCCCAAAAACACATCTCTATCTCATTCTTTATTTCTCATACAAAATCTCCCTTCTTAGAAAGCAACATAACCCATGATATAACACAAAAAACCACTCTAGCAAAAGCTATAATCTCATATATTTACTATATTTAACCTTCATATTATCTATCTCACACTTCTATATATTTTACAAACACATTCCTCACAAAATACTCATACATACTTCTCATATATCTTTAAATTTCATGTCCAACAAAGTATCTACATATAATTCCTATACATGTTACAAATACCATATCTCACAATATATATATTTCTTACCATCTCCACATATCTTAAAACGTATCAAACACTCTTCCAAGAACTTATTACTAAAAGCCCTTTTCTCATGGAAGACATATTTATAATGCTAAAAGCCCTTCTCATTAAAGGCAAAAACTTATAATACTAAAAGTCATTCTCATGGAAGGAAACATTACTTATATTTGACTAAAAACTTAAAGAGCATTACATGGGGAAATTCAT
This sequence comes from Quercus lobata, assembly GCF_001633185.2. Classification (NCBI taxonomy): domain Eukaryota; kingdom Viridiplantae; phylum Streptophyta; class Magnoliopsida; order Fagales; family Fagaceae; genus Quercus; species Quercus lobata. Next base: position 46,971,378 of record NC_044911.1, on the reverse strand, counting down.
TTAAGTGCATGATGAAAGGGGATAAACTCAACCAACCTATGCATACGGCTATACATACTCTCTTTCCCTCCAGTTGCATCTATTTTTTCCCTTCAATCATGAAGTCACCATCGAAGGACTCATAATATCATATTATACCGCTAGACTCGTTTAATCACATTACTGAAATGTCATAAGTCCACTACTGTTCTACGGCTAGAGCTACAAACTGTGAAGACAAGTCAATCTTTCTCCATCTTTGAAATTAAATTATTAAGTACATGCTAATTCATTATTATTGTCCCGCTAGATGCAAGTTACTTTAATATCATCTCACTATTTAATAAACATGATCTCACTAATATTTCATTAATGAACATACATATTAATAAATCAATAAATAAGTCAATACTTTCTCCATCTTTGAAATTACATTATTAAGTATATGTTAACTTATTATTAGTTTACTGCTGGATCGAAGTTATTTTAATATCATCTCACTATTTAATAAACATGATCTCACTAATACTTCATTAATGAACATACATATTAATAAATCGATCTACCACCATCGCACATATATTATTTGAACATGAACCACCATTGGACACATATTTCTTGGAAATGAACTACCATTGGACACATATTATTTGGACATGGACCATTGCCGGTCATACCTTATTATGTTGAACATGAATCATGAACCGCAACTGGATATGGACTATTGGACTCATCCCATTATTGGACATTTGATACTAAATTGATTATTTTCTAATATTGGACATCACTTAATATACATAATAATAACGTATCAACTCACCATTTAATCAAAACTATCATGCTAAGCATATTATTTATTTATTTTAACTAATATCATGATTCTAAGACTTTAAGCTTCATCTATTTGTAGGCTTAAAAATACACCGGAAGCCATTGGTCTATGCAGCCCAATGTTGAGTTCTAAGTTGAACTCCCTGAAACAAATCCAGGCTTAGCAAAGTCACACTTCCAGCATGAGACACATGGCTATACGCAAAAAAACCACCCCCGACACACATTATCTATGCTAAGGCAACTTGGCACAAATGCACTTTAGGTGGGAGAAATCAACTGGGGTAGAATTATCTTCAACCTATTAGCCAACACCTTGAAAATTATTTTGTAAATTACATTGCACAAGTTAATGGGTCTAAAATCTGTCATTTTCTCCGATGACTTAATTTTTGGTATGAGAACAATATGAGTAATTAATTTCAAGTATCATGTTACTAAAATTCAAAAATCCAACACAGCAATATTAATATCATTGCCAACAATATGCCAAAACTTCTGATAAAAAAGAGCATTCATACCATCGGGTCCAAGAGTCTTTGTTGGTCCCATTTGGAACAACATTGCTTTGACTTCCTCCATGCTATATGGCCTAGACAACACTTCATGCATATCTAAAGTTATCCTGTGAGGGACTGTATTTAGACATTCCTCCATCTGATCACATGTGCTTGAATGAAATATGTTCTTAAAATAGTTGGTTGCCACCTCTGCAACATCTTCAATATCCTCCACCCAATTGCCTTATTGATTTTTAATGCCTTGAATAAAATTCCTTTTACACCTTTGGGAAGCTTTTGAATGAAAAAACTTGATATTCCTATCTCCATGCTTCAACCAGGATATCCAAGATTGTTGCTTCCAAAAAATTTCCTGCTTGAGAAGAAGATCATCTAATTTTTGACTTGCTGCTAAAAATTCCTTCCTGCTCTCCTCCGTTAGCTCACATGAATTAAGCATCTCAATCCTACTATTTAATCTCTTTAGTTTCAAGTGTTGTTTTGGACGACCCCCAGGCTAACAACTCTGTTCCATAACTATGAATCTTGTCTGTTGTATCACGTAAGTCAACTACACCTCCACCCGAGTTAGACCAAGATTCCATGACCACCCCTTCGCATTCTTCCCACAACAACCAAGATTCTTCGAACCTGAACCCACAAGGTCCTCTCCCTTTGAAATCTCGATCTGTCTTGGTCTGTAGTAGAATCGAGACATGATCTAATACATGGTTGAATCCATGAATGAGAGTGCTAGCAGAGAATTTCTCTTTCCACTCTCGGTTTACAACGGCATGACCCAATCTTTCTCCAGTGTTTGTTGCACCAGGTCTTTTGTTGTTCCACATAAATTTGTACCCTTGAAAGCCCAAATCAAATAGATTACATTACTCCAAAGCTGCCTAGAAGTCCTCCATTTGCTTGTACGGTGGTGGATGTAGACTTTACTTCTTAGACGAATGGAAAATTGCATTAAAGTCCCCAACACAGCACCATGGTCCATTCACAAAGGAGGAGATGTGTGATAAGAGTGCCCAAGATTTCCTTTTTTCACTTGCTTCCAGCCACCCGTAGAATCCTGTTAAAAACCAAGTAAAGCCATCCTCTTCCACCACCTTCGCCAATACATGATTCTCCGTAAAGTTAATAACATCTAGTTGAACATCTGCTTTCCAAATTAAGGCTAGACCTCCCCCAGAATAAGGCTTCTTCATAATTAACATATTCAGAAAAGGTAACTCTCTACCATGTTTTTCAAAACCATCTTTATCTAGTCGTGTTTCCATTAAGAAACAGACTATAGGAGCTTGATCCCTCACTAACTTGTGAAGGCTTCAAACTATCCAAGAGTTCCCAAACCCTTGACAGTTCCAGCTTAAAAGCCTTATTGTGCTCGGCAAGGGTGCACTGGCACCCCCGCCGTTTCATCCTGATTAGAATCATCACTTATTTTTCCCCGTTTCACCATTCTATCTTGTTTATCCCTATCCAAATTGCTCTCCTCCTTACCCTTCATTCTCTTACCCAAAATTGACTTGGCCCCTTCTTTAATTAATTCCACATACCCATACTCCAGGCTTGTTAACCTGGTCCACTTTGGCCTTGCTTTTGGGCCTTGAGGCCCATCCGCGGACTCAGCCACCATCATGTGCATGGGATCCTCCACCAAGTCTAAACTCTCTCCCACATTTGAATTTGAAAGAGTAGCTTTAGTATTGGATGAGCCTAATCCCACACCTTCTTTATCTGTAGTCCTGATCCCTTTAATCTCGGCTTTATCGTGTCCCACTTCTAAATTTGTTCCTGCATTACCGTTATTTCCCTCCATACGTATCACACCTTGTTCCCTAGGGTTATTAGCAGTAAAGTAGCAGTCCGCCGCCACTGCTCTATGACTGGCCTAACCATTCCGATCCTCCCCCCTTCCATCCTCCCCTAGGACCTCTTCCTTGTTAGAATCCCAACAGGGTGGTGACCAACTTCGACTACTCATAGCCTTCAGCTAGTCCACGTATTGACATGCCACCTCCACACCATTCTTCATTAGGGCAAAGTACAAAGCACAATGCCTTAAATCATGTCCCAATAAGCTGCATTGATGGCAAAACAAGGGAAGTCTTTCATATTTAAAAATAATGCAGTTACTCTTTTCATACGAACTAGCTAGAAACACACCTCTACGGATTGGTTTTGTGATTGAAATTGCAACTTTAACCCTCATGAAGAAACTTTGACCATCAAGCTTTTGTCTTTTCTCAATCTCAACCACTATACCCAAGCAGCTTCCCACCACTTCTGCAATTGTAGGCGACACCATATCAAAGGGGCCCCCCCATATTTGCACCCAGAGAGGGACCGAATTAAACTTTACGTTTCCCCTTATCATCCTAACTTGCCACCTAAGCAACATTAACACTTGATTATCAAACGTCCAAGGCCCACCCTTAAGCACACAATTCATCTCAAACTCAGTTTTGAATTTGAGTTGCAATAAATTTGATCCCACTTCTACAATCTGGACTCCTTCCTCTAATCCCCATGCCCTTTTTAGAGTACTCATAACTACCTTCTTATTAAAGGGGCAGCAAGTGAGAAACTTCCCTATTAGACTAAGTGCACAACTCTCTAACCCTTCCTTTTGTCCTTCATCTAGAATATCAATAACCTCTTCTTCCTCCGTGGTCAACCTCATATTCTCCAATATATTCGTTACATTGTCTGCCATGATACCTAAGACAAGAAAAGAAAAAAGCAAACCCTTGGGAAACCTAAGGGAGGGATACCTCGTAGCAATGAGAGAGACAGAGAGCTCCTACTAGCAAGGAGAGACCTACTATGATTCTTTGATAAAATATTAAATAAGGATAAAGTTATTGAGTAAGGAAACATATTATATATATATATATATATATAAAATAAATAAAATAAAATAAAAACCTATGCAATTTATAGATATACTTGCACAAATTAAAATTTGTGGATTTTTTTTTTTTTTTTTTGAGAATGCTAAATATTTTTAACACACACACACGAGGAGAGATGAGAAAGTCTTAAAGAAACTGACAGTAATGTATATCCAAAAGGGCAAATTTGTGGAGTTAAGACTTCAATTTGATTAGTATTAAAACTTAGTTATAACTGTCAAAAACCTTGTAGATTAACTGGTTAGTACCTTTAGGTGTTTTTAATAGAAAAATTTAGGATTCAAATCCCACCTTCCCTAACTATTAAAAAAAAAATACTCTATTATAATGACTATTTCAAACTCCCCTCTCAAAATGATTGCTTCAACATTCAAAATGTAATTCTTATGAGGTTTTTTTAAATATACATAGGAAAAGTATGATTCATAACCATAAAGTGAAGATACTTTTCAAAATGAGAAATGCTATTTTCACAACACTTTCACAATATTTTTACAACAAATTATAAATGTCAAGTTATTACTGGTGGTTGAAAAACTAATGTCAATGATGAGCTCAAATTATAACCAATAAAAGCCTGTCATCTAAGATTTGTTGTGAAGATGTTATAAAAGTGTTGTGAACTTAGCATTACTCAAAATGAGAAATGCATAATTTGCTTACCCCAAATGGAATGTAAATAAAAAATAAATAACAAAACAAAACAGAAGTAATGACTCCAACATAGAGGTATCACTATTCACTACTGGTTACTTTGTTAGTGGTTATGAAGGCTGATACTAGATTTGTGGTTAATTTGTGATGCCACGTATTTTTTTGGAAGCTTTACATTTTCAATAATAGCTTCATTTGGGGATGCAATGTTGTACTTGTACCTGGACAAGTAATTCAGTTTTACAAATATCGATAATTTAAAGATAAAGAGAGAACATTGGGTAGAAATTGTGGGCTCGGCTGAAGGATGTGGCTTTGAAACCAGTCAATTCCAGTATGGACCCTCATTCATCGGTCCAGGATTGGTAACCAATGCATTTTGTCTTAAGTGGGCCTTAGGCTCCATCTTCGAGCTTAAGCCACAGACATATTTTTGCCATCGTGAATGCTTTGGGGCTAAAGCTTAGTTTTTTTTTTTTTATTTTTTTTTTTTTTATTTTTTTTTTAACTCCTATCGAAAGCCATTGATTTTTGCGCTATTGATCAACAGGTATACAAGGTGATCGGAGATCCAACTTTCAAAAGTCCAATGCTTAAACACAAATTCCGATACGAACTCATTAGATGAGCCACTACATGAAAGAAGTCCAATTCTACTGAAGACCTTAGAGATCGTTACAAGAGAGCTCAATCAGGAAGTAGCCTATCTTTCAAGATTTTTTTTTTCTTTTTTTTTTTAAGGATAATTTTAGGGCTTTTATTAAGGTAACTCCTTTGTGCCCCTTTTTTTTATGAATCAATAATTGGGAATGGAAAATTTTAATCCTAGATGTTTCCATTAGAAACATCATGATATACCATTTGAGCTACAAGCTTTTGTGCTCGTTTGATACAGTATATTTTTAAGCTTTTTGAGAATATGATTGCTTGAAAAAGTTTTTTTTTTTTTTTTTGATAGGGCTTGAAAAAGTTATATTTAGAACAAAATGAAATTTTAAAAAGCTATACTTTCAAATTTTGCAATTTGAAAATGTGTTACCAAACAGGGCTACTCTCTCTCTCTCATTATAATTAATTTGTTTTCTTACAACAAGTGTATGTTTTTCTCTATGAGAGGACTAGACAATGGTATTGAGTCACAATGTAAATGTAAATGCTCTTTTTTTTTTTTTTTTTTTATTTATAAGAATGTAAATGTTTTTTTTTTTTTTTTAATTATTATTATTATAGGAAGAATGTAAATGTTATTAACGTGTTTTCATTAGTAAAGGTAAATTACGCTTTTTCACTCATCAAAAAAAAAAATTACGCTTTTTCACTCTAGGCTTTTGCCCTGTTTATAATACCCTCACAATGTACTATCAATTTGCTTGATTGACACTACAGTCTGAAAGAATTATATCAATGTGTCCATCGCCATTTAAATTAAGCATTAAAAAAGACAGAAATTGGGTGTGATTACAAATTACCATCATTTGTTGCAATGAAAAACAACAATTTTTATTTAACTTAACTTTTAATTTAGACAATACAAAGTATATTGATATAGTTCTCTCAAATTGATAGTTTAGGGGGACATTTTGGTGGATATAGATTTTTTTATTTTTTATTTTTTAATTTTATGAATACCAATAAAGGTATCAAATGATAAATAACTTCTTTTATTGATAGATTGGAAGATTAGAAATATGACTTGCTTTTCAACTGCTTGTTTTTGTGAATGCTTGCAGTCGAAGATTAAAGATGTTAGGTTTCCTATTGAGGTGCTCGATTATATAGAAACAACTCTCTCAATCCCCCAAGGGTTTCGGTTAATGGGATAAAAGTTTAAGGTGGAAAAATATACTTCGGTCAAAAAAATGTATTAGTGAATATAAATTAACAATACCGAGCAATATGATAATTAAAACAAAAACAAAAAACAAAAAAACATAAAAATCTCAGTTAACAGACTGAGAATTTGTATATAAATTTAGACTTTTAAAGGCATTACATGAGTATATATTGAATTCTATATATATATATATATATATGAGTTTAATCCACAAACACAAGTCATCACAAAGAATGTCAATAGTACGCATCAATGCAAATAAACAAATTGAGAAACCCAACAAATGAATCTTAAATTCACAGATATTGACAGCAGTATGTAAAAAACGAAATCAGAAAAATTCAATGTCCCAGTGTAATGGCCAGTGGCAATCCCTTAACAGTATAACAAGAGGAAAATAAAACCAACCCAGGTAGTATAACATAACCCAAAAACCAGACCAACCAGTAACAAAATTGCAAATGCAAAGAATACCCCATCATAATTTGGGATCATACCTTAACGAAAGCATCCCACACATGGCGATTAATATAAGGGAAAAAAAAACTATGAAAGAACTACTAAGAAGAGAGAGAGGGGGAGGAGAGAATAAATTAATACTCCCTCCGTTCCACTTTTTTTGTCCTGTTTGAAAAGTCAAACCTTTTAAGGAAACATCATTTATTGTCTTGTCTACTTTTTAAAAACGTATAAGTTTCCAAAACTATCTTTAAAAAAATTTATCAAAAAATTGAATTAATAAGGGTATAATAGGAACATTAGTAAATTAATGACTTTTATTTTTAGAAACAGGATAATATTTTGAAACATCTCAAAAAAAAAAAAAAAAAAAAAAAAAAAAAAAAGTGGGATGGGGGAGTATAACAGAAGCACACGGGGAAATCAAACAGCATTTCATTGATGAGAGAGAACAATACATTAGTCTTATGGACGAGAAAGAGAAAAAATGGTACACGTGTAATATTCTCTTCTCCTAACATTACAACTATAATATTCTCTTCTCATAAGAATAGAACAAGAGACAAATTAAGTGCAGCCTTTTACGAAATATATACTAGGCACACCAAACACACAACTGGTGCTAAGTGCAAGGGTATGCCGAGTAATTTCATTTGCACCACCAACCAGTACATGCATCACCAACCAGTTTCAACTGAGTAATTGCATTTGCACCAAAAGAACTGTCAGCATCTTGCATACTGTGTAGTTAATGTAACAATGTAATAGGGAAATAGTAGATTTCAAGGGGACTAGAAAAGCTAAAACTTTTTTCCGAAGCATTTGTGCAAAGTTTGGTCCATGCAAGGTTCCAGCCAGACAACTATTGCATTACTCATGTAAATGGCTTAGCTAGTCCCTTTCACATATCAATTGCATGATAAATATTATACAAGTCTTTAAAAAAAAGAAAATCTAAAAAAGAAAGAAGAGAACCATATTATATTTCCCATGCTACTAAATATCTAATAATCATCATCAGGTCAAAGAAAAGCCTGACTGTGCTTTACGAATTCAACCACAGGAAACACAACTGGAGGCACGCATTGCAAACTGTATATCTCTTGTTAGCAATGTATAAAGCTATTAAAAAATTAGTTCCCAATTTCCCTTGGATTTGGATGTTTTCCTTGTAATGTATGTACATTAAAGTAGCTCAAAATCTCAGACTAAAAAATCTTGCATTAAAATACATAACTCACAGAGGCATTTCATCAAACATTTCACTGCATTTCAATTAGACCAACTTCGAACTCTAAAAAAATAAAATCTCCAACAATTTCTTAACAAAACTAAACCAACCCATGCTTACTAGTAGATACAGACCCACATAGAAAAATCCAAACGAAATCCATACAACCCAAATACAAACAAAAACAGAAATACAGACAAACCAACAAACAAGTCACCAAAAAAAAAAGAAAAAAGAAAAACCCAAAATCCCATTGATATTTTATTGATGCAGATTTGGAACTAAAGGAGGAGAGAGATGGATAGGCTCGGGGGAAGAGAGGGTTAGTGCGAACTTAGGCTAAGAGAGACAAACCTGAACACCATGGTGCTTGCGGCTTCAACGTTGTTGTTGTTGCAGCTTAAGGCAGAGAAGACGCCAGTGTTGTGGGAGGATTTCCCAAATTCCACGGTTAGTGAGGGAATTTGAAATCAATAGATTGGACCTTGAAATCCAGGATGGATTTGGGCCGAATACAAATTCTTTGTTTTTTGGGCCCCTCAAATTCAAATCCTAGCCCCAAATCCCATGCCATCCAAACAGATCATAAGGTATCACTTGAATCCTTGCCTTCCTATATGCATGCCTCAACTTTATTGTGATGGATTGATGCTCAGAGGTCCACTGAAGGAATATTTGAGGAAGTCAACAGTGTTTCTCAAAAGAGTAATGTTACCTACACAAAATATTTTACAACATTTTTATAAACTGTTGATGTGGCAAATTCTCATTAGTTCTAATATGGACCCATCACTAACATCACATTTTTACTTACAATAACTATTTGGAAAATACTAAAGTTACGTAAAAATATTATAAAATAGTTAGTATATATAGCATTACTCTTCTCAAAAACTAAATCCAGAAAGCTGGAGAGCAAATCCCTGCTTGTTTCCAAAAACGTCATTATTTTATGCATTATGGGCTTTGCTTCAACTATAAGTGGCAACTGATAACTTCTATATAGTACCACAACTCACAACCAGGCCTGTCAACAGACCAAGCTGAGATGAGATAAGTCTCGTCCAAGTACAGCCCAAAACATAAATGCCTCAGCCCAGCTCAAATTGTATATAAAATTAGCAGTGTATATAAAATTAAAAAAATGAAAAGAAACTCACCTTGTAGTGCTGGGTGAATTGAAGTACCTGTTCATTTGGGTTGCCCTCAAATCAAGGGATTTGAAGACTCAAATCAAGGGATTTAAAGAATGATTGCTATTATAAATTGTTTAATAAATTTAACAACATATGGATAGGGTAATTGAGTTGTAGTAGTTTTGCTGAACAAATATTATTCTTGTAAATTGGAAATTTAAAATGACTTCTTACACCTAATCATTTCAAATCCACATATTAATAGAGCTTAATTCCATTCATAAATTTCATTTGAAAAAAAAAAAAAAAAACATTAAAACTTCGTAATATATTCAAGTGATTTAAACCATAAATTCAAATTCAAATTCTCTCCTAATACCTCTATTCAAACCAAAAACCATTATAGGTTTTAGTTAACTCAACAGGTAAAGTCTTTAATGGTTGAATAAGAGATTTGGAATTCAATTTCCGACTACACTAAAAACTGATTAACGTCTTAGTCTGATGATAAAGAGTTATCATCAAGAGTGAATTGAGCGTCATAGGTTAAAACTCTCACTCTCAAAAAAAAAAAAAAAAAAAAAAAAAAAAAAAAACCCATTGATAGCTTATTCTTCTTCTTTTTAATTTTTTTTTTCAATTACAACCCAATAGTTTTTGTATCTTTAAAGTGACCTTGAGGTTGGATGTTTTATATTTTAAGGGACTGAATTTATTTTATTTTTTGTGTGTGTTTGGGGGGGGGGGGTTGGGGGGTGTAGGTTGGGGTGGCTGTGAATATTTACTGCACATGTATCAAATGTTTAGTTTCTTCAGACAAAAAAATTGGAAAGGAATTCTCCAAAGCTGGCAAAGATCAAGATAACAAGATACATCCAAGATATATTACATATTAAGACATTTAATCCTAACGGGCAAAATTTATATAATTCAAACAGTTTTAATTCTCAACACCTGTAGACTTTAATTTACCAATAAAACAATTTCAATTTAAGTACTATAAGTTTTAGGATTCCACACAAGGATCGATTGTGGTGAGCAATTACTGCATTGTTTATCAAATCCTGAGTTTACAGAAACAACTTCAATCTCTACAGCCTATGCAACAACCTTTGGCACTTGATTTATCAATCCTTCCTGCTCAGATGTCGTTTTGAGCAATTCTCCTCGATCTAGAAATTGAGATAATGTTTAACACAAAGTAGGTTAAGGTCACACCATCTGCTGAGAAGCACATTGCGGATAGACAATAAAAGTATAAAACACAGATGCAGGGCTACACAAGCCAGAAAGTGGGAAGAACTGATGCGTGAACAATATTAGTCTAAATATCTTTAAAAATCCATCCCCCCCAGTTTATTCTGATTAGATGAACTGGTTAAAATAGCCATTCAAGTCTACAGATGGGATGAACATAGTGAAAGAAATATTATGGTAAATTGTTGATTACAATATAATTCAATGAGATATTTCAATAACACCTACTCTCTCTCAATCCTAGGTAGCAGGTTGTTACAGGCTGTTACTGGTAAGCAAGAAAGTAATTTCAATGGTGAATTCAAATTAAAAATCCATAACAACCTACCATTTAGGATTTGTTGTGAAAGTATTGTGAATCCTAAGTAGCATTTCTCATTAAAAAAAAAAAAAAACAAAACAAAACAAAACGTCTCACCTTAGCCACTCGTGACAAGCTACTCTAAAGTATAAAAAATTATATTTATATATATTGTGGGGCCAGAGAATTTGTGATCCTGGCCCACTTTACATTAGGGTCCAAGGCCCGTACCGTGGAGAGGCGTAGCCGATGACATGTAACGGAAGTCCAAATGGCCTAGAGATATAGCCGAGGACGATCCTGTCCTCAGCATCCCAAAACCTAGAAGGAAGGAGCAGCACACCATCAAAAGCAGTCCCCAAAGCGCTGATCGTCCTCGGCATCCCAAAACCTAGAAGGAAGGAGCAGCACACCATCAAAAGCAGTCCCCAAAGCGCTCCCAGAAGAAAGGACGAATACAGTATAGGAGCGGTTCAAGGAAAAACTAAACACCTCCGCATTGATGGGGAAAGGACCCCTGAATAGTGTGGCGACAAAGGACAAGGGAAAGACTGTCATTACTGCAATTAAGTACTCTGGGCCTGACAGAGCCATACTTCTCAGCTTTTATAACCACCCCCAACCACTTTGGGTATGAGCTGATAGGACAAGTATCAGCCCTAGAAAGCTGAACCTACACGTGGACGTTGGAGGGAGGGGAAAGGCTAGTATAAAAGGAGAAGGAAGCAGTCCAAAAAAAAGAGGAGGCAGATCATCTCCAGGGCCATTGAACCCTAACGTAAAAAGAATAATAAGAACATTAAGCTCTTCGAACGAGGTCCAAGGACCGGAGCCACTCAGGCCGTGCCGAGGAGAAAGTCTTCCTAGATACGCTAGGTTCACCTCTGTGCAATCATCACGAATACCATGACTAACGGTTGTCCGTTCGCCAAGGCCTAGCCTTTTAGCTCACTCTCTACAAATTTTATTGTTTGGGCCTTTAACGTTCGAACCCAATACACCAATTTGGGGTCGTTACAAATCGAGTCCTTACATATATATATATATATTATATAAACAAAACAAAAAATAATTATTTGTTGGTACGGATATTCTGTTTTTGCTTTTATTCATTCTTTTAACTACATTATATTTAATTTTCTTTCCTCTTTTAAAATGGAGTTACGGTTGTGGGTGAGTAGTTGGTGTAACACAAAACCTTCACTTTTTTATCTTATTTTCTCTTCTTCTTCTTCTTCTTCTTTTTTTTTTTTTTTTTTTTTTTTTTTTTTTTTTTTTTTTTTTTTTTTTTTTGGAGGGGTGGGACGGGAGGGGGGAGGAGGGAGACATAAAAAATGAGAAAGAAAAATATATATTTACCCTAATTTTTAATAGAAGTGGGTTGTGTGTGGGCAAAGCAATATTTTTCAAACCACGAGTAAATAATGTGAATTTAAGCCAAACGACAAGTGAATTTACTGTAATTACCACCCTTTTAATTCATCACAATTGCAAAAAAACAAATCCTCCACCAACACCACAATTAAATCAGCAAATCAAAAAAATCCACGCACAAATTGCAACACCGTCCTCCATAATCCCAATTCCTCCAAAATATATCTCTATTAAAATTAATCAGTAAAATGCATTAAATATATCTATATTTCATTGAAATATTTTTATTTACATCATGACAAAAAAATAAAAAATAAAACAAAAATTGATTTCCTAATTATAATTTAGAGAAAATACATCGCTTTGGCTTATAGTTACATTCTAAAAACTATCAAATTACATGGAAAAACATGCTCTAAAACCAATGCTCTAAGTTTGGAGACTTCATTATGGAAATGGGAAGGAATTAGACACCCACTTTGCTCGACCGAAATTGATCTCTAGGAGATAATGTTGATGGACTCATGTCATGCAAAATCACAAACATAGAACAACATAGCATTCAAAATATGTCTTTAACAAGAAAATACATGCGAAATTAAATTTTGTATGTTAGGGTTTGTAAAAAAAAGATTCTTATTTGATAGGTCTATATTTTTAGGTTGGAAAACCATGAACAATTGTAACTATTAGAATTTAGTTTATGTATTAATTTGGTATCGATTGATTAAGACAAATCAAAGTTAAAACAGAGGAAGACTCAAGAATGCAAAATATAGACTGCTACAACTCTGAATCTTAATATCAACTCGACAGGTTGAGAGTCACTTATCTCATCCAATCGAAAAACATGAATATCAAATCTGCATTGATTCATCTCAGTTGTGTGATCTAGAGCACTTGCATCTAAAAGTCTATTATATAAGCAAGCCTCTAGCACGTTTTCCTAGAATACATAAAAGCAGTGTATTGTACACATTTGGATTTTTTCAAACTCTCTTGAAGTATCAACCAGATACTTATATGCATACAAAAGATACAATGATTAAGTGAAGTTATATCTAGTTTAAAATCAAGTTACTCAAACAAATCTTTAAGAGTGGATCTCAAAGTCACAAACAGGGAGTTTGTGTGCAACAAATTAGGAATAAAAGAGTCTGCGGATCTTGGAGCTACGTGTGTTCACATAAGTAAGTACTACTTTTTTTTTTATGGGAAAGTAAGTACTACATAAGGTAGCATTATATTTAGGGTTAAATCTTTTGTATAAACTTCTATTATATTATAGTGGATTTGTTGCCTAAAGGATTGACGGTTAAATCCCCTTTTTTTTTTTTTTTTTTTTTTTTTTTTTTTTTAATAGTGTAACAGTTTGTTTCATCAGTTTTCTTAGGTTATCAAATTGTTTATCTCTATGTGATCCATGTGCTTGTGATGTTAATTAATTCAAAAATAATTAATAATTGATCTAAGTAATCACTTGATAAAAGAATTGTTTAACTTTATTGTTATCGAGGCATAAACCCTAACATTGTTCAACATTTCAATCATCCTTTACCGTCAAAGAACTTCACGATCTAAATGAAATCAAAAGTGTGATAAAACTAAAAATAAAAATGGTTAGGGTCTATACCTACATGCATAGAACTTTCATTCTTGGGATGCAGCAACTCTTTCCTTCAAATTCTACACAAATTCATTTCTTGAAGTTTAGGATGAATTGTGCATTGTTGCTTCTTGTTCATCAGTTAGAGGTTCAGGTGTTACGTTAGATATTTTATGAACTAGGGCTTCATTTTTTTGGTTTTATAGAATGTCAAACATTATTTCGAGTGTGTGTGGAGGGATAATATATTTAGCTTAGAATTTTTGGGCTTATGTAGAGAATTGTGTTGAGGATTTTTAAATAACCAAAACTGAAAGGGTGCTTTTGAGTTCCTCTTTTGTTGCGAAACGCCTTTTAATTATAGAGGTGGAGGTTGATTCATGCTCTCCATTTGTAGAGATACCTTAGCTCGTATTTTTCCCTAACATCAAAGGGATAAGAGTGCATATTAGATTATGTGAAGAAACAACTTAGTTGATAGGGGGAGAGTTTGTTAGTTGGAGGGATGTAGTGAGATTTTTTATGTATATTTTACTCACTACTTGTACTCTTGGTTTTGTAACCATTTACATACATTGCATTTTATTGATATATATGATGATGATGATGTATGTGTTTCACTCTTTATCTCACATGTGCTATTTGTTTTCTTAGTTTATACACATGTTTCTTGTTTATATAACTTGTCTTTATTTCACACATGATGCCTTAATGGATCTTGTTTAGTGTTTTAGTTAAGACAAGTTGCAAGTCTTTCATACATTGATCTCTCTTCTTACAAAGTTTTTCAAGAGCTCATAGTATTAGATAGATTTATGTACTTTCTGTGTCAATCAATTAGAGAGATTGTTAGTTAATTTTCTCTCATAATTGTTATTGTGGTTTTGTCATGGATTGCCAAATGGGGATATTGTTATGGTCATATTTATTATGTATTGGCATATCCTTTGACAAAATGCATTTTACTTGTAATTGGGTAGATCTAAAATGTGTTTAGGATATCAGGAAGTATATTGATAAATCAAAACAAGTGATATCATTGAAGAAATGAAGATTGAACCAAGAAACAAGTGAGGAAAAGCTTAAATAGTGAAACTCAATACTAGTCCCAACACAAGCTCGACACTAACATCTATTGAGACTTAATCAAGAATCTCAACACTAGCTCGACACCTCTTGATCTATCGAGCTATGCAGATTCAGAATTCTCAAATCAAAATTTTAACTCATGATGACTTGGATTGTGAGATTCCGTTCACTAAACTCCTAGAGGATATAAAAGTTTTATTTTAAAGTCATCAAAGACACAAAAACTCAAATTAGAGAACTCATATACTCTTAGAGAAGTTACTATGTTCTTATACGTCTGAGGGTTTTGTAATCAAGTACTTCCAGATCTTTAACATGCTTTGAAGTGAAGAACTTTGCATCCAACAACAAACATTAATTGCTAGAAGTCAAACACGTATTGGGATCCGTGTATATAGGAAAAAGTCTATACAAGATCAAGTCTAATTGGGTATTAGAGTGAAGGTTCAACTGTAGATTAGTATTTTAGGATAGGCTAGAGTAGTGGTAAAATTATCACTTAATTATTGATTAGTGGATTCTTGAGAATGGTGACCTAAAAATCACTCAATGAGGTTTTTGCCTTGCAAGAGGTTTTCCCATTAGTTAACAAATCACTGTGTTAATTTATTTTCCTCAGCACTTTAGTTTATTTGGTGATTTGTGTGTGACCCTACGATTTGCATGTAATTTGACATAATTAATCAACTTAGGTAATTTAATTAATTAATCAGGGTCAATCTATAACCCAACACATGGCTAATTTATTTGCATATATTTAAGGATTTTGTTTCTCATGATTTAAGACTTGTTTCTTGAAATCCTTACCATTGTTACCCACTCAAACAGCGCTTGTCATGCAAGTTTTCCAACAACACCAAAGTCACATGAATTGCTTGAGAGTCATGCATTAATAAAGTTTTAAAATATCTTATACAATCTATATTTGATTTTTGCACATGATGTTTGTTTTTAGACCTCTAAAAATATAACTAGATTAACCTAGTTAATTAGCCAAGTGATTACTTAATCAAATTATTCAAATCTAGGTTAACACAAATATCATATTATAGTAAAGTGCGGAAAATAAAGAACACAACAATATGATAACCCAGAAAAACCAAACCGGTAAAAAACCTATGGAGGATTTAACCTAACTATCTTCAAGGTAAACCTAATCCACTATGAAAGAATTGAAGTTTACACAATAGCAACTTAGACCACTAACATCCTATTGCTACCTTGAGTAGGAAATTTACTACTATGACCATGTGACAGCTCCGAGTCCACATACTACTTCTTTCTTAGATTCCCAGCAAGTACAAGCACTACCGCCTGTGTATCTTTAAGCTCTTGAAAGTAGCAACTGAATTGATTACCAACCTCTTGACATCAATCTTGAGATTGGAAACCCTAAGTGTATGTGAAGGCAAACACCTCTAGATCTCACAAAAGATTCACACATGCAGCATAAAGAGACATAAAACCCTACATGTCAAATCGGGCTTGGGTTGAGTTGGAAATTCTGTAAAAAAACAATCTGCACGACTTTCAATCGATCGAGTCTAATTCTCGATCGATTGAGCCAGGCAGATTTACACAGTAAATCCTGCAGTAACTTAATTCCAACTTTACATAAAAACACATACTTTGAGCAAGTCTAAACAAGACTAAAATGTTTTGATCATGGTTTGCCAACATTACAAAATGAAGTTCTAATACATTAGTTTCTAATTCTTTAGAACCTAACAAACTCCCTCTTTGGCAATCCTTGACAAAACATAAACTAAACAAATTGCTCAAAGTTACATAAAAATAGCCCATTACAAAAATATTTCCCAAGACAACAAATTCAACCTAACTATCATTTATCAGTTGCAAGTGTAGACAATAGCACAACTGAATCAACAGAGACTTAAGCAAGGATATGACAAGGGAGAGAAGCTAAGGCCATTGACCCCAGGAGATCTAATTTTGAGGAAGGTAGTAGGGACAGTCAAGGGCCTGGCCTAGGGAAAGCTGGGTCCCAATTGTGAAGGCCCCTATAGAATAATATCAGTGGCTGGTATTGGAGCTTATTATTTGGAAGACTTGGATGAAAAGGTAGTTCCACATCCTTGGAATGTAAATAATCTAAGGTGTTATTATTATTAATGATATGAAGTTCTTTTTATTCATATATGGTTCATTTATGCCTTACTATGGTTGTGAGTAAAGTGGTGGTTGCTGAAGTAAAAAGTTTCTAAGTGTTAAACAGAACCTCGGTCTTGTTTGATTCCTCGGATCACAAATCTTAGGTAAATTAACTTTTGTGGAAAACAGTTTCTAAGTTTTAAACAAAACCTCGATCTTGTTCCACTCCTCGGGTCACAAACCTTAGGTAAATTGACCTTTATGGAAAAAGTTACTAAGTGTTAAACAGAACCTCAGTCTTGTTTGACTCCTCGGGTAACAAACCATGGGTAAATTATCCTTTGTGGAAAAAGTTTTTAAGTGTTAAACAGAACCTCGGTCTTATTTGACTCCTCGGGTCACAAACCTTGGGTAAATTAACCTCTGTGGAAAAAAGTTTCTAAGTGTTAAACAGTATCTCGGTCTTGTTCAACTCCTCAGGTCACAAATCTTGGGTAAATTAACCTTTGTGGAAAAAAGTTTCCAAGTGTTAAACAGAATCTCGATCTTGTTCAACTCCTCGGGTCACAAATCTTGGGTAAATTAACCTTTGTGGAAAAAGTTTTTAAGTGTTAAATAGAACCTCAGTCTTCTTCAACTCCTCGGGTCACAAACCTTGGGTAAATTAACCTTTGTGGAAAAAGTTTCTTAGTGTTAAACAAAATCTTGGTCTTGTTTGGCTCCTCGGGTCACAAACCTTGGACAAGTTAGCATTTACATGGAATTTCCTAAGTCTTGGATAAAACCATAAGTCTTACGTGCTTCCTTGGGTTACAAGCTCAGGGCAAATTGGTCTTTTAGCATTTTAAGTCCAAGGTAAGGTAAGTGTTGTTTGAAATTTTTACTAAGTGTCAAAATATGGTTACAAATCGCCCTAAGTGTTAGTTTAGTAACTTCCTCAAATGAACATTTCATGTTGAATAGGATAGTGAGGGTAATTAATTAAGTTAGTCAAATGTTAGTATGTTATAGATAAAAAAATAATAATAATAAAGCAGGTGACATACTCAAACAGATTAAACTTAGATGGATGAAAATTTATAAAGTAAAAGTTGGATGTTTTCATTAAAGTTTAGGAGTTGGATTACAATAGAAGGAAAAGGGGCATCAACTAAATTTAAGCCCAATTACAAAATTGACTAATTGTATCTTAACCTAGGACTCAATTATGTTGATGTTTCTTTATCCTTCCCTCCCTCTTTTACTTTCTCCTTTTCCTTCTTCTTCCTCTTCAGCTATCCCACTTCAATTGCTTCTTCTGTCTCCACGTCCATAACAGCTACTAGAGGTGGCTGCTCTTGCCCTTTCTCTGTAGTAGATGTGGCAGCTGGGGTAGTAGCAAGCTAGATTGAGTTAGAGGCAGAGGTAGAGCCAGGATCAGTTGAGGGCTGAGAAAGGCTAGGGGCCAAGTGCTAGGTTGGGGGGTAATACACTCTATCAAGGGCTTTAAGCTCTGATTCAGTGCTAATCCCAGCTACAGTGAGGGCTTGACCCTATACCTTAAGGCAAAAGGCTCGAGTGACATCCTTGAGTTGGACAGTCTTAATCATGCTCGCATCATAAGCCGCCTGCTCGGCCTTAGCCCTCTCGTCATCCTTTGCCTCCAGCTACTTTTGTTGCTGTTTAACCTTCACTATGGTTGAGGCCAGTTGGTTTTCAGCTTTCTTTTGAGCCTCTAGGGACTCTACAGCTTATTTCTCATAGTTGGCCAAGGCAGCCTCAACATTCTTTCGAGAATTCTCTACTTCGGTCAGTTGGGAGAGAGTCTTTTTGAGCTTCTTATTAGTCTCTTCATGGGCCCTCTCAGCTACTCCCAGCTTGCCTTCAGCCTCGTGAGCCTGACTAAGGGTGTGGTCCTTCTATTCTTCAGCCACAAAGGCTACTTGTATAGACTACAAAATTACTAAGGGTCAGGATTTATACATGTTTTATGTTAAGTTATACAAAGAAGAAGGTGATTATATACCTTGGCAAGATCTCTTTTTAGTGACAAGAAGACCTCGTGCTTCTAAAAGGACCGGAGCTCCTACATGTCCTCGGGTAAAATGAGGGCCTTTTCCAGGCATTCAGCTTGGATGCCCGACCTACCCTTCTGGGTATCCCTGAGGTTGGCATTATCCATGATAGGGTTCCCTAAACTTAGCACAAAAGAAGGCCTCCAAGCAGAGGCCTTTAGCTGTTGCTCCCCTTCAGTTCCTTAGGAGGCCCCAAAGGGAACACTTTTCTTTTGCTGAGCCCTAGTAGTTCGGGCTTCCTTGTTTAGGGGTTGCTAGGAAAAACGTGTAACTTCCCCCTCTTTAGTGTCCTCGGATCCTTTGCCCCCTTGTACTTTTTTTCCTCTTTTTATCCACGACGTCACCAGAAGACGTGCCCGTGGGGGTAGGAGTTGGTGGTCGAGGGACCATAGGAACTGCTGGGGAGGCACCCCTAGCATAAGCAATGAGCAGTGCTAGCAAATCTGGGGTCTTTTCCTCGAGCACCATCCCTTCAGGTATGTTGGCTTCCTCTTGGCTAGTGCTTACTTGAGCAAGGAGTAAATGGTGTTAGGAGGTATTAGGAAGGTCTTCGGAGTCCTCTTGCTAGTAGAAAACTTCAAAGTCCCTATCTTTCACTTCCTAGACGAGTTCAGGAATGGACTCCTAAACTTCGTTGTCTGAAGGAATGGGAGGCTCCTAGGAGTAGAGGAGTTTGGTTACAAGTGGGGCTGGGAGTTGAGCATCTTGGGTTCTAGCTAGAGGAGGTTTTATTAACAGAAAACCGGGGACTGCTACGACAATCAACGCTAGCTTGGGGTCTTTAGCTCTAATCACGTGCTTAGGACCTTGAAAACACTTGGAAATAGGGGTGAAACCGACGATCATGTGTACCACCCGAAGTTGACCATCCTTATGAAGGAAAATTGTTGATCTCAGGATTTGGTTGAGTTTGGGAACGTTTACGAAGTTCTTGTTCGTGGTAGTGTAATGTTCGTCTATAAGTGAACAAATAGCATAAGTCATAAAAATAAATAAACAAACAAAACTTTACGGAAATTTTATTGATGTAAGAAAAACCCTACACACATCTAATGTTTATGGGAACCCTACCTAGTTCCCCCTTTTGGGTGGGACAATGCAAACCATCATGTCAGTCTCCCGAGACGATGAGGAAGTCCTCGTCCATGGTCTTGTTGGGCTCAGGCATACAAGAGATTAGCCTAACGGAAGGTACCCTCCATTTAATACAATAATTTATTTCCTTCCCTTTTTGGCAATTGTATACCCAGTTTACGTCATGCCATGTAAGGTTGATCCCCATTTTACGGTTTATCATATCTATGCTACCAAGAACCCTAAAAATGTTGGGGGTGCATTGGGTAGGAGATAGCCTATAGTTCATAAGGAAGTCTCTAGTAACCCTACCCATGGGGATTTCCATCCCGCCTTCTATAAAGGCGATCATCCGAATTACTACTGAGCCGAGAGGTCTATTCAAGACCAACCACTCGCCCAATTTGCAGTGTTGAAGTTCAACACCGTTAGGGATCCTATATTGAGCCCTAAAAGCGGCCATGCCTTCGAGGGTATCCACTAACCTAGCAAATCTACCCATGGAAACTTATAGTATAGGCAATAAGGAGTCTAAGTATAAGAGTAAAATAAATTTGGACGCACCTATAAGCAATGAAAGAATCTCTGCTCGGACTACTGCTTCAACAAAAAATGGCTAAATGAGTAAATGGAGAAGATTTAGCCTCACCCTCTCCTTATATAGAGGTAAAAAATGAGTGGTAAAGTTCCCACTCATAAATACGAGTAAATGAGGACCGTAGGATCATCATCACACTGTAGAACGTAAGGGGACAAGCAGCTGCCTGACACAATAAATATGAGATCGTGGATTCTGAAGCGCCAAGGACGTGCTAGAGACATTTGAAGAGACGTTGTCACATGGGAACGAGTTTAGCACGTATCACGTGGAAAAGGTATGACAAAAACCTTACTTTTTACCTCAGGGTTAATAGCAAGGTTTTAGGGGACTATTGTGGGGGCCCAAGGACCAAGGAAAGGTTTGATGAGCTATTATCGTCATTATTAAGGCATCATAAGCCCGAAGAGGGAATCCACTCGAGGATGGGAGGGGAAGAGACAAGAGACTTCTGAGAAGTCCAGATGAGGAGGATGAGGTGTAGAGAGAGAATCATGGAAATTAGGGGAAGTCTCTAGTGAGAGTTATCCTACTGCCTCCGCATTAAATGATTGGCAACAAATTTATCAATTGCATTGATGAGGAAGTGACTTGAACAGTGGAATTCATAACTAAGTAGCTCATTCTACCACTTTCAACAGAAATTTAAGGGGACAAGTGTCATAGTGAGAGCTTGGGTAGGTGGAGATGGAGGGCCAAGATGTAAAGGGCTAAAAGTATATAAGGAAAAGGAACTTCCAAGTGAAAGGGATCCAGAAAAAAAACAAGGGAAAGAGAGAAACTAGAACAAGAGTATTGAGAAAAGAAAGTGAACATTGTATCATTATGTGTAAGAATTGCCTCCTCGGGCAAGCTTGTGATAAGCCTTATATGTACATAAACTCTATTTAACCCACTCTCTTACAAATATCTATTGATTTGGGTCTAGTTGAGCCGCACAATCCTCACTATTCTAAGTGGGCTTGTGCTGTTTGATTTTTGTGTCCCTGCATTTTTATTTTATTTTATTTAATAGGGATATGGTTGTAAATTTATACAAACTTTATTTTCTATTCTCTCATATTTATTCTCAACCAAATAAAAGATTTTTTCACCCTTCCATTTTTTCATACATTAACAAAACTCCAAGAGGGGAAACTAAAATATTTTCTATTCTCCCACTTTTCCCTTCTAACAAAACGAAGCCTTAAAGTTCAAAATTTTTTTCATTTTTTTCCCTTCATGTGCTATTTGTTTTCATACTATCTCTTTATATTTCAAAATTTTAATTTGGACATTTCATGTTTGATTCAATTTTCTATTTGGCCTTTTACATTTCAAAATTTTCATTTTCATAAAGGATTAAAAGTGAAAAGTCAAATTGAAAATTTTTAAACCTAAAAAGCCAATATAAAAATGAATCAAATATAAAAAGACTAAATTGAAAATTTTGAAACATAAATAGAGTTAAATTGAAAACAAATCCAAAATTTAACAACCAAAAATATACTTAGGCCATTTAATTCCGTAGAGATGTGATGTGAGTTGGTATAACCTTCCTCAACTAACAAACAACTCTAGTACTGTAATCTAAACTTGGCCTGGTAAAATCAAGTAAGAGAAACAGTGTCCCAAGAATCCTACTAGTTTGGGCAATTGGAATGACCCAATGAGATAATGACCAAATGAAAAACGAGACCAAGATGATGATCCACAGTTTGACCAGTCTTCCAAAATAAAAAAGCAACCTGCCAACTAGGATCCCAACAATGACTTGATAGTATTATTAGTCTACGAACCACATGATTTGATTTGAGAAAGATGTAATAAAATAAGTGATAGAAATTGAGGACCACCGTCGATGATCAACCACTGGATATGCTGTACTAGTTTCTGCCAGCACGTGACAGCATGAGAGGTGGCCAGTTGTTTCTGAGCAGAAAGTGAGAAGCACAAAGCCTTTTTTTTATCCAGTAAAAGAAAAAAAAAAAAAAAAAAAAGGGCTTTTGGTTTTGTTTGGTTCCTTTTAAAAGCACTTTTGGTTATTGTGCAAACCATCAACGTGCTCTCGTGCCTCTCAACTCTCGACGTTCTCCTCGATATCACTCAGTCGGCCACTGCTCCTCCCCGACCCATTTTTTTCTCACGTCCTGACTATTCTATCTCTCTCTCTAGTCTCTTTCTCTATATATATATATATATATATATATAATTATATATATATATAATTATAAGAAAATAAATACATACATATATATAAAAGCTGCTGATGTACTTTCTGACAACCCCATTAACTGTAGTCCATGACCATGACCGCAGAAAGATCACTAAACCACATGCTCTTTTATAAATGTAGATATAGTAAAGGTTACAGATGACCCCATTCCTTTGCCCAGAGATAATTTAAAGACTGTAGCCAAAAATAGCCTGTTTTTTGTGTTCACAACGGAGGGACTTTGTTCTGTTTTGTACTTACCCTCTTATATGTTAACCAAACCAAAAAAAAAAAAAAAATCTAAAAAAATCTAAAATGCAAAACTTACCTTCAATTTTTAATCAAAATTCATTTTAATTTTCTAATTTTGTTTTTGTTCATTTTAGTACTCTAACTTTCAAGTTTATTCAATTAAAGTCTTTTCATCCATTTTTGCCATTTTTGTTAACGGTTGTGATTAATTTTCCAATTTATAAAATTTTTCTTCAAATTAATTAAATTAAAAAAAAATTCAATTGTGTGGGTCAAAATGTACTCCCCAGTAAGAATTACTACTTAAATGAACATCACAATTAATAGGATGGGTCAAGAGTTTAATAAAGAAAAAGAAAACTCCAAATGGATTGCGATAGAAAACTCTTAGAGCATTCACATCAGACCATCTAAAGTCTTCTAAAATAGATCTACAGTGCAAATTTTACACATTTTGGCCAAAAAACATCCCACATCAGCTCATGTAAACCTGTGTAAAATCATCTAAAAATTTCCATGAGCTACAGTAACCGTGCATATATACATGGTTACTGTAGCTCGTCTATACATTATTATAATAATTTCTAATTTCGCTCGTTTTTTTCTCTCTCTTCTCCATCTGCACAACCTCATCATCATCATCATCAACTGCTTCTTCCTCTTATACACACACTCCCACAGTCAAAATAAAAAATCAACAACATAAATAAAAAATCAACCACAAAATCAACAACAAAATCACCCAGAAACACCACAAAACCAAACACACCCACACATGGACACACCAACGGAGACAGAGAGAGTGGATCGGAACTTGTGGCAGATCGGCGTGCTTGGATCGGAGTGCTTGGATCGGCGTTCTTCTCGCCGTGCTTGGATCGGAGTTCTTCTCGCCATGCTTGGATCGGAGACAGAGAGAGCGGATCGGCGCTTGTGGCAGATCGGCGTGCTTGGATCGGCGTTCTTCTCGCCGTGCTTGGATCGGAGACAGAGAGAGTGGATCGAAAGTTCTTCTCGGCGCCGTGCTCCCTGCTCGGATCGGAGACAGAGAGTGGATCGGATGGAGAGATAGAAGAGGAAATCAGAAATATGATAGACCGGGTATAGAGAGAGAGAAAGAAATCAGATGGAGAGAGGAGGAAATCAGAAATAGGATAGACCGGGTATAGAGAAAGAAAAAGAAATCAGATGGAGAGAGAAGAGGAAATCAGAAATATGATAGAGAGAGAGAGAAAGCGGGTATAAAAACGGTAATGGGTTAGGTGAGGAATAATAAAATAATTAAGGAAATTGATTATTTAAATAAGAGTGGTGGTAGAATAGATGAACTGATGTTGGTATTTTGTAAAAATGATGGTGTAAAATAGAAAAAGTAGGTTTTTGATGTAAAATAGAAGGAATCTTTTAAACGAGCTGATGTGAATGCTCTTAGGTCGAAAAAAATTATCAATATCCTCGGAAGGCCCGAGGAGGCGTTGGATTAATATAGCTTTTCTCTCTTACTTTCAAGTTCACACTTAACACTTTTTTTTCTTATCTTTATGGATCACTTGATAATGTACTTCCCCTACCGTCCACCTATAGAGTGGATATTTGCGTGATGGGATTTGGTGATTGAATTTTTAATTTTGTTGCAATTATGGTTGCGATATTGCCACGAGAGACAATGCTTCATGACTCCCATTCCATCTTGACTATTCAAATTTGCATTTTTTTTTTTTAAGTAAAACTCTTCTCTTCGAACGTTTGGAAGAGGCAACAGGGACTCATCTCTTTAAAAGACAAGATCTAAAGACGGTTATGTTTTGAGATAAGTTTCAAATGGTTCTATTTTGTTGCTTTAAAAAAAGTTTTATTAAGTAAAAAAGGCCCTGAAAATTTAGTTAGCATTCACGTGTTACAATTGAAATTTATCACGTTTTTTTTTTTTTTTAAGTGAGGTTAGAATAAATTGAAAATTTAAATGAACTTTTAAAATGATTCAAAATACCAAATAAGCAAACTTTTTCAGCCAAAAATGCTAGAGGCACTGAAAATGTTCATAAAATTTTCACCCTCCTCTCAAATTTGTACTGCAATGGGACCTAGGTGATGTAAATGCTTGTGAGTGGGAAGTAAAAAAGTCAATGAATTTTTTTTGGTGGCTCTAGCACTATGCAAATATATATCATGTTTCGAGTGCATATATCCAACTCTCTCATAACAAGTTGTGTCCATACACTAGTAGATTCCACGCATAACGTGTTGTAAAAGGCCATGTGTATACATTTGAAATTTGATATGCGCTCTCCTAACATTACTTTTTTTTTTTTTATGAACTGCTTATTTTTTTTTAAAAAAAAGAAAATAAGTGGACCTATAATAACCTATTCTCACCTGTAAATTTATCTAATTAGAGTACAAAATTGATAAGCCCACTACTTCAAACTATATTTACGTGCTCAAGAAATGATTTCATTAGTGAAGGCTTGATCATTATTTTGTCTAGTACTTCTCACAATTTTAAATTCGAAATCTAGAAAATTCAATATATTTTGACTAGAAAAATATAAGCAATTTTTTTTTTAATAATATGAAAAAGAACATTATTAAAAGAAACTTAAATACGCAAAACGATGGAATAAGAACATAAACAAAAGTCTACATTGTGGATGCCACAATGGTAACATTAAAGTGGAGGAAGCCACTTTGATCGCTCTATTCTACCTTTTTATTTGGAGCTAGTAATATGACAATGATTTCGTGTAAAATTCATGTTTTATCTTGTTCAATAAGATATTGTCATACTAGCCTTTTACTTAAATATATATCTCTCTCTCTCTCTCTCTCTCTCTCTATATATATATATATATTTATTTATTCATTGAGAAATAAACACACACATAAAGGAGAGGAAAATGAGTTCTCACATAAAGGTACAACACAATTTCACTAAAAACTCAATATATTCTACTACACCTAATAACACAATATTATTCCTTAAATAAAACCTAAAATATGATGTTTATTAAAATGTTATCTTACATGGTTAGATGCATTTATGTTTTACTAATAGAGTCTTTTGGGTTAATATTGCAAAATCTAAAATTAATTTGCGTTATAGGAACTGTTGGAAGTTATTTGGCAGATTGAGGAGAGAGACTGAATTTCGGCATCACCATTGCCGAAATTCAACCAAAAAGTAGGAGAGAGAAGAATCAAAGGGAGGAAAGAGAAAATGTTGAATTTCGGCAACGTGGATGCCGAAATTCCACTGCCCCTATTCAGCCAATTTCGGCATCACCATTATGAGTAAAAAAAAGTTTCATGTCCACAATATTTTCACAATAAATCACATGTAATTAGTTATTATTAGTTCAAAAAAAATTTGTGACAACTAATTGTGGCAATGGCATTGCCGAAATAGGAAAAAAAAAATTTGTGGCAAACTAATTGTGACAATACCATTTCCAAAATAGGGAGAAAAATAAAAGTGACAAACTAATTAAGGCAATTGCATTACCGAAATAGGGAGAAAAAAAAATTTGTTACAACCAAATTGTGGCAATACTATTGCCGAAATAAGGGAATAAAAAAAAAATTTAAGCAATTGTGGCAATGGGATTGCCGAAATAGGTAGGGAAACTTCCCTATTTCGGTAATGCCATTGCCAAAAATGTGAGGGAAAAAAAAAAATTATGACGCATTGCCGAAAATGTGAGAAAAAAAAAAAAAGAGAAGGATTGTGGCAATGAAATTGCCGAAATAGGGGAAAAATTTTGTTTCCCTATTTCGGAAATTATATTGACGAAAATGTGATAAACAAAAAAAAAAAAAAGATAAGAATTACGGCAATAGCATTGCCGAAAATGTGAAAAAAAAAAAAAAAAAAAAAAAAAAGAAAGAAAAAAGAAGAAGAAGAAGGATTACGGCAATAGCATTGCCGTAATCCTTCTTCTTCTTTTTTTCTTTTCTTTTTTTTTTTTTTTTTTTTTTTTTTTTTACATTTTCGGCAATAGCAAGTAATCATTTTCCTTTTTTTTTTTTTTTTTCTCACATTTTCGGTAATCTCATTGCCATAATTTTTTTTTTCCCTCACATTTTCGGCAATCCCATTGCCACAATTGCTAAATTTTTTTTTTTATTCCCCTATTTCGGCAATAGTATTGCCACAATTTGGTTGTCACAATTTTTTTTTCTTCCTATTTTGGTAATGCAATTGCCTTAATTAGTTTGTCACTTTTATTTTTCTACCTATTTCAGAAATGGTATTGTCACAATTAGTTTGCCACAAATTTTTTTTTCCTATTTCGGCAATGCCATTGCCACAATTAGTTGTCACAAATTTTTTTGAACTAATAATAACTAATTACATGTGATTTATTGTGAAAATATTGTGGACATGAAACTTTTTTTTACTCATAATGGTGATGCCGAAATTGGCTGAATAGGGGCAGTGGAATTTCGGCATCCACGTTGCCGAAATTCAACATTTTCTCTTTCCTCCATTTGATTCTTCTCTCTCCTACTATTTGGTTGAATTTCGGCAATGGTGATGCCGAAATTCAGTCTCTCTCCTCAATCTGCCAAATAACTTCCAACAGTTCCTATAACGCAAATTAATTTTAGATTTTGCAATATTAACCCAAAAGACTCTTACTAATAAGATGATGTAGCATGTTCTTAGAAGATGTAAACCAAAGCATTTATACCTAATTCCCATAAAATTTAACCTCTTTTATTTATTAATGATAAAAAAAGTCTACATACCGAAAATAAAAACGAATTTGAATAATTTATGAGCACTGGGAGAATGATTTATGAGCTGAATTTTTTATGACAATTTATGAGCTGATTTTTGATAACATGAAGCGTGAGTTCAGCCCCACAGAGGCTTTGCTATTGCTTCCAGGAACAGATGCAATCATGCAATGCAATAGATAGATTCTTTCTCAGCTCATCTCAACAGTTAGTACGTCAGTCTGCAGTTTCATCCTCATTCCTCACTCATATTTCCCATATATTTTCCATTTTTTTTTAAATTTAAAAAAAATTTTATTTCTTGATAAATGAAATGCTCTCAGACTCAGACTATTATACTCTCTCTTTCTCTCTCCTATATCTCTCATACACAGGGAACCACCTCACATGCACGGTTAAAGAGGTGGGCGCTATTGTACAAACCAGAGAGCGCATCATCTTTCTTTAACTCTCAAAAGTTCTCTCTGGTCTTTGTCATCTATTTTAGCAGCTTAGCTGTAAATGCAGCTCGGATTTTTTTACCTCATTTTTTGATGGGGAAGAAGGGAGGCACTTCATGGTTAACTGCAGTCAAAAGAGCTTTCAGATCTCCTACTAAAGATGATGATGAAAAGGTCTGTGCCTCACTAAGTCTCAAAAATTCAACGTTCTTTCGCTTCTTGATCTGTTTAACAACATCTTTTAACTGGGTCTTTTTTGTTTTTTTTTAGCAGAAGAGAGAAAAGCGAAGATGGCCGTTCAGAAAACCCACAAACCAAGAAACAGTAGCACATCAGGAAACCCAGCAACCAAAGCCCACGCCTGACTCCACTGTTGCACCGGCGAACCATGAGTCGACAGCGACGGCAGCTGCAGAGCGAAAGCATGCGCTTGAGGTGGCGGTGGCCACCGCCGAGGCTGCAATGGTCACAGCCCAAGCGGCGGTGGAGGTGGCTCGGCTGTCCAGGCCTGCTAATCAAGCTAAACAGCACAAATCTGCCATAGTTATTCAGACAGCTTTTAGGGGATATTTGGTAAGCCAAATATAGATCTAAGTCTAAACCTCTATTTTTTATAGTTGAAGAGACTATTTAGTAGTATTTAGCATTGCGTGTGTTGTACTTGTAGGCGAGGAGAGCACTTCGTGCACTTAAGGGCTTAGTAAAGTTACAAGCTTTAGTGAGAGGTCATAATGTTAGAAAGCAAGCGAAGATGACTCTTAAGTGCATGCAAGCACTGGTTCGTGTGCAATCTAGGGTGCTTGACCAGCGTATGAGGCTCTCTCATGAAGGCAGCAGAAAATCTACATTCAGTGACACAAACAGCGTTTGGGAGTCGAGGTATCTTCAAGACATTTCAGACAGGAAATCAGTTGTAAGTTTGGTTTTTGATCCTAAGTCAACGTCTTAGTCAATGTTTTGGAAGGACTTTTCTTGTTCTGTAAAAAGTGGAATGATTTTAAAACAAACCCAAGCCCCTTTTTCCTGTTTCCAAAATGTCAATCAAACAGAAATGTTTCCTATTGTGGTTTTTGACGCTATTGAGCTTCTAAGATTTAAGTATTTCAAAGTTAATTTGTGGGTAATTCACAGTCAAGAGAAGTGAGTAGCATAGCTGATGATTGGGACGACAGGCCACACACAGTTGAGGAAGTGAAAGCTATGTTGCGGCAAAGAAAGGAAGCTGCAATGAAGCGTGAAAAGACATTGTCTCAGGCCTTTTCTCAACAGGTTTCATCCACTACTCTGTCTCACTCTCACACTCATTTTCAATGCCTCCTCTGTTTTACTCTTGTTATGTCCGTGAGTTAATTAGTCCTATTTTGAAATTTCCACACCCATTCATAGATTTGGAGGTCTGGTAGGAGCCCATCAGTTGGCAATGAAGATGAGCTCGAAGAGAGACCCAAATGGCTGGACCGGTGGATGGCCACAAAGCCATGGGATACCCGGGGAAGAGCCTCAACTGATCAAAGAGACCCTATCAAAACCGTGGAAATGGATACAGCCCAGCCTTACTCATACTTGGCACCTAATTCACGGAGACCAAATCAAAATCAACATCATCAACAACAAAGACCCAGTTCACCACTCCATAGAAATCCCCAAAATCTGCACCCTCACCACTCCCCTGTCACACCCTCACCATCGAAAACCCGGCCTATCCAAGTCCGGTCAGCGAGCCCTCGTTGCTCTAGAGAAGATAGAAATTACCCTACATCTCAAACACCAAGCTTAAGGTCCAACTATTATTACAATGGTAATGTACATCCACATGCTGTCAGGGGTGGGGCAAGTAGTAGTGCAAGTGGTGGTTCTACATTGCCTAATTACATGGCTGCAACCGAGTCTGCTAAGGCTCGCGTGAGGTCTCAGAGTGCACCGAGGCAGAGGCCATCAACACCGGAGAGGGAGCGAGTTGGATCA
Organism: Quercus lobata; assembly: GCF_001633185.2. Taxonomy (NCBI): domain Eukaryota; kingdom Viridiplantae; phylum Streptophyta; class Magnoliopsida; order Fagales; family Fagaceae; genus Quercus; species Quercus lobata. Next base: position 46,940,774 of record NC_044911.1, on the reverse strand, counting down.
GCAAAGAAAAGGCTCTCATTTCCGGCACCACCAGACCCTTATAGTGTGGGAATGGGGTATGGATGTTATGGGCATAACTTGAGGAGTCCAAGCTTTAAGAGTGTTAGTGGAGCACATTTTGGGTTGGAGCAACAGTCTAACTATTCATCATGCTGCACTGATAGCTTTGGGGGTGAGATTTCTCCTTCTTCAACCAGTGACCTTAGAAGGTGGTTGAGGTGATTAATGGCGGGTATTGATGATAGGATATGAGCTTTGACTTAATGACTTTTTAAGGTTTTCAATTTAATTTGAGTGTGATAGATATGTAGTTCTGATCAGAAAAGGAGATACCCAGATGCAGTTGGGATTTGGCGTAGGGAGTAGAGTGTGAAGTATTTATTGGATAGGTAGTTGGATAATTCAAGTGGTAATTTTTGTTTCTTTCATATTTTTATTTGAAGTTGAAGATAAAAGTGAGGTCTATTGCATGCTCTGCTTTGTCCTGTTTTTGTCTTAACCTCGGAAAAATTAATAATAATAAATCACCTAACATCCTTTAACTTGTATACTCCAAAGTTTAACCATAAATTATTGGTAAATGTTTCCCACTATTTCTTTGACAGGAGATGAATAGAAATAAATGGAATGTTAGCTGTGTGGGAGTTTTAATGGAAGTTTTTATGGAAGGATAAGATCATTCAGTTGTTTGAAAGAAGATTAAGGCTGTGTTTGTTTCATGTAAGTAATTTTCCGGAAAATACTTATTTTCCGGAAATGTTATTTTCCGGAAAGGAAAATATTTGTAAGTGTTTGGTTGCATTATGGAAAATGTTGTGAAAAATATTTTCTGGTGTTTGATTGTATGGTTGAAAATGTTATTTTCCTACAAACTCCGCCAAACTCACGGCAGCACACTCCGGCAACACCACCTCCCCAACAACACCAAAAATCAAAATCATACAGAACACCAAAACACAAATAAAACCCAGAAAAAAAAAATCATATTCCGGTCAAATCGCGATCGGGGACGACGAATTGGTGCTGCGACTGCGGCGATCAGGGACGACGAATCTGGGTTCGCGATCGACGGCGCGATCTCGCGAAGCGTCGATCGCGATCGACGCGTCGCGAGATCGCGATCTCGCGACGGCGCGAGATCGCGATCGACGCGTCGCGAGATCGCGAGATCGCGCCGTCGATCGCGATCTCGGTCGAAGGCGATCTCGCGACGGCGCGATCTTCGCGGCGCTCTGGTTGTGAGGTTCGATCGCTCGTTCGCCGGATCGTTCGCCGAATCGGAGCACTGGGTGTGACAATCTCGCGTGTTGTGTTCTGTTTTTTCTCTCCCTCTCTCTGCGTTTTGCAAGCCACGGAATTCATTTGAAGTGAAAATAACGACTGAAATCGTTTTCCGCCTCAGAAGCCTTATTTTACGGTCAAACTGAAAATATTTTCAGTTTGACCGAATTTTCCTAACCTACCAAACACGCTATTTTCCGGAAAAGAATTTCTGAATTCCGTTTGAAGTCGAAACAAACGGAGCCTAAATGGAAGAGAATAGAATAGGTAAAAAGGAAACAATCATTTATCTTTATTATTTTAAAACTTCAAATTTTTATTCCACCTGAAATTGGAGGGAACAAAATCTTGTTTAATGAAATTTTCACTAAAACTGTTTAAATATATAGGTCTTATAGCAATATAATATTGTTATTAAATGAATCTATTTATTTATTTTTTCTATTTTATTTTTAAACAAAATTATTTACCTTTTATTTCTTTATTTTAAAACATTTAAATAAGATTACTTTACTTCGTTCAACTGCTTAAATATTTTTTATTTCATTCTATTATTTAAATATATTCCATTCAATTTCTTTACAAACTCCCCGAGGAAGTGATAAAAGACACCTCGTGTTGCATCTAATGTAAGAAACAGAAATTAATGGACCTTCAGCAGCTGTTGGAGCCATCTTACATTTAACAGGCTTTTAAATTGCAGTTATATTTCAGTCGTTCCCGAAAATTGTATTGTTGCGTTTATGGGAGCCCATTTAAAGGTGCAGCCTTGCCTGACAAAATAGGAACCGAAATGGGGGTAATGATTTGTACTGGTCTTTTCTTCACTGAAATTCATAATGATCGTGAAGTTGATTGTTACTTAACCTCCGGAGCCTTCTTCATATATAGGACAAACTAGTAAAAGAACCTTCTGCATTGGCTATTATGAGATGTCCTACGAAATTGTAGCTCCCAAGTTAAAAGAGCAACGCAATAACTTGGAAATTGAGAAATCATGATGACCCGGAAGTGCTCGAAAAAAATAAATCATATTCATTCATGAAATTGTCGCACCCAAAAGTCTGAACAACAAGCTTCATCAAATAAAAAAAAATATATTTTTAAGGGCTGAAAATTTTTGAACATGAAGCCCGTATTTCATGAACTAAGCAATACGGATTTGCAGGAGATTCCTTTCTTCATAGCAGAAAAAAGAATTAAAAAAAGAAAAAGAAAAAGGGATTTGCAGAGGCTCTAAAGTCTAAACCAAATCCAATGGAATATCTTTACTATTATTTACCTTTGTTGCCACATATAAAAACCAGCTATAGCAAGAAAGCAATTAATGAATTGGCAGCCATGTATGAATGATTCTAATAGCTCATAGGGGTCCATTTCAGGATCATATTTACTTGATTCTGATGGGTCATATTAGCCCATTAAGTCTCTCCTTTCTGCTGTTGGCACTATGTCATGCTTCTACTTCCCGACTCTTGCTGGTGCAGTGATGTCACAGTCTCCAAATCCATCTGTCTGGTTTAGCTAGTCCCTATCAAAAGATATTCACTTGAGACCAAGCGAACTAATCTTTACCTAAATAACATGCATTAAGTACTTTGAGAAGTTTGGAGTTCATACTATTCTACTTTCTTCATGAGCTGAGCAATGTCTGTCCAAAAAACCAGATATCGGAGCTTCAACCAAAAATAGGTGCCACTAACAATTTGTGAGTGAGAAATGATGTAGTTCATTTTGAAATTTACATCATTACATGTGCAAGCAATTTTTTTATTTATTTATTTATTATTTTTATACAAGATAGAAATTCTAATTTAGAATAATCTAAATGTATATATATGTGTGTAAAACTTTTCTTGAAGATTTGAATCTCACACCCCACACCCTACAAATACTTATATTTGTGGAGTGATTATTGTGTCAATGGTGCGCGGTCGTCAAGCATTTAAAAAGAAAGATTTGGATTTTAATAGAAGTATCAGGAAAGAAGGATTTTAATTTTAATTTTGTTATAAATATTGGCCAGATCACACACAAAAAATGTGTGCCCATAGTGGACTAATTCAACCCAATATCAAAACTCTGCCCAATGCCAAGAGGCCCAAGAGTTCGATCTCTTAACTTCGTTGGTTGATTATAATAAAATGGGCAATACACAGAGAAACATTGCTAGCCCTTTTTGTCGTCAATTTCATTAGTACGGTCTTTTTTCCTCTTTTTTTTTTAATTTTTTTTATTTTTAAGATTCATTAGTATAGTTAGATTATGGATGTTGTGTGCTTTGTTCTTGTAACAAACATCAATGTACAAGCCTCAACAATATTCTAAATGTGTTTTGTTGTTTGTATGTGATGTTGGCACTTACTACATTACCAAATTTCATTAGAAATAGCGGAACCATTTCATAAAGTAAAGGGATAATTACAGTAAACCCATCTGAGGTTTGACCCATTTTCACTTTACCTACCTGTGGTTTAAAACTTTACACTTTGTCTACTTGAGATTACTTTCGTTTAGTTTCTATTACCCACCTCTGTTATCACCGTTAAAAAACACATTTTTTAGACGAAAACAAACATAAAACGAATCAAAAAATTAGGGTTTGATATTAAAAATAAATGTATATGAATGTAACAAATAAAATTCCAAACAACTACAAATCAAATTGTTTGAAATAGTACAAATTAATGAAATGCCCACAGATTATGGAGAGTTCACATATTACAACAAACACATAACACAACACAAGATCAGAAAAAGAGATCGATGAAGCTTGAGTATGGGTTTGAGTTAGGTTTAGATCAAAAAAAGAGAGAAGAAAAGTTTGAGTAATGGCATCTGGTCTAGTGCCCAAAAAAGAGGGCGGGCAAGGAGGCTTCACCATGGGTGTGGCTCGGCATGGAGATTGGTGGTTAATCGATATGGTGGTCCTAGAGATCGATGGTGGTGGGATATGGTTATGGTGGTCTTCATGGGGGCTGGCTTTCACGATGAAGGTGGGTATGGTGGGTTTTGATTTCAGAAAATGAGTACTAGAGGAGCTGGCTTTAAAAGGGGGGGGGGGGGGGAGCTCCAAAGGTGGGGAAGGTCTGAAGGTGGGGGAGGTCCATGTTAAGGAAAGTATTTCCATTCATGACAATGCTGATCTTGTGGGCAAGACAGCTAGTTCATTTCCTATTATAACCCCAACAGCTACTGCAGAAACTAAGTTAGCAAGCACCTCTGTTATGGAAAGCTAAAACAAAGGAAATCAATCAAAGGAGTGTAACCCATGTGCAGACAAACTCCACTAATTTGTCACTGCCTTTCCTGTGCTAATATATTCCTTAATATATGTATATTCCTTGTATATGCATTGTAGTATATATATTCTGGTTGTATCTCATATTTTCAATATAGAGAAATAATTACCTCTTGTATCTTTGAGTTTTTACATGGTATCAGAGCCCTCTGGTTCACACCAAACTTCTCCAATGGTCGACTCAAACTCCTCTTCCAATCTTTTCCAAACACCCAATATAACTCCCTTGATTTCTATAAAATTAGATGGAACAAATTACCTGCAATGGGTCTCTCAATTCTTGCCCATCTTGCGAAGCTATGACTTGTTAAGCATTGTTGATGGCTCAGAGGTGTGTCCTGACAAGCACACAATTGCTGGAGAAAAACAAGTTAAGAACCCAGAATATGTGCTTTGGTACAAAATGGACCAACTTGTCTTGAGTTGGATAATTGCAACTCTCACTCCTAATGTTCTTTCCACTGTTTATGGACTGAACACATCTTGCCAAGTCTGGAGTTCTTTGACAACTAGATATGCTTCCCAATCAAAATCTCGCATTGCTCACTTAAAACGCCAATTGCAGACTCTGCGACAAGAATCTCGATCTTGCTCGGAGTATCTCCAATTGGCTAAGTCATGGGTAGATCAACTTGCTGCCGCAAATAAGCCAGTGGATGACGATGATCTGATTTCATACATAGTCAGTGGTCTAAATCCATCATTCAATGCCTTCATCACAACATTTCGCCTTGCAACCTGAGAAGCCTCCTGGACATATGTTGACTTCGAAGTTGAGTTGTTGAATCATGAAACTCTTCTCATAAATCAAGGCATCATGACTTCGACAGACTCAAGTAGCTTTGCCTTGTACTCAAATAAACAACACAATAGAGATCGCAAACCAAAGTTCAACAGAGCACAGAAAACCAATGGCCCATCCAAGTCCCAATTGCCATTTCAAAACCAGAAATCGCACCACACCAATCTTCCAAAGCACAGGCCAAATCAGCCTTCATCCTCACCCTTCAACTCCTCTCAGTCACCTTGCCAAATATGTGGTAAATCAAATCACCAAGCACTTGACTGTTATCATCGAATGGACTACTCTTACCAAGGTCGACATCCTCCAATCCAATTGGTTGCTATGATTGCTCAAAGCAACTCTCTGTTTGCAGAAGAAGAAGAACAGCCGTGGTATGCAGATAGTGAAGCCAATCAACACATCACTGTTGATTTGGAGAACCTCAATCTATCACGAGAACCATATCAAGGCAGTGCCGACGTGGTTGTGGGCAATGGTTTTGGTCTTCCAATAGCTAATACTGGTTCTACCACTCTCATTGCTCAAAATTCTACCTTTCAATTAAAAACTGTACTTCATTGTCTTGATGTACCTGTTAACTTGCTATCTATACAAAAGTTTTGTGCAGAAAATGATTGCTTCTTTATACTAACAGCAACTTATTTTTTGGTGAAGGAAATTCGGACAGGTCGAGTTCTCTTGCACGGGCACAGTAGAGATGGACTCTATCCCATTCCCTTGCATCGCCTCTCCTTCCATAAATTTCGTGGTCTCATTGCCTTCCTTGGAGTTCAAACCTCTACCTTGGTATGGCACCAACGGTTAGGCCATCCCACCATGTCTACAGTTCATCAAGTCATTCATAAAAATAAGCTTCCAATAAGTGACTCAAATAATAAACAATCTTTTTGTGACTCATGTCAACTAGCCAAATGCAAATGTCTACCTTTTTTCAATTCAGATAGAGTGTTTAGTCTTCCCCTTCAATTAGTGCATTCAGATGTATGGCAGTCACTAGTTGTCTCTCTTAGTTGTTGTCGCCATTATGTACTTTTCATTGATGATTATTCAAGATTTTCTTGGTTATTTCCTTTGAAATCCAAATCTGATGTTTACACTTGCTTCATTAAGTTTAAATGTATGATGGAAAACTTATTTTCTACAAAAATTAAGAGCCTACAATATGATGGTGGTGGAGAGTATTCCTCCACTCACTTTAAAATTTTTTTGGCTCAAAGTGGCATTTTACATCGGATTTCCTGCCCACACACCTCTCAACAAAACGGTGTTGCCGAAAGAAAACATAGAAATGTAATGGACACAGGTTTGGCCTTACTTGCACATTCGGGACTTCAAACAAAATATTGGGTTGATGCCTTTCTCACTGCCATATATCTTATCAATCGCCTACCCACTCCCACTTTGTCTAATCAAACACCCTATTTTAAATTGTTTAACCATGCCCCTGACTACAACTTCTTGCGCACCTTTGGATGTGCATGCTTCCCTTTGATGAGACCATACAATCCTCACAAACTCACCTTTAGGAGCAAAAAATGTATTTTTTTGGGTTATAGTTCAAATCACCATGACTATCGATGTCTAGACCCCTCAACAAATAAAGTCTATATCTCTCGTGATGTGGTGTTTAATGAACAAGATTTTCCTACCAAGAATGCGCCATCTCTTCGTCCGTATGCAGAGAACTCTCGCCTTGATGAATCACTTCTTCTACCTATGCCTTCACATCTAGGTATTTCTTTTTTCCCCTGGACCCTCATTCCTCCTCATCTCCAGTGGACACCTCAACCTACTCCCTATTACTATCTTCTTCATCTCCCTCTCCTCACCAACAATTGTCTCCACCTCAATCACCTTCTCCAAATTCCTTGCTTTCCAAATCTGACAATCTTCCCCACCCAAACCCGCCTAAGACTTCTCAACCACCTTTTCCCTCCACCTGAATGGTAACTCGTTCCATGACTGGTGCTTCCTGTCCTAAAAACTTCCCAGGCCATAAGCTCTATTACTCCACATGCCACCCTCTTAAGGCCTTTCATGCCAACTCACTTCCTACCGAACCCATCATCTTTAACCAAGCTTTCAAACTCCCTGAATGGTGAGCAGCTATGGAGGTAGAATTTGGTGCATTGTTAGCTAATGGAACCTGGTCTCTTTGTACTTGACCACCCAACAGAAAAATTATTCGGAATAAATGGGTTTTCCTTCTTAAACAAAAGGCTGATGGTTCAATTGATCACTATAAGGCAAGACTTGTTGCTAAAGGGTTTGATCAAAAGGATGGAGTTGATTACACTGAGACATTTGGCCCTGTTATCAAACCCACCACAATTCGTGTTATCCTTGCACTAGCTATGCATTTTAATTGGTCCATTCGCCAATTGGATGTTGCAAATGCTTTTTTGCATGGCTCTCTTCTTTAAGAAGTATATATGGAACAGCCAAGGGGATTTGTTGATCCTAAACTTCTTCATCATGTCTGTCAGTTGCACAAGGCTTTATATGGGCTTAAGCAAGCCCTTCGTGCATGGTTCACTCATCTTCAACAATCTCTTATCCATTTAGGGTTCCTTGAATCATTGGTTGATGCCTCATTGTTTACCTTTCATCATTCTACTATTCACATTTATGTCCTTATTTATGTTGATGATATATTGGTCACTGGCACTCATACATCACATATGTTGCACTAGATTAAGCATCTTCAATCTGGCTTTCCATTGAAAGACTTGGGTGAGCTATCTTATTTTTTAGGTGTTCATGCAATCCAAGATTCCCATGGTCTCCACTTGTCGCAATCCAAGTACATTTCAGAGCTCCTCCATTGTGCTCGCATGGTTGGCGCTAAACCATCTTCCACCCCCACTGCCTCTGGTTCTAAACTCTAGCGTTTTGATGGTGCACCTTTACCCAATGGCACTAAGTATAGGCAAATTGTTGGTACTTTCCAGTATTACACTCTTACCCATCCTGACATTGCATTCTCAGTAAATCAGTTATGTCAATTTATGCACTCACCTACATCTGATCACTGGACTGCTACTAAACGGGTGTTGCGCTACTTAAAAGGGACCATAGATCATGGCTTGTCTTTCCCCAAAAGCTCACTTAAGCTTCATGCCTTTTGTGACTATGATTGGGCTGGCAATCCCGATGACTAACGATCAACCATTGGATTTGGCATCTTTCTTGGCCCTTGTCTTGTTTCCTAGAGTTCCAAGAAGCAACCTATCATGGCTCGTTCAAGTACAGAATTTGAATATTGAGTCATGGCTATCATCACTGCTGACTTATATTGGATACAAATGCTCCTCAAGGATCTCCATGTCCCTTTGGTCTCACCTCCCACTTTGTGGTGTGACACTGTTAGTGCGTTGGCCCTTGCTTCAAACCCGATTTTTCATGCTAGAACCAAACATATCGAGGTCGATTACCACTTCATTTGTGAAAAAAGTTGTTAGTAAAGATATGGTGATTCGCTTTATTTGGACTGATGATCAAGTTGCTGATATTTTTACAAAGGGTTTATCTACTCCACGCTTCTCAGTGTTACGGTCCAAGCTTCTGGTTACGCCATGTCCCATCAGCTTGCAGGGGGATGTTAAGGAAAGTATTTTCATTCATGACAGTGTTGATCTTGTGGGCAAGATAGCTAGCTCATTTCCTATTATAATCCCAACAGCTACTGCAGAAACTAAGTCAACAAGCACCTCTGTTATGGAAAGCTAAAACAGAGGAAATCAATCAAAGGAGCGTGACCCACGTGCAGATAAACTCCACTAATTTGTCACTGCCTTTCCTGTTCTAATATATTCCTTAATATATGTATATTCCTTGTATATGCATTGTAGTATATATATTCTGGTTGTATCTCATATTTTCAATATAGAGAAATAATTACCTCTTGTACTTTGAGTTTTTACAGTCCGAAGGTAGGGGATTCGAAGCAACAAGATCGGAAGACTAACGAGGTGGATAGTGTGACAATCTTGTGGGCAAGATCGGCGAAGGCTGGCTAGCATGGCCTCGGGGCGAAATCGACGATGGCTAACGAGATTGGCGAAGGCTGGGCAACAATGGCCTTGGGCGAGATTGGCAGTGGCTGGAGATTTCTCTTTGGTGTTTGTGACTGGTGGTCTTCATGGGGGCTGGCTTTCACGATGAAGATGGGTATGGTGGGTTCTTTAAAATGCATAGATGTAACTTATAGCCATTAAGCTTGTGATTTGACTTCTGCAAGAGATGCATATTCTGGGTTTGAAAAAATTTTGATCTTGTTTTGGGTTTGAAAATTTTTTGATCTTGTGTTCTAGGTTTGAATTTTTTTTTGATTTGAGTCATGTTCTAAGAGATGCCATTTTGATCTTGTTTTTTTTTTTTTTTTTTTTTCCTTGTTTTGAGAGGAGAGAGACATAAAATGAGAGTAAAAAGACTTATTTACCCTTCTTTTTAACAGATGTGGGTAACAGAGACTAAACGAAAGTAACCTCAGGTGGGCAAAGTGTAAAGTTTTAAACCACGGGTAGGCAAAGTGAAAATGGACCAAACCTCAGGTGGGTTTTCTGTAATCTATATATATATATAACCGAAACCTTTGAAACTCCCACAATTTTCCACATTAGCACAATATTTAAAAAATTAAAATTAAAATTAAAAACTATTTTCACTCAAAAAAAAAAAAAAACCTAGCTTAACCCGACTCCTCTCTTGCAAACCTTACGCATTCAAATTTCAGATGCTCTTTCTTCCTTTCCTATTCTGCTTTTCCTTCTCCTTCAACGAGTTCAGCCATTCCCTCTTTATTATTTCGATTTTAATACCTTGCCGTCCCTACCTAATATGATTCATTCTCTTAACTATTCCACAATCAGGAAAAAAGAAAAGGAGAGAGAGAGAAGATGACGAATACGTCAATGGCTTCCCTAAGGTCATTCTTTGCAAGGTTTGTGGTTGCTCCTCTGAGGTACGTTACGATCTTTGCTATTTTCTCTGTAAATCTTTCACTCTAATTTTTTATTACTGTTAAATCTATCAATATGTTATGACTCTTCGTTTATTCAATGATCTTCGATGAATTTTCGCCTAAATTTTGCAAATTGTGAACCGAAATTTGGTTGATTAATGCAGTGGTCCACAATTCACATAGATGAGAAAACTTGGCTAATCTTGAAGCGGAGTTTGATATGAAAAGGGTTTTTTTTTTTTTTTTTTTGACAATTTGCTCTCTGTGTTCTGCAAGAAAACAAAGAGGTTAGGATGTAATTGATGTTATCTTGGTTCTTGGATTATATTTTGACTAATTGAAACCAAAATCCTAAACCTTTATCTTTTAGAACTTTGTTTTGTGTGTGTAATGCTGCCAAATCTTTCTTTGTTTTGTATGTGTAACGTTTTTATGTACATATATATAGTTTCCTTGCCATCGTAAAATTCAAAGAATCTGCAACTAAAGCCAACCTTCTCTGAAGAGCAAAATCCGAACCGCAGGTAAGAATTCTGGTTCTCTTTCAATTGAAAACCTACCTACCCTAATATTATTTACTTTTGGTGTTTTGGGTTGCTATGGTTGAATGATTGGCCTTTAGTTCGCCAGCCTTAAAAAGGGTTTTCCAAAAAAAAAATTAATTGTATTTACTTTAGGGGCTATGGTTTCTTCAGCTTTATATCTTATTGTGGTAGAAGTCGAACACTTTAGTGGGTTTTCAAACTTGGGCTTCTTCCCCTAGAGGTGGAAGATTCTTTCTTTAATTTTTGGTTATTGGTTCTGGATTTACATTACTTTGCTATTATTATTATTATTATTATTTTCATACGTAATGTGTGGAATTGGATCATGGGTGAATTATAATTGAATTCATAGATTGATGGGTTTAGATGTAGAGGGTTTAGATAATTCAAATTATTGGACACATTGAATTTTTATGTTCCTATCTATGTTGTGATTTGTTATTTAAAAATATTGTATAGTTTATATCATTAGTTGCCCTTTTTAGTTGGTAGATTTTGGATCAAGCTTAATTGCATAGTGTCCTTTCTTCAAAATTCTAGACCTTTACATAAGAGTCATTGAGACAAAAGATTTTTGAAGATAGGCCAACCTTATCATAGCATCACCCGATGTGCTTTAAAATTGTCTGAGTGAAGTCAAAATAAAAAAAAAATAGCTTGGAAAATTTTTTATGTTTATTTTATGAAAATCCTCTATTTTCGTTTGGATTATTTATTGTTTTTTTTTTCATGCCAATACAACATGATATTTGTTTTGTTTACTACAAGGATTTTTGTAATTATTAGAATATGATGAGTCTTATAACTTGATGTTTTTTTGCTGATTCTTCCCACTGTAGCTGTAATACTGTTCAATATCCCAACCAAAGCACCTAGGTTGTCCACCTATTTCAAACCTTTGTACAGCCCCTTTCAATTTTCAGTTCAAGCCATTGATATCTACACTACTTGCAAGGTCTCTGTCTTTCTCCATGTATATGTGTATGTGTGTAAAGTTTGTCTTTTTTCTCTATTTATATGTGTAAAGTTTGACTCTTTTATGGCTTTTCAATGGGTGATATTTTCATTTTGGTTGGGATTGCTTAGGTGTTTCAAGTTAGAGTGAGTTTTGTAAAGGGTGTGCAAAAGCAAGAGGCATGGTGGGAAAGACAATATGAACTTGCGGCTGAGAATTTTGGGGTAAGAATTTCTTCTAATATTTCTTATTCTTCATCTTCTTCTTTCAATTTTTATTTCTTTAAGTTTTAATTTTGTTTATATAGAATTGTTAGTGTCCACATGTATTTTTGTGTGGTTGTCTTTAGAATAAATATATTATGACTTTGAGAATTTACTTTCGGACTTAAGTGAATTATAAATATTGGGGCCTTGAAGCTTATTTCATCATAATTTACCACAAATTAATTGATATTGTATGACCTATTATCTATATACCTTTAAAAGAAAAGGTTTTTAAAAGAATTTTTTTTTAAATTTTTAAATTTTTTTTTTTGCCTTGTTTGAAGCTTCTCAATGGGTATCACTAAGACTTAGTAAGAAAACCACAAATATGATAAACCATATGTAAATTTACTTTAAAATTTGATTCACGGTTCACACTATTGTTTTCATTACATTCCTATGTGATATTCTATAGACTTTTACATTTATCATTTTCATTATGTTATGATGTTTAGAAATCATTTACTTTTAGGAGTGACCTTCTTGCATCAATTTATAGTGGTAGATGATGAATTTTGATAAATGTCAGGTTTTGTTGAAGGAGCTTATAGGTATTGATATAAATTTCATGTAAAATTGTGAGTGGTGTTAAAGCATTCACTTAAAAGTGATTGTCTATTCAGTAATATTAGAAATAATTCTTGTTGCTGGGTCATGTAATTAATTGGACATGGACAATAAAGAAATCCATTTATGAATGAGGAGGAGGAGGAATACATTTTGCGTACACACATTTTTTAAGGGTTTAATTCATTCAACTGACTACCTACTATTGTAGTTTACTTTTAATTCTTTTTTCTTCAATCCTTTTATGATGGTTGCTGTTGAAAGGTAGAGATAGAGTTATTTTTTGTTTTTGCTTTTTTGTTATTTGTTGGCTTATAAATTCTGTTCAATTCTTTTATGTGTTTCTATATAGTTTTATAGGCTCTATTCAGTACTGTTAGTGGAAGCAATTGGACTTGCTTGGTGATTTTGTTGAAGGAGGTTATAGGTATTGATATAAATTATTATTATTATTTAAAAAAATTCATCAATCATTAATATACAATGAATCATTGGATGCTATTAGAAGAGAATTGGATGTCAAATTGTAGAATAAATTTCATGGGTTTGGTTGTGCTGAGGGTGTGGGGTTAAGTTTGAAATATAACAACAAATAGAACCCAACAATAATTAAATGACATTAGGGTGATTAGTATTTGTTTGTCTTCATTGGGATAAGTATTTTTTTCTCTTTTGAAAATTGAGACTGCTAAGTTTTTTATATTGAAAGCACTGATTAGCTTAATGCCTAAGATAGTAATCAATAGATAGTGTATGTTGTCTCATTTTAGTGATTTTAAGCATTCTTTTTTATAAAGTTGTTTTAGATGGAGGCAAATAAACCTGAGTTTGAAAGAATTCAAACTAGAAGTCTTTTCCGGATTTGTTATTGGCTTCTCACAAGAGTTTGATAGAATTCCTAAATAGTGTTCATATGGCATGATCTGTTTTCCCACATAAATTAGTTCCTAAATCCATACGAGGGCTTTCTACATCCAGTTCCCTAAACTTTTAAATTCTAAGGTTGGAAAGATTCTACCCCTTGCTAATTTTTTTAGATTATTTTTTCAAGTCTTCTGGTATTGAAATTTATAATATAATTAAGCCTTTTAATCTCATCTCTTGAGACTATGTACCAAGATATACTTTTTAGGCACTTATAAGTCATCATGAATTTATTTATCTTTTGAGACCGTATAAGCCATCATGAATATTATTTCTTTTCAACCATGCTTTGTTAATCCAAAGAAGTAAATAAGTTCATTATGCAAGACCTATATAACATTTTTCCTTCAGGCAATGGTGCGACTTTAAATTTTAAGATATTTCATACTTAAATCCATCTGCCTTGATACTATAAATAAATTACCAATTATCTAAAAATCATAAATTGTTAGAAACTAATAAATTTAATCATTCAGTCAAAATTCTTAATTGCTCTTTCTGAAATCCTATTGCAAGGAGGGGGGAGAATATTGTCCAAAGAATGATGGAAAACTAGCAGTTTATTCACGTGATTTCAAATCAATATCTAATCTAATGCTATATATGTTAAAGCAAAAGCTAAGAGAAAGTAAGGCCCTACAATTAAGGATGTTGGGAAAGGTAGAGATAGAGTTATTTTTTGTTTTTTGTTCCCATGCCTTGTTGCTTGCTTTGTTGTATATGTTCTTGCTGTTGGTTGTATGGGGTGAATGGGAAAAGGAGCTGCCTTTGCTGGGTTTCTTGGTTCAATAAGAAAAAGGAGGAAGCTTTATATGTTTTTGGTTGTGCTTTCATTGGGTTTCTTTGAGAGGTTGGTATGATTGCTGTGGAGAGTTGTTGGTGGTCTTGACCCTCTCAAGTTTGTGGGAAAGGAGGGAAATTTTTGTATTTTTGGGCTAAGAAAGGGTTCTGTTTATGGAGTTATGGAGGGCTGGAACAGTGGTACTTTTTGTATTTGTTATGTTACTTTTTTTCTTTTCTATCTCATTTGTCTATATTGAATTGTGCTTAAGAACAGCCAATGCTATTGCCCATTGTATCTAGATAAATAAATTACTTTGTTGTATACTGCAGAATATGAGCAGCAAGATAGAGTTACAAAAATTGCCCCCTTTTGTAAAATATGTTACTATCTAATTTTATAAAGAACATTTTTGTACCGTTGAGTTGGCTTATCAGACTTGGAATATATGTAATTTGTTTTAAATCTAACCTACATATGTAAAGGGTTTGTGATGTTTCCTTCCTTAGAGGTATAGAGTATGGGTGTGTACACTTTACATGAAATTGTAATTTGTCTTTACACAAATTTTACTATTAATAAAAAAAATTCTGCTGCGATTGTTTAAATATGAGCTACGAAAACAAGTTTGAGTAAAAGTGAAGAAGAGGGTTAATTTTTTTAATAATTTGATAATTCAAGAAGAGGGTGTTTGAACCTAACAAATATAAGTATAATGTTATATAGATTTTGTAGATATTCTTTGTGCTTTCTCATGCATTGCACAGGTTAGCGACTAGTTATCCCTAAAGTAAAATACCAAAAAGGTAATTGTCACAAAATAAAACACATGTTTTCTCTCTCTCTCTCTCTAAAAAAAAAAAAAAAAAAACACAACAACAACACATGGTAGTGCCATGTTTGAAGGGTGAACCACAATGGTGGTATGTGTAATTTATCATTTTTTGAAATTGTTTAATTGACAACACTAATTTGTTTTTGGAAATAGTTATAATAAATATGATTTCGATTTTTGTGGTTCATGTTATTTTGATTTGAGAATGGTTATACTTCTATTTACTATTCCAATTTTACTGCAATTTTAAAACAAGCATATTGAATCATGAATATTGTTAAACTATGCTTCATAACAATATAAAAGATAATTTTTTAAAGAATATATTCTTTCATTTTATACATTAAAAAAGAAATTCCTAAAACATTTAATGCAAAGTCAATTATAGATAAAATTTATTATTTTAAAGAACATCAAATTAATTTGGCTGTGATGGATCATAAATGATTGAGTAAAATGCATCAAGAAACAATAATTTATTTTTTATGTGTTAATATTGACTTAATACTAGTTTTATTTTTGTATATTAATTTCAATTTGAATTTTAATAGTATATTTTATATTTTTGAATGATTTATTTTATTTTATTTTATTTATACATGGATCCCTTAAGAGAAAATCCTAACCCTGTCCCTAATCATCAATGATATGGATAATATTGCAAATATGAATACTCACTGACAAAAAAGGCATAAAGTGACGTACCAAATAAGCCCGTCAGTTTTACTTGTGGCCATTGACAGGTGACGACAGTAAAGGAGTCTACAACTTGAAGCTGACGAGGTCAACTTGGGAGAAGATGGAAAGCTGACGACATTGAGGGTATGCACGAGACTGATGGTTCTGACATAACCTTACTTGGCCTCCACGCATGCGTATACAAGGAAATATCTTGTGCCCCACACTTAGAAAGACTCCTACAAGGAAAGGGTTTCGCAAAATACACTCATAAAGATTTCTATAAGGAAAAGACTTCTAAACCAAGGAAAAGATGTCAACCCTTTACTACTATAAAAGTTCCAATACCTTCATTAACCAAGGTACGCATAATTCACCCTAGCTCTGACACTCTAGAGTTATGAGAAGTTCTAACTTGACCTTCGGAGGGTATTTGGTCGGTACCACACCGGTGCTCTCTGCTAAGTCTTCTCTTTTTGTGTTGTGCAGGTGTTGTTTCGAGCACTTGAGGACCGTGTGACTTACTGTTGATTTTTTGGCATCATCAATTGGCTTCGTCTGTGGGAATCTCTTAGCGACTTGTAAGCCATACTATCACTTCTCAGACAAAGAGTTGCATTGTACTTACTCACTCGATGGCGACCACCAACAACGTTCAAGGAGACAAGCCACGACCCACTGCCCTGGAGAGGTAAGTCCAAACCCTCACAGCCGTAGTGGAATGTCTCACCAAACAGAATCAAGATCTAGAGGAACAGTTACGGCAGAAGAACGCAGCGATGAGTACCCAAAAGGAAGACTAAGAAGGTACTAGTGCTGAGAGAAAGGACCAACAGGGGTCAGAAGGTAGCAATGCCCCAAGTAGACCAGAACGACAGGACATGAGCCGAGCATCTGTCACATATACGGCTCCACCTAACATGGTTGCAGAGATGCAGATGATGAAGGAACAAATGGACTTTATGATGAACGCCCTTAGAGGATGAGTATCCAGTAACCTCGACGACTTGGTCCACTGAATCGATTCGCCATTTACTATGTCTGTCCATTCATACCCCCTTCCACTGAAGTTTCGTATGCCGTAAGTAGAAAGCTACAACGGAGCTAAAGACCCTCTAAATCACTTAGAATTCTTCAAGACCTTGATGCACCTTCAAGGGGTCGCGGACGAAATTATGTGTAGGGCCTTTCCTACTATGCTAAAGGGGCCGACAAGAATATGGTTCAGCAGACTGACGCCTAACTCCATCAGCACTTTCAAAGAGCTAAGCGCCCAATTTGCCTCACACTTTATTGGGGGGCATAAGTATAAAAAATCCACTGCATGTTTGATGAGCATCAAGCAACGAGAGGATGAGACGTTGAGGTCTTACATAGCTCGCTTTAACAAAGAAGAACTTTCAATCAATGAGGCCGATGATAAAATACTTGTAGCCGCATTCACCAATGGATTACGGAATGGTAAGTTTCTATTTTCATTATATAAGAACGATCCAAAGACTATGTCAAATGTGCTTTATAGGGCGACCAAATACATGAATGCTGAAGATGCACTTCTGGCCCGAGAGGAGAGGCCTAAGAAGAGAGAAAGACAGGAGGACACACGGCAGGACAGAGAGTGAAAGATGGCGAGAACTGGAGAACGAAGTGCTCCAAGCCCACTACGGGAAATTCACGAGCTTCGCCCCACTAACTGCCCCATCAACCAAGTCCTGATGCAAATAAAGGACGGGGGAGCCCTATCCTTCCCCAACAAGCTGAAGGGAGATCCCAATAAGTGGTCCAGAGACAAATACTGCCATTTCCACCGTTACCACAATTATGACACAGCCGACTGCTACAACTTGAAACAACAGATTAAAGCCCTCATTAGGCAAGGAAAATTATAGAAGTTCATCAGTAGAGAGAGAGCCGATCCACCCCAAGAGCAAGTTCCCTGACGGGACGAGTGCCCAAGGCCACCTTAGGCAACATAAGGATAATTGTGGGAGGCATAGCAACTGCCGGTTCGTCCAAAAAGGCTTGAAAGACTTATCTCAGAATGGTTCAAAACGTTTAGCTAACGGGCGTCGTCTTGAAGATGATGCGGATCGACAACCCCGTTGTCGACTTCTCAATAGAGGATACTCGACGTCTTCACCACCCGCATGATGATGCACTCGTTGTTAGCATCCGGATAAGGAACTATAACACACACCGGGTCTTGGTCAACAACAGAAGCTCCGCAAACATTCTCTACTACTCGGCGTTCCAACAAATGCGGATTAACAGAGAACATCTAGTCCCAACCAACGCTCCACTTATTGGATTTGGAAGAACAGAAGTATACCCCGTCGGCACAGTCACATTACCTGTAACGGTCAGAGATTACCCACAGCAAATCACTAAGGACATCACTGGTGGTCCACTGCTCATCCGCTTATAAAGCCATCTTGGGACGACCTACCCTCAACTCGTGGAAGGCTGTGACTTCAACCTACCACTTAATGATCAAATTCTCCACCGACTATGGGTTAGGAGAAGTGTGAGGAGATCAAATAGCTGCGCAAGCATGTTATATCACAATGTTAAAGATGGACGACCAACTACAGACCATGAACATAGAAGAGTAGTGGACGGTGGCGGAACCAGTAGAAAGACTCGAGGAGATACCCTTTGACGACTCCAAACTAGATCGTACCGCAAGGATTGGCACCCTTGCCAGCTCGACGGTTCGCCAAGAGCTCGCGACTTTTCTTAGAACGAACCAGGACGTATTCGTTTGGAGCCATGAAGACATGCTAGGAATCGACCCCTTGTCATGGTACACAGGCTGAATGTATCGCCTTCTTTTCCACCCACCCGTCAGAAGAAGCGAGTGTTCACCCAAGAACGGGACCGAGCAATAGTAGAAAAAGTTGGCAAATTGCAAAAGGTAGGCTTCATTAGAGAAGTATACTACCCCGACTGGTTGGCAAACGTGGTAATGGTCAATAAAGCTAACGGGAAATGAAGGATGTGTGTAGACTTCATGGACCTGAACAAAGCATGCCCCAAAGATAGTTACCCTCTCCTTCGATAGTAGACTTTACGACTCAACACCAACTACTGAGCTTCATGGACGCCTTTCCGGGTTATAATTAGATTCGGATGGACGAGGCAGACCAAGAGAAGATTTCGTTTGTTACCAGCCAAGGCCTCTTTTGCTACAAAGTGATGCCATTCGGCCTTAAGAATGCAAGCACGACTTATCAAAGGCTCATGAACAAGATGTTCGCAAACCAGATTGGGAGGAATGTTCAAGTCTACATCGACAACATGCTGGTAAAAAGTCAAAGGAAGGATGACCATTTGGAGGATCTCAAGGAAACGCTTGACACCCTTCACTCTTACAACATGAAACTCAACCTGAGTAAGTGTGCCTTTGAGGTAACATCAAGAAAGTTCCTAGGATTCATGGTGTCTCAAAGGGGTATTGAAGCCAACCCTGACAAGATCCGGGCCATAGTAGAAATGGCACCCCCAAGGAACGTGAAAGAAGTGCAAAGCCTCAACGGCAAAGTAGCAGCGTTGAACAGATTTGTGTCAAGAGCAATGGATAAGTGTCTACCCTTCTTCTGCACGCTAAAAAAGTCTTTTGAGTGGACAGTCGAGTGTCAGTAGGCGTTCGAGGATCTAAAAGCCTACTTCTCTTCCCTACTGCTACTGAGTCCCTCACAACCTGGGGAAGAACTTTTCCTCTATTTGGCTGTTTCCCTGATAGCCGTCAGCGTAGCCCTAATTAGAGAGGAAGACAAGGTTTAAACGCCCGTGAACTATGCCAGCCGAGCACTTCATGGTGCAGAGGAAAGATAACCACCCATGGAAAAGCTCGCCTTCGCCTTAGTTACGGCAGCCCGAAAACTCAAACCATACTTTCAATCCCACATGGTGATCGTTCTAACCGACAAGCCCTTACAACAGGTAATGAGCAACCCGAAAGTTGTTGGTCGATTGGCACTATGGACGATAGAGTTGAGTGAGTTTGACATCTAATACCGCCCAAGCACTACAATCAAGGGACAGGTCATCGCTAACTTCATAGCAGAGTTCACCAACGGGGAAGACAAAGGGGCAGATGAGTATCTTCAGTAGAGTATTCATACATACGGGTCGTTTAACAGGCAGGGCGGTGGAGCAGGTATCATGCTTCTTTCTCCTGAAGTAGACAAGATTGAATTTATGGTCCGCCTCAACTTTCCTACCACTAACAATGAAGTAGAGTACGAAGCTCTGGTGGCGAGAGTTGATCTCGCCAAAGCAGCAGGGGCCGCAAGCATGGTTCTTTATTGTGACTCTTAGGTCGTCACCAACCAAGTGAACGGGGATTATGAATGCAAGGGAGAAAGGATGAAGAAGTACTTGGAGCAAGTAAGGAGAAGGGTGGACGACCTACAGGCCAAGATCATCCAAATCCCCAGAGGAGAGAATAAGCAAGCCGACCACCTTGCCAAAGCCGCTTCAGCAGAACATATGATCGCCCTTAATAATTTACTTTCTTTTGTTTAGCTTGCTCCACTAATAGATTCCATCGATATGCAAGAAATAGGTTCTATAGACGACTGGACCAAAGAGCTGCCAAGCATACTATGGGCATACAGGACGACAGCAAGGACACCTACTGGAGAGACACTATTTAGGCTAACATACGGGAGCGAAGCAGTCATCCTAGCCGAGGTCGGACTTACAAGCTACAGGTTGGACAATCATAATGAAAGCAAAAACAACAAGGCTATGTGTCTTCAACTCAATCTAATTGACGAAGTCAGGGTGACAGTCGAACAAAGACTCGCATGGTACCAGGACCGCATAGCCAAGCACTACAATTCCCAGGTCTGACATCGAGACTTTCAGGTTAGAGATCTTGTTCTAAGGAAAGTCATGGGTGCTGCTAGAGACCCTACCTACGGGAAGCTTGGCCCTAACTGGGAAGGACCTTACCGAATCACGTCATGGCAGAGGAAAGGCACCTACCACTTGGAGGCACTAAACGGACGGAAATTGCACCATCCAGGGAATGCCGAGCACCTACGGAAGTACTACTAGTAGAGAAGATGGCATGGAGAGTAGCACCCTTTTATTTCTAGTTTACCTTAGTTAATTTTAGCTATGCTCCTCAGTTTTTCCATTTACTTTAGTTTTTGCTACAATACTCTTTTAAAGCCCAAGGGGCAGATCTTTTTTCCTTTAAAGTACTTTTTCTATGAATGTGTGGTTTATCATATTAAGAGGAGTTTATTCAAGAATGGCTAAGGAGTCTACCTACAAAAAATCATTAAGTCCACAGAGAGGACAAGTTTATTATTAAAGTCCATAAAGTGGACGACTTCATCCCAGAAGGATGAAAAATCATTAAGTCCACAAAGAGGATGAATTTATTACTAAGTCCATAAAGTGGACGACTTCATCCCAAAAGGATGAAAAATCATTAACTCCACAAAGAGGACGAATTTATTACTAAGTCCATAAAGTGGACGACTTCATCCCAGAAGGATGAAAAATCATTAAGTCCACAAAAAGTACGAATTTATTACTAAGTCCATAAAGTGGACGAGTTTGTCAATCCATAAAAGTGGATGAGTTTATGCTAAGTCCATAGAGTGGATGAGCTCATCAGTAAACGAGTTCATTAGTCCATAAAGTGGACGAGTTTACTACCAGATCCATAATGTGGACGAGTTCATTAGTAAGCTCATAAAATAAACGAGTTCATCCTAAAAGAATGAATTAATAATTGTCCATAAAAGTGGACGAGTTCACAAATGGACGAATTAAGGTCCAGAGAATGAACGAGTTCATCCTATAAGAATGAGTTAATGTTGTGAAGTCCACAAATAGACGAGTTTGTAAAAACAGGAAAGAGGATGAGTTCATCGCTAAAGTGGACGGCTTCATTATGCACGGATGACTTAATATCTACAAGAACGACTTAACATGATTTTATATGACCCATAATTTAGGTGGATGAATCCACAAGTAGACGGGTTCATAACTTAGTCAATAAAGATGACGGGTTCATCCCCTAAGGATAAGTTAAAAACTACAAAGTCCACAATTGAACAAGATACATCACATGAAGAAATTAAAATCCACAAAGGAACAAGTTTCTTAGCCCACAAAGTGGACGAGACTATTGTAAAATTTATTGGCCCACAAATTAGCTAGTTCGAAGCAGACGAAACAAAATTCTCAAGTAAAAAAATAGACAAATTCACAAGGGCAAGAAAGGAACATACACACATATTGAAAGCAACGAATATAACAAACCATAAATAAAACAATGTTCTACAAACAGAGCCCAAAAAACAAAAGGGCATTGAAACATTGTTCTAAAATTAGATTGAATTTACAAGGAAACAAAAAACAAGGTTCAAGAGGGCGAGGGGGTCTTGTGGGACCTCGTCGCCCTTTGGAGGAAGGTTTGAGCTTCTTTAGTTGGAGTATTGGTCGACGGGGTCAGAAGAATGACAGGCTTATCCACAACAGCAGGCTGAGTAAGAATGACGCCATCATCCTTTGGATTCGCCTCAGATTTAATGAAGTCGTCATTCTCTTCAAGAGTAGCATCGCCTGCAGGTGTCGACGGCAAGGGGGCATCCATTGAAACCTTAGAAAAATCCAGGTGAGGGTAGACGAATTTGACCTGTTTAAGGCAATCCTCAAACCCGTCACCATAGTATTCAGCAAAGGAATCAACAAATGTTTGCGACGCCCTAAATTCCTTCACGACGTTAGCCTTGGCCGTCTCCACCTAGCTTAAAAGGGTCGCCAACTCTTTCTCCGCCATCTCCTTAGCCTCCTGCTCTTTCTTCTTCTGATGACCCTCCTCCTCTAGCTTTTCCCTCAACTCTTTCACATCTTGGTTAAGGGTTTGGAGGGCCTCCTTATACTGTTTTTGCCCATCGGTCATGTTCTTGATGCGCTTGTGCAAACGGGTGATCACCCCTTCTTTGGCAACGCCCCTATCTTGCAACACCTTCATACGAACCATTACCTACAAAACAGGACTTCTGTTAGATTTTAGGCATAAGAGAGAAATAAACAAAGAAACACAGGAAGAAGCATACCAGAACAAGGTCAAAAAGACCCGATGCCCCCAACTCATTTGTCCCTTGCTCAGCACAAGGGTCAACATCCTTGTCCCTGATCATGGACTCCACCATCTCCAAGGCATAATCCTTGTTAGTGAGAAGACAACGGTCAGGATCCTGAACGACGGGGCCTGATGTCGTCATTAGCACTTTGCTTGCCCCGTGCTTAGGTTGTGGAGGCGACGGCTTCATAGGAAGCTTCTCCCCAAGAGTGACGGACACTTGTTTGGACCGGTAGTCGTCCTTTCCGTCACCTTTCCTCTTAGCCGCTCCCTTAGTGATGGCCTTGGGAGCTGACGAGGATGCCCCTTCCTTTTCTTTTCCTTTCCCCTCTTCTTTATTGCGTGCAGCAATAGCTCTTACCTACGCTCTTAGTCTAGCTACCTCCATTTCTACAAAAAGGCAAATAAAGGATTAAGACAAGTGACGGCCTTAGTCAAGCCGATGAAAAGAAAGAAAGTGTTAAAGTAGGTGACTTACGCCGACGGGAATAAGCGTTAAGTCGATGGGCTTCTTGTGTTGGCTTGGGTCCCCCGCAGTAGGCGTGCAAAGTCTCAAGTGTAATAAGATCCCGACACTTCTGCTCATCCAACGGGATCTCTGTTACCCTACGGATAAAAGCCTCCTGCTCGCCTGTGATATGTGGACGAACACTAGCTGAAAGAAAATAAAGGCAGACGATGTTAGAAATTCGAAACAAGTAAACTAAAGGAAACAAAAAAAAAAAAAAAGGACGGGCTCAACCTCAATTCATGACAAAAGCCTAAATGTTGTCAAAACCATGGGGCATCATCTCCCACTCTTCTTGATGACATACCCAGTTCGTCCCCTTAACAAAAAAATACCTACCCTTCCAATTCCTATTGGAATCGAGCATATCAAATACCAGCCTTAGCTCCTTCTTCCTTGCGGAGAAATGGTAAATTCCTTGGGACGAGACAATGTGTTAAGGATAATAACACTAGAAGAACTCATCAAGAGTTAGTTGACGGCTCTCTCCACTTATACCACCCCACAAAATCTCAACCCCAATAAATATCCTCCAAGCGTTAGGGGTGAACTGGCTGATGGACAAACCCAAAAAATTGGCCAACTAATGGTAAAGTGTCGTCAAAGGCAATCTTAATCTTGCCGCGAACATGGCATCATACATGCCAATGTTTGCGGTCTTCCCTGTATAACACTTTTCAAACTTTCCAGGAAGACGAATTGGAAACGGGCACATAAATTTTTGAAAATCTTTTTCGACATCGTCGGCAAAAAGTCATTAATTGTCCATTCTTTAAAAAGAATGAAGGGACGGTCATCTCCTGGGCCCCCTGAGGTACTCTTTATGACCTCCTCATCCCCGTCACTCTCTCTCCCTTCCTCCTCATCTTTTTCTCCATAACTTTCCATTTCCTCGTCAAAAGGTTGGGCTGACATTACCCTCTCTGATGACCAAGAGAAGCCCTCCTTGGGCTCTTGACCTTATGGGAAGACCTCGTCGTAGCCCACTCCTTTGCGGACTGACGACTGTTCACTCGTCGCTTCTTTAGACGTCTTACCTACAACTGACGGAGGTATTATAAGAACCTAAGTTGACGACCTCTCTAAAAAGTTTCACATTCAACTAAGATAAAAGTAAATAAAAATGAGCGGAAGTAAGAGTAAAAGTGACATACCAAGTAAAGCAGACAGTTTCGTGAAAAGAGACGGTCTTAGCAAAATTAATGAAAGCACGATGATGTGAGTGGTCCTTGAAGTGACGAGTTTTCTCTGATGATCAGCAAGAAATGAAATAGGAGAAAATGAAGGAGGAAACGAGATATATATAAGGAAGAATATGCACAGAAGACGAAGCGACGCCCTCGTCCAGACGTAGAGCTAATGGGGTTGCGCCACGTGTGCAAGCATTAAATAAAGGCTGCTCGAGGCAATCGCCCATACACGATTTTCTCTCTCTCCTGAGTAAAATAAAATTAAATAATAAAGTTCAAACTCCATAACTCGTCAACTTAAGGTGACAAAGCTATGGAGTAGGGGGTAACTGATATAGATAATATTGCAAATATGAATACTCACTGACGAAAAAGGCATAGAGCGACGTACCAAATAAGCCTGTCGGTCTTACACTTGGCCATTGACAGGTGACGACAGTAAGGGAGTCTACAGCTTGAAGCTGACGAGGTCAACTTGGGAGAAGATGGAAAGCTGACAACATTGAGGGTATACACGAGACTGATGGTTCTAACATAACCTTACTTGGCCTTCACGCATGTGTATACAAGGAAATATCTTGTGCCCCACGCTTAGAAAGACTCCTACAAGGAAATGGTTCCACAAAATACGCTCATAAGGATTCCTATAAGGAAAATACTTCTAAACCAAGGAAAAGATGTCAACCCTTTACTACTATAAAAGCCCCAATACCCTCATTAATCAAGGTACGCATAATTTACCCCAGTTCCGGCAATCTAGAGTTGTGAGAATTTCTAACTTGACCTTCGGAGGGTATTTGGTCGGCACTATCCCGGTGCTCTCTGCTAGGTCTTCTCTTTTTGTGTTGTGCAGGTGTTGTTTCGAACATGTGAGAATCGTGTGACTTACTGTTGATTTTTCGGCATCATCAATCAACTTTTTATTTTAATCTTTAATCTTAGAACTAAAGTCCTAACTTTCCACCGTAAGTAGTAGGTACAAAGGAATGTTAGAAAGATCATTTGCATAAGATTTTTACCTCAGAGAAATGTTATCCTCTTTGGATCAACACCAATGGCTTTCAAACCTTGGGGCCGCAAGTATTTTCTGTGTAAGGGCATCATGAGCCCTTTTTGACGTGAGCATTTTATTTTTAAACTCTTAGACCGTGGTTTTTTGAGGAAAAATAAGGTAGATGGAAAACTTTGGAGGGAAAATAGGAAGGTAAACATTTTAAAAATGTGTTTGGTTGAATAGGGAGGAAGGAAAATAAATGGTAGGGCCCGGGTGTTTTCTTCCCGAGTCTACCAAAAAGTTCTCTCCAAAATGGAGAGAAAACTGAAGGGAGAAAATGAGGCTACTAATGGATGAAAATGTTCATGTGCACTTGTACATGGGCTTCGTCCATGACAGTAGCCTTTACTTTTTTTTTTTTTTTTTTCATCTGCACAAACACAATTTTTTTGCTAAATAAATGTGTTACTTTTTTTTATTTAATAAGGACATAATTGGGTTTTATTTTTTTTTTTTTTGGGGTTGTTTTTCACTTTTTTATTTTAATTGGGCATCATTTTGTAACAAGAGTATTGTGGGGCCAGAAAATTTGTGACCCCGGCCCACTTTACATTAGGGCCCAAGGCCTGCGCCGAGGAGAGACATTGCCGAAAACATGCAGCGAAAGTCCAAATGGCCTAGAAATGCAGCTGAGGACGATCCTGTCCTCGGCATCCCAAAACCTGGAAGTGAAGAATGACATGCCATCAAAGGCAGTCCCCAAAGCGCTCCCAGAAGAAAGGACAAGTACAGTGGGACTCGCACGGGGGTACAGTGTGGGAGCAGTTCAAGGAAAAGTTGTTACCTCCGCATTGAATGTGCCAACAAACGTCCTGACCACAATAATGGAAAAAGACCCCTGAACAGTGTGACTTCGGTTATTGCAACTAACAGAAAGTGGGGAAAGACGGCTGATGGGACAAGCACTCGAGTAATTTCCTGCCTGATCAATAGATGGAAGGTCAGGATCAACTGAGAGAGGCTATATAATGTAAGAATTCATCCACGCCAAAGGGAGAGAAAAAAACAAGAGAATTAGGCAGATCATCTCCAGGGCCATTGAACCCTATCATAAAAAGAATAATAAAAATATTAAACTCCTCGGACGAGGTCCAAGGACTGAAGCCGCTCAGGCCGTGCCGAGGAGAAAGTCTTCTTGGACACGCTCGGTTCATTTCTGTGCAATCGTCATGAACACCATGACTAACGACTGTCCGTTCATCAAGGCCTAACCTTTTAGCCCACTCTCTACAAATTTTATTGTTTGGGCCTTTAACGTTCGAACCCAATACTCCTTAGGGATTGATATAAATTGAGTCCTTAGGGATCGATATAAATTGAGTCCTTACAAGTATATTAGCAAATTTGTGCAAACTCATTTTTTCCAACCTTTCACTTTTTTCACTCCCAACCAAACAAAAAATAAGGGAAATTAAAATATTTTCTATCCACCCACTTTTCCACCCCTCCAACTAAACAAACCCTTACATTTTAGTAGCTTCATTTGTCCATATTTATTTTAAAAATTCATTAATATTTATTTGTTCTGATAAGTGCTTTATTATTTTTAAACACTCTTTGTTTTAGTAGCTTTATTTATTTTGAGATCAGCATTATAAGAGCACATATGCAAAAATTTCTGTCTATTTTCTCATAAAAACTTACTTTTCCTGTTTTATATTCTCATTTTTCAAAACACCCCATATCAGATTATTTATGTTATACTACATTTCATGAAATATTAATTTCCTTTTTATATTTTAAATTATTTCTTTTTCTTCACACACAACCACCACCATCTACTTTCTTTCTTTATCTCAAAATACGTAAAGAAATAATAAATAATAAAATGAAAAATAAATAGTGCTAATATAAATTTATATGGTTACTATAATAAATATGTATTTTTACATAACTTTGTATGAGTTTAATGTAGGTAAATTTTGGATTTTATTTATTTATTTTAATTTTAATTTTTATAGAGTTTCAAACTTATGACATCCGCTCCTGATAATAGCTATTTATCATCAAATCAAGATATCAATCGGTTTTTAGTGTAAACAGAGATTAAACCCTCGATTTCTTATTCAACTATTAGAGACTTTACCAGTTGAGTTAAAATGTGGTTTTTTTTTTTTTTTTTTTTTTTTTGATGAACCAGATATTTTATTAAGCAAGAAACAAAACTACACAGACAGAGAAAGAGCCTCAACTCTAATAATAGATACAAAACAAGGAGGCCCCAACCCCACATCAAAAGAGCCGAATAGTTGTTTGACAAAGACCACTTGGCTAAAACATGAGCAGCAACATTTGACAAAGACCCAAATGTGGTATTTTCTCTATTACATGATGTGAGTACTTAAATTCCTAAACATGTTAACTGTAACATTTAATTGGATGGTTGAGAGTAGAGAGTCTTAAAGAGGACAAAATGGGCTTCTGCCCTTTTTGGGCAAATTAATTAGCCTTTTGCCATTTTTCCCAAACTAAATAGGGAAATGCCCCTTTTTTGAAAATCGACTTTTTGAAAATCGAGTTAAGCCCTATAGTGACGTTTTCAAGGACCTATAGTGACGTTTTTAAGGACCTATAGTGGCGTTTTGTAACTTGATATCCATAAAATTGAGTTATAGGCAATTTTTTGTAACTTGATATCCATAAAATCAAGTTATAGGCAATTTTATTGCCTATAACTCGATTTATGGATATCAAGTTACAAAACGCCACTATAGGTCCTTAAAAACGTCACTATAGGTCCTTGAAAACGTCACTATAGGGTTCCAGATTTTTTTTTTTTTTTTAAAACTCGATTTTGAGAAAGTCGATTTTCAAAAGAAGGGTATTTCCCTATTTAGTTTGGGAAGAAGGGCAAAAAGCTAATTAATTTGCCCGAATAGGGCAGAAGCCCATTTTGTCCGTCTTAAAGATGGTATTGACTAAAACAGGAGTATATGAAAGCAGAGATTATTGGTTTCTTACATTCTTCAGTGGTGTTTTTTTTTTTTTTTTTTTTCCTCCAGTGGTTCTAAAAGGTGGGTAAATTTTCCATGTCCACATACCGACATACGTGTAGGAAGCTGTGGATCAATGACAAATTTAGATCATTACAAAAACAGAAATAGATAAAAACAACTTATGGAATTGGAAAGACTTGGTTATAAAGGAATTGTGGAGCACAAAGAAAATACAAAAGTGTGAATTAATTGTTATCTTAATTAGCATAATGTAAACTTGAATCCAAATATTCTGTCCTACTTTTCCTGCTCCACTCTATACTCTACTAATAAAAGCTTGCTACGTGTTAACATAATTAATTAAATACTATTATTAATTATGTATTTAATTAATTAATGGTAATATTAATAAGTCAATAATAATAGTATTTAATTAATTATGTTAACACGTGGCAAGCTTTTATTGGTAGAGTATAGAATGGAGTAGGAAAAATGGGACAGAAGATTTGTACTCGTTTTCACTTCATTAGCTTCATTTGGCAAGTTAATTGTACACTTGGAGCATTGCTAAACTTAATCATTATGTAAAGCGGAAGATTCTCTTTACCTAACACCGGATCACCATAAAAGCATAGGTGTCACCCCGAAGCCACGAGAGAGTTCCACAAAGAATTCAATTCAGATGACTCTTTCCACTCAAGAAACGAATGGGAAAATCATTAAGGTGTCCACTAAGTAAATTCTTTCGATGTGGCAAGAACCTGTTGAAACGTATGGGTGAAGCGAAGGTATAGTGTGTTGAAGTGTTGGGCCATTATCTTCTTTCGTCAAAAAAAAAAAAAAAGTGTTGGGCCAAATAAACTACTTGGCGTCAAAGCACAATACGCACTCATACTCATAGTGCAACTTCCTTGTAGTTGTAGGATCTCTCACTTTGTCCACTTTGTATCACACTTCCATTACATCAAAGACTGCAAAATTGAATGTCGGGCGTGACAGGTGAAGAAGTGAATACTTGAAAACCCAATATAAAGCAACAAATCTCAATGATTTCGATTTCAAACTAACTATGAGATGTGGCTTGACCATAAAAATCTCCGAATTGCTTCACTTGAAGAACGGTTTGAGTGAGTCCAGTGGCGGAGCCACTTGATGACCAAGGGGGCCTGGACCCCCCAAAATTTTTGAAACAATTAATTATTTTTTTTGAAAATATCTTAAATAATTTGATAATTTTCAAATAACCTTATTATTTTGGCCCCCCATATCTAATAATATACATACATATTTAAAAAAGTCTAAAAATAAATATAATTTTCATTTAAATAAAATACAATCTATAAATACATGTGTAAACAAATTACAATAATTAAATATTCATTATCTTTAAAATGAACATATAGGTATTTTAACAATTATCTCAACAAATAAAAGGGAAAAAATTGAGTTATGAAGTACTATATATTTCTATTTTACATTTCATATACACAAAAAAAAAAAAAAAAAAAAAAATTACATATGACCCCTCCAAAGATATATTCCTGGCTCCGCCACTAAGTGAGTCACGTCAAAACATCTATTGTGTATATATGTTATTATTTATTATAGTCACATGACGTAGGGTCGATAAGTCCACACTCCACACCAAAGACACTTTTTTTATTCAGGAAAAAAAAAAATCAAGTTAAAAAACACCCCGACCCACCAGTCACAAGGACCCAACAATCTGGGTTCGAATGGTCGTTTTTCCGGATTATCCCATCCCACCAAGCTTTTCGGTCCCAAACCATTAAATAACAAAGTCCATTTTCGTTTTTATCATTATATACAATAAATTAGGTAATCTTTTGTTTAGATATAGACAAGACACCTCCATGCTTGGACGCAAGAAAAACATATAGTCGGCGCAACAAGTATTATCAGTTCTAAACTTTGTGGTAGAGAAACAAATTGTGATTTTATTGTGATCTTTTCTTTTTCTAAGATATGATAAGATTTCAATCCAGCTATAACTTCTTTTTCATGAGATTGTTTGTTATCATCAGCTCAAAAATTCAATTAATTTTTGGTGTAATAAGAGTTAGAACCCAATACCATAAGAAATTTTATTAATTGTGCTAAATGGAACTTACGATTGTATTGTGATTTGATGGAATTACTAGTACCAATCAAATGCAATTACAGCTTAACTGACCATAGTGGGAGAGGATTTGCTACATACCATTCCTTTAATACCAATCAATTGCTAATTACAGCTTAACTGATTATAGTGGGAGAGGATTTGCTACATACCTTTCCATTAAGGCAGGCAATTGCTTGCCATTTACATATCAGTACAAGAATTGTCCGTTCTTTGAGAGTCTACACAATTGCATGCATCCTTATCATTTGAACTTATTTCTAGAAGTTTGTTTTGAATT
Organism: Quercus lobata; assembly: GCF_001633185.2. NCBI lineage: Eukaryota > Viridiplantae > Streptophyta > Magnoliopsida > Fagales > Fagaceae > Quercus > Quercus lobata. Next base: position 46,909,654 of record NC_044911.1, on the reverse strand, counting down.
TTTTAAGTCCTTTGGCATAATCAAGGCAACACATGTTAACCACTGACCACAACTTTTATTACGAAATAATCACAATAGATCACCTCAAATATATAACGGTGTAAAAAAATTCTCTAAATCTCCATCAGTATATTATTTGCTATTTGTTTCACACTTGAACAAGGTTTTACGATTGGGACTTGTCTGTCACTTATGAGCCACTTGGCCAACAGTAATGAAGAAAATGAATACCTTTCTTCAAAGCATTTTAAAAATGGGTTACAGTTTCTTTAATATATTCCCGTCTAAGCCACTCAACTATATATATGCGTAACATTAATGTTAATCAACTAAGATGCATAATTAATACCAAGAAGAAAGCACCACCAGAGAAAAAGAAGAAAGCACCACCGAAACTTAAATGGTATTATTACGCGGACTTTTCCAATCTTGCTGCCTCTTCCTGTTAATCTTTGTTGTGTGTTGCATCCCCCCAGAGGACCCCATCAAATGTTCATCAGATAATACAGATTGCACAATCACAAACTCCTATGGTGCCTTCCCTGATCGGAGCATTTGTCTAGCCGCCGAGGTGGCGTTCCCGTCCACCGAGCAAGAGCTCATTTCCATAGTGTCAAAAGCAAGCAGGAACAAAAGGAAAATGAAAGTTGCAACACGTTATTCACATAGCATTCCGAAGCTAGTTTGTTTAGATGGGCAAGATGGGCTTTTGATAAGCACCAAGTATCTCAATCGTACTCTAAAAGTTGATGTTGAAGCTATGACGATAACGGTGGAGAGTGGTGTGACATTGAGGCAGCTAATCAACGAGGCTGCCAAGGCTGGGCTAGCCTTGCCTTATACACCATATTGGTGGGGTTTGACAATTGGAGGCCTGTTGAGCACAGGTGCACATGGTAGCACTTTGTGGGCTAATGGGAGTTCAGTCCATGATTACCTTCTGGAACTTCGAATTGTTACTCCGGGGTTCGCTGGATTCGCAAGGGTTTGGAGTCTCAAAGATGGTGACAAAGATTTTAATGCAGCAAAAGTTTCACTTGGAGTTCTTGGAGTCATTTCACAGGTATGCTTCGTAACTTGGTGTACTTGCTTGAAGTGGTGAGTCTCAATTGTGCTTCATATATATATTTGGTGTTTCTTGTAGTCAAATTTTGATCTCAGTATAATGTTTGAGAAATTTTGTTATATTCCGTTTAATTTTTTTAAGAGGTGATAAGAATACTTCCAAAATTGGAGATCCAACTAAAAGAAAGCATCTTATCAAAAAAAAAAAAAAAAAAAAAAAAATTCATGAAAAAAAAAAACAAACAAACAAACAAACTTGTTCCATATACACGACTGCACGATAAGGATTGTTAATATTTGAGAGTTCGTACAAATTTATTTATTTATTTTTCTTGACAAAATTCTCTTTTTGATAAGACACGAGAACGTCAAGTCTCATGCACATTTTATTTGGAAATGACAATTTTTACATATCTTGTATACTTACCACTGTTATATTTATTTTTTCTTTTAAATTTTTTTAACTATCTAGAGTTGATTTTATAAAAGAAAATGTTTATGCTTCATACTCATCTTACAATATCAGTTCTCGAGGACAGCCTTGCAATTGTACTTTTGTAGGTTCTCTTGATTTGGGAATAGATTCTAATTCTTGTAAACGTAAACTACCAACAGGCAATCATTCTCCCATAAAAATAAAAATAAAAATAAAAAATAATAAAAGGCAATCATTCTCAAGAACTAAATAGATCCTAATGGGAATCTAAAATAAATAAATAGCTAAAACCCTAAAAGAAAAATAGGACAAAAGCATGTCTAGGGTATAATAACTTACTTCGTATTGGATTAAGTTTGGTTACACGTTGGTTTATAACCAATAGCTACAATATTAACGTAATTACATATTTTAAAATTTTAATCGTTGAATTACATATTTTTTATATTTTTAATACATATATCAAATTTTGTATCAATCAGATATTATTTATTATTTAATTATAAACTTATTTTTTATGTATAATTTTAAACAACTACAAAAACTTAAAATTTAAATATTTGATTAATGATATAGTTATTAATTTTAGTATCATAGAAATTTTATAAGCATGAAAGAGATAAAACAAAAATGTAATTTAATGGTGAATTTGTCAAAATTCATATTAAAAAAAAATATTGAGTAAAGTTGTAGTCATTAATTACAAACTAGTTATCTCAACCAAAAAAAAACCTACAATTAGCTAAACTTTATCCATAAATATATGTGTTTCTTTCCTTCTGCATTTTGCATCCCCTTTTTTTTTCTTTTTTTCTTTTTTTAAATGAAGAGACGCGTCTTACATACTCAGGAACAATGCATTTGCTTATCTACTTTTAGTTTTACTCAAGTCAACCAATGAAACCTTGATTGACTTGCAGTTATGCTGTTTTCCCCAATTCATAGTGGCCCACTAAATTTCTTCTAAAAAAAAGTGGCCCACTAAATATATTTCTCAGGTACTAATAAAAATAAACAAAACGTGTAATAAAGTATAAGAAATGTTTCTCAAAAAAAGTATAAGAAATAATCATATAAAAAAATAAAAAAGTATAAGAAATAAATTAAAGAATAAATGCGGTCAGCTCCACTGGAACATCGTGGCAGGATGTACGATTCCACTTTACATGGCAACCTTCAAAAGTAGATATTGCTTATGGTAAAAAAGCTTTGTAATTCAATGAGATAACTTAATTCCTTTTATAATTTATCAAATACTATAAATAGCAATTAAGTTGCACTATGTTTGCTTTATAATTATTACTTTTTATCTTGTTCAAAAAAAAATTATTACTTTTTATCATAAAATCAAGATATTTGATCGGTTTTTGTTTATGATGCGGGATTTAAATCTCATATTTCTTATTTAAAAATACAAAAATTTAATGATTAAGTTAACTGAAAACTATAATATATTATTTAAATTTTTTTAAAGTCAATACTTCTTGTTGCTTGAGGTACAAAATTATTAAATAAGTTTTGTATTTAGGTTTTGTTAACATTTTTTTAGTTGATAATATAGCCAATCCAATTAACCTAAAGTAGAATTTCATCAATTTTAATTTTTTAAAATTTCTTTATGAAAAAAAAAATTATAACAATTATTGCCAATAAAATTCCGTCAATAATATATGTATTTAGAAAAGAATCTTGCTAGGTATTTATTTATTGATTTATTTATATAACCAATACATTTTTATATTACATATTTGAATATCATTAAAATTATTTTCATTGTTAAATTTTTATTGTATTATTCATTATTTTTAATTCTTTCTGATAAATTCACTATTCGTCTATGATATTTTTATTATAATTTTCTATATTTTTGTAAAAACTATCAAGGGATACTATTTTAGATGCAATTAAATGTTATATTATTATTATTATTATTATTATTATTATTATTATTATTATTATTAGTTCTTCAGATCTGAATTGATTTTTCTAGTAGTCATTCAAAATTAAAAAAAAATTTACAAATAAAATAAGCACAGTCTACAATATTAAAATTATAATATAAAAATAATAAATAAAATTTAAAACATAACATAATAGAATCTAATTTATTAAAGATACTATTGCAACTTAACGTAACAATAAAATCACCTAATAGTCTGAAGACCCTCAACCTGGCTAACCAAATAAAGATGAATATTTAGCATATAACTCAATATATTAACACTAACCAAACTAATGACCCATTTGGATTGAGGGGAAAGTAGGGGGAGTAAAATAGAATAGAGTAAAGTAAATTTGGTTCAAAATTAGCTTATTTTTAGTCAACTCTATTCTACTCTCCCTCCTTCATCCCTCAATCCAAACATGCCCTAAGATTATTTTCATAAAGCTAATCAAATATCATTGTTCCAGATTAAATTTTAACAAAAGAGATGAAAATTAATTACCTTTTTGGAAATGAATTTTACTTTACCTTGGACAATATGATGCATGGGAAAAGAAAAATGAAATATGATTTTCACCTTTAACTTTAACATTGAGTTAGAGAGAGAGATTGTAATTAGATGTGGGTTGTAATGTGGAAAATTGACTTACAAACACTGAAGATTTAAGTTATTAGGGGAAATTGGTCATTAATAATTATTTTACACTCTCACAGTAATTTTGAGGGCCTTTTGAGTATGTTGTGTGTGATAATAATAAAAAATGATATATAGGTTTTTCTTTTTCTTTGGGGGACCGATAGAAGATATGTCATAACTCATAACTCATGTGTGATACGTGTCTCTCTTCCCATCCATATATATGGAATGGTAGATGTGATCTTTAGATTCGCTTTTACAGCTTCAGTTGAACTGGCGATGATTTTGAGAATCAGCTTAAATCTTATTAAATCTACAACTGTCAAAATTGGCTAATCAATACAACTATTAAATGATGTTGTTGGTAAATTGTGGGCTAAACCAGGTCCCCAAAAAAAAAAAAATTGTGGGCTAAACAATTGTCAATAGCCGACATGCATGCAGCCCAAAGAGAATGCGAACGACCACTTAATACTTGTGGTCGTTGGTAGGCATCATTTATAGGATTGTGTTGTTGAAAATGGTAGAATTTGAATTGATAGCATCTAATTAAATCAAAATTTGAACAAAATTGGTTGTAGCAAATTTTCATAAAAAAATTAACATTATTATATATTTTGAAAATAAATTTCATACTTTTTATGTTTTTATGTTCTTAATATATATGTAAAATTTTGTGTCAATCGAATTTGCTATTCGATTTATAAACTAATTTTTTATGTATACTTTTAAACTACAAAAACTTGAAATTTATATATTTGATTGATAATATAATTCATGATCTTTGATTTTCTGAAAATTTTATAAGAATTGAAGATATAAAAAGAAAATGTTATCCAATAGTGATTTTTTTTGAAATTCACATTCAATAAAAATTTTCCAACCAAATTTGTAGCAAAGCATTTTCCATCTAATATATGCAGGCTATGTTTTATCTCTAGATGCACGTTTGATAGACTGTAATGATAATTGTATAGGAATAAAAATAGATATTACAAGGAATACAAAATGCGGTAACATAATGCTTATCACTATTTATTTGTTTGGTGACAACACAATAATAGAACCCTGAAGACAATTGAATGAAAGTATTTTAAACCAAACCTAAGATATATTTTAAAAAATATCTTACTCATATAATTATATTTCTTAAAAAATAATATTTTATAAATTTGAAAGAGGGATTAGTTATTTTTTATGATTTTTTAATTATTTTCATAATTATTACGTGCATATAGAAAGTTTGTTTATTTAGAAATATATTAATTGTAAAAATTAATACATCTATTAAGAAATAACTATTACATTCCTTTTAGAAATAAATAATTATTTCTCATTTTAAAAAATTGTTATTCATAAATAATGACTATTCCCTGTAATAAAAATATAACCAAACTACTGAATAGTTAAATTATAAGAATGACTATTAAATTACCGTGTTTATTACAGTCTACCAAACATATCCTAAGTTAAGACATGCAATTAGCATGAGTGACATAAATTGTTGAAGTTTTATTGTTGAGCTGTAAATTTATAAGTCAGGATAAATAAACCATGTCAATGTGCTAAAGTGAAAGCTGAAAATTAAAAACTAAAAAAATAAATAAAAAATCTCACTTTGCAGGTCACTCTAAAACTACAACCCATGTTCAAACGATCCATCACCTACTTGACAAAGGATGATTCGGACTTGGGAGATAAAGTGACTAGTTTTGGCAATGAACATGAGTTTGCCGACATAACTTGGTATCCTAGTCAACGCAAGGCAGTTTATCGTATTGACGACCGAGTCAACACAAACTCACCTGGCAATGGTCTATATGATTACACCCCATTCCGCCCCACAGCTTCAGTTGCACTGGGCGTTATCAGAACCACAGGTTGGCCAACAAATATTTACAACCTTTAGAACTAGCATTTGATTTTTGCTAGCTAGCATTATAACAAAAGTCTAATGGTTTTGAAATGGTGTTTTGTTTTGTGCTTGTTTAAATAGAGGATTTTCAAGAATCCCTTAGTGATGCTCTTGGGAAGTGCCTCAGTGCACAGACAGTTATTTTAACACTCAAGACTGCTGCCTATGGTTTAAGTAACAATGGTAATGTTATCTTCCTCTTCTTCTAAACTGTGCTAAGAAATTACAATCGTTATTTGCGTTAGGAGTGAAAATGGTAAAATTTTCATATTTGTCCGTTTCATGCGCTCTATATAATTAGATTGACATGTGGATTTAATGTGTCAATCTCATATAGGACGCATGAGATAAGTGCATGAGATACCTTCTTTTGATAATGATATCATCAATTCAAAATAACGAAAAATTTTATGAACTTTTGATAATGATATCACTAATTTAAAATAATGAAAAATTTTATGACTTTTTTGGACTCGTAGGTATTCTTTTTACGGGTTATCCTGTAATTGGATATCACAATCGCTTTCAAGCATCAGGAACTTGTCTAGATAGTGTTGATGATGCATTGATCACAGCTTGTGCGTGGGACCCCAGAGTTAAGGGTGAGTTCTTTCACCAAACTACATTCAGTGTTGGCTTGTCCGTGGCTAAAAGCTTCATTCAAGATGTGCAAAAGCTGACAGAATTGGAGCCTAAAGCAATGTGTGGTGTAGAACTTTATAATGGAATTCTCATGCGCTACGTTAAGGCTTCGAGTGCTTATTTAGGCAAGCAAGAAGATGCAATGGACTTTGATATCACTTATTATCGAAGTAAAGACCCCTTAACTCCTAGGTTATATGAAGACATACTAGAAGAAGTTGAGCAACTCGCACTGTTCAAGTATGGGGCGCTGCCCCATTGGGGGAAGAATCGAAACATAGCATTTGATGGAGTCATCAACAAGTATAAAAATGCTAAAGAATTCTTAAGGGTTAAGAAGGTGTATGATCCATTTGGCCTTTTCTCTAGTGAGTGGACTGACCAAGTTCTTGGATTGAAAAATAGTGTGACTATAGATAAGGAGGGGTGTGCATTAGAAGGGTTGTGTATATGCTCACAAGACATTCATTGTGCTCCCAACAAGGGTTATTATTGCAGACCAGGAAAAGTATATAAGGATGCAAGGGTGTGTGCTCGTGTAACTTCTAAGTAGAACATTGGTGATGCGAATGGCCTAATTTAATCGAATTGGGCTCTCAAAGGAAGTTACGAATTATTTGCAAAGTTGTATTTGAAATTCCTTTGTGCTGTGATATTTGGGTCCGATTGATAAAGACTGAGATGGATGATCAGGATGCAAATTCGCAAATAAAAACCAAAGGATTCAGTGACAAGGTGGTCACTGTGCTTATATATGGAGGACTATATAAAAAGATAGAAATGTTAATTATGTTGTCTCATTTTTTTTTTCCTCGGATATATATTTTCAGCTAATGTAATTACTTGGCAGAAAAATATATGTGTGGTGAAATTTGGTCCAAACTATATTTTAGTCCATGAAATTTAGAAGTATGTAGTATATACTAAAAAGCGAAAAAAAAAAAAAAAAAAGATATCATTTTAGCCTTTAAAATATTCAAAATTATTCACTATGTTCTCTTCTCGTTATATTGCTTGCCTACTCTACAGGCTGATTAAACACCAACTCCAAGGCCCAAGGCCCAAGGTGCATGTTTACATAGGCTTCTAAACCAGCCCCAATTATCCCACCAAACAAGATGTTCGCACAAATCAGATGTCCCCAATTCCAAACCCAACCTACGAAATACAATTTTCACCCAAAAAAAAAAAACTAGATAATACAAAATCAAAGAAAAGTCAAAAGTCATACTTAAAGCGGCTGTCACATAATTTCAGAGATTAAAAAGTGCTGTTTCAATTTATATCAACGATCTAGTGATTTGTTGAAAGTTATTGTGTTCTCGACATAGGAAGAACCCTTTTTTTTTTTTTTGGGTGAGAGATATATGCATATACATGGGAAGAAACCTGATATTGTGATTCAATATGAATTTTACAACTTTTTTTTTTTTTTTTTTTACAAGATAAAATTTCTACTCTAACCTATATGTGAAGCTCCCTCTTGAATATTTGAACCCTGACTCTTACTCCCACATCTCACAAATATTTATACTTATAGAGTAACCACCGCACCAAAAGTGTGCGGTGATGAATTTTACAACTTCTAAGTGTTCGTATCTGTGGATTCCTTCGGCTAAGTGTCTATGGGCATTTATGCTTGTGGGCATGTGTTTTATGAGTGTTTATGTTAGTGGGTCCTATTTTTAATGCATTTTTTAGTGGTAAATTTTTATTTTATTTTTTTGAGGAATTCTTTTTTTAGTGTAACTATAAGGTTTAGTGTTGGCAAATTTATGATCATGTATCTTGTTCTAAGTTCTAAGTTGTAAGTGTCAATCTTCAGCAAAAAAAAAAAAAAAAAAAGTTGTAAGTGTCAATCTTATAAAAAAAAAATATTTTAAAAAGTTTGTGAGTGTAAAAAGTAAAGTACATGATTAACCTTCTTCAACCTTACTACCCATATGCAAGCGCCTACATCACAAATAGAAATTCCACCCCATCCTTATTGCAAGTCTCTTAATTATTTTGTTTGTAATATTATTTTATTATTTGAAGAGTATTGTTAGTGAAATACTAACATGATAGAATCTCGACCCTTAAATCATAAAAGAGTGGTTAAGATTTAAGTAAATCTATTGGTAAAGTACCATAGGAAATCTTGAGGATCTGAATCCCTTTTGAAGTTGGCTTATTCAAAAAATCTCCTCTATCTTGGTCACTACATTTCTCTGAGTCAGTTCTAAAATTTGAATTTGAAATAGGCTCATACTTCCAAATGAGATGAGTTGTTATCCCCATGAATGTAGGGATCAACATTCGAAGTCGTTGTACCCTCATCATCCCGAAGAACCTGGTGGACTGTTGCCTGTGCTGTTTGGTCTTAATGTCACTGCTCGCAACCAATGTCCTTATTGAAAATTCCCATCCTTCGTCGATAGCCACTTTGTTTTTCTTTGGGGACATTGTGACTGAGAATACCACACCTATAACAAAAAATAGGTAGTCTCTCATACTAAAAAAAAACCTAGCCAACATTCAACCCTTCTGTTAGGTCCATATTTTTATGTAATTGGCATATCTTATGACAAAATGTACTTTACTTGTATTTGGATAAATCTAAGTAAGTTCAAGATGATTATTACAAGTGGTTACATTGAAGACATGAAAATTACTCAAGAAAAGCTGAAATTGTAGGTCCCAATACCTCTTCGATACCTGTCGATCTATCGAGATTTATTAAAGCTTGATACCTGTCTCAATACCTCTCGATCTATCGAGCTTATGGAATTTTTGATATAGCCTGTAATATTAATTCTAAAAGACTATTTGTTTATGGGTCTGTATAATCTTTATAGGACCAGGAAAGCTCAAGGTTTGTATAAACCTAATTGGAATAGGAGAGCCTATTTAAAAGGCCCATTAAGCTCCTATTAAATAAGGAGCTGGAGAAAGAAAACTCTAACCCTAGAAAACTTCATAAGGTTTTCTTTTTGAAACCCTAACCTCCTTTTACAAAAGAAAGAGTTCTTGTTTTTTTTTTTTTTTTTTTGTACACCTTTGGATTCTATAACCAAGCAAATTCTCTAGTACCAACATTGAAGATCTTGTTGGTGTTTCTACGTGAAACTGTTGCAAATCAACTACAACAATCAAAGGGTTGTTGTGGAGTTAGTCATGCACTGAGATCCTTACAAAGGAGTTAGTCATAGATTGAAGATTTGTGCAGCAAAGGGAAGAAAGCTACTACACGATCAAGTCCAATTAGGTATTGGAGCGAAGGTTCAAGTTCAACTATAGGTTGGTATTTTGGGATAAGTCAGGGTAGTGGTAAGATTCCTTTTACTTGTAACCACTTGATTATTGATTAATGGATTCTTGAGAATGGTAACCTTAAATTCACTTGGTGGGGTTTTTGCTTTGCAAGAGGTTTTTCCCATTTGTCAACAAATCACCTTTTAATTTCCATTGCATTTAGTATTTTTAGCGATTTGTTAGTGCCTCTACGATTTGCATGCAATTTAACCTAATTAATCAACTTAGGTAACTGTATTAATTAACCGGGGTCAAACTATCTTAACCCAACACCTTCAATTTGCAAAATCTTTCCTCGCATCGATCAAAGGTTTGGTAAGAACATCGACTGCGACTAAGTCACCGATCTCATTTCCCAATCAAATGCTGATGTCTCTATTCATGCTTGTAATGGGAATATTAAAAACACAAATCCAAATTGAGCATTGTGAAACTTCACACCACTGGGACTAGTATCACCATGGAATCTTTTCTGAAGAATGAGACGGTTATTAAATGACCAAGGGCCTTTAGCTATAATCTCCTCCATATTACTCTCTTTCTAAAAAAAGGGCCATGTATAGGTTGTTTCCCACTTCAGTGATTGAAACCCAACTTGAGCAGTGCCACAACTATATAACAGTAGCTTTAAAAGCTTCTTTATTATAATCCTTATTGATCTGAAGTTTTGCTAGAACACTGAACTGAGCATGCTTCTGGGAGTATGCAACTTCCTTTGATTTAATCACCATTTCAACCACCTCCTCTTCCCATAAACGGAACCTCTTCCACAGTTCCTCCATGTCTGATTCCATTAAATTACACTAGTAGAAAACTATCCACCAAAATAAAATAACATATACACAAAGTAAGACTCAAAAAGTCAAAAAGAAAAAACAAGAAAAATCCATACCACGATCTGATTGACAGACCTGGAAAGGTTAGAATCTTGTAAGCAACCACTTTGAGGTTTCTACATGCTCTAGGCTAGAGAGAGGCCTAGAGGGAATGAGAAGTTCTAGGGAGCCAATATTGTTTATATACTCTAATACATTAATTGGAGTATTTTTCATTTATTTGTAAAACATCTTTTAAAACTTTAAATTCTGAAAATAAATCTAAACCATCTATCTCAAAATAAAACATAAGGAGAAATTAGATTTTACCCCTCTAAATTATACCCATTTTTACACTTACCCCTAAATTATTATCTACGTGACACTTACCCCACTAAACCATGAAAGTACACGCTTATTCTTCCTAAATTATTATCCGTGTAACATTTGGCATCCTATTTCATAGATAAAGTATAATTTTCCCTAAATATAATGTTGAGATAATTATTGTAATTTTTTAAAAGGATAAAGTGTAATTTTGAAAGATGATGTGTTGGATGATATAGGAATATCATGTTTACTTATAAAAAAAGATACAGGGATATCATGTTTGATTAGTGAGCAGACCAGACTAGCTCTACTTGTTTTTAGATGGATATGATGAGATTTTACTTAAATTTATCAAAATATCTAGACCATGACGATGCTGGTTCGATTTCACTTATGGATCAAGCGACTATATGTATCTTTTGGTTCTAAATTTAAAGGCATTAGACTATAGGAGATCATGGTTTTTATTTTTATTTTGCTAAGCATATAAGAGTTTTTTTTATTGAAGGAAGAAACTAAGCCTTTTAGGGGTGGCTACACATTGAAGTCAGGATCACTATGATTTGGAAAAAAAATTATTATATATAAATTTAAAAAATTTTATAATTTTTTTACCTTTAAAAAAAATTTTTGACCATCTTAAATTTTTTTACCAAAATTTTTTTAGGCCCAATATAATTAAACTTTGGACAAAACTTGACAACAAACTTAGTTGTAGACTAAGGCTAAAACTCCACTTAATTTTTTTTTTTTTTTTATTTGGTGTGAATTTTGACAAATCCACCATTATATTACATTTTCTTTTTATATCTTCCATACTTGCAGAATTTCAATAAAATCAAATATCAATAGCTATGTCATCAATCAAATATTTAAATTTCGAGTTTTTGTTGTTTAAAATTATAAATAAAAAACATCCGATTGACTTGAAATTTGACATATGTTTTAAAAACATAAAGAACATGCAATTCAACAATTAGATTTTCAAAATATGTAGTCATGTTAATTTGTTCGACGAGAGTTATAGTTTTAGGGTGCGTTTGTTTTGGTGGTAAATGATTTCAGGAAATCATTTTCCCCCTGACCCCTGTGTTTGGCAGCTACGGAAAATTCTATTTTCCGGAAAATCATTTCCTTTTGACCAAAATTTACTCCTTTGACTCGGAAATGATTTTACACTTTCATTTTCACTTCGACTGTGTTTGGTTCCCGTAAAATATTTTCCGAAAAGGAAAATGTTTTCAAGTGTTTGGTTGCATTATGAAAATTGTTGTAGAAAATATTTTCATGTGTTTGGTTCTGTTCTGAAAATACTATTTTCCTACAAATTTTTCACACGGCAATTCAACCCACGGCAGCAAACTCCGACAATCAAAAGCCACAACCACCAAAACACCACCACCACACCACCACAACAAAAAAAAAAAAAAAATCAAAATCACACAGAAATCAAAATCACAGAGAGAGAGAGAGAGATTAGTGGGTCGAAAATTGGTGAGTCGAAGGCGAGATCGAGCGGCACAGTACGATCGGCACAGTGCTGCGATCGATGAGACTGGTGCGATCTGGTGCATGCGATCGTCGGATTGGAGCTCGCGAGATCGAGCGGCGCAGTGCGATCAGTGCAGTGCTGCGATCGACGAGATCGGTGCGACTAGTGCGTGCGATCGTCGAACTGGAGCTCGGGGTTCGCCCTCTTCTTCCTCTCTCTCTCTCTCCAAAATTCATTTGAAGTGAAAATAGGAACGGAAATGAATTTCCGTGGTCAAAGGGTAGTTTTTACGATCAACTGAAATTGATTTCCGGAAAATTCTATTTTCCGGACCAACCAAACACCCACATTTACGGAAAAGCATTTCCGAAAGTGATCTTCACCCAAAACAAACATAGCCTTCAAATCATTTCCGAGTCACGCACAAAAGAGAGAGAGAGCGAGAGAAAGAAAGAGAGCTCAGCCAGCCACTCCCTCCGATCCAGCCACCGACATCGATCCAGCTCACGCTGGGTCACGCCAGGCTCAACCAGTCGATCACCGATCCCTCACGGTAGTCCGATCATCGAGCCAAACGACGTAGACCCACGGTGAGTGAGAGCTCAGCCACAAACTCACACCGATCCAGAAAAACGCACCCGATCCAGCTCACTCCGGGTCACGCCGAGCTCAGCGAGTCGATCACCGGTCCAGCCAGTCCGATCACCAAGCCAAACACAGACTCACAGTGAGTTTTCCGGAACCGGTTGTCTGTTTTACACCTCTGATCCACACACTCACCTCACCTCCGACCCACACACCTCTAATCCACACACTCACCTCACCTCCGTTCCACACACAAGTCCAATCCACATCCCCTCCAACTCAGATATGCCAAAATCCACAACCCATCCTCCCGACCCACCTCCCGGATTCGATCTTAGCATTTTATATATATATATATATATAAATATTTATATAATTATTTATTTTTTTATTTATTAATTTTTTTAATTATCCATTTTTTATTAAACTGTGTATTATTCATGGGTTATGCATATGAAATTTTGGAGCTTGACTGGTTTTTGCTGGTTATTCATGATTGGTTTTTGCTTTGATTTTTTTTTAGAATTTTGGAGCTTGACTGGTTATTTATGATTGATTTTTGCTGTGATTTTTTTTTTTAGAATTTGGCTAGTTGGATTATGTGTAGAACTTTTACTGTGATTTTTTTTTTTTTTTTTTTTTTTTTTTTTAATTTGGCTAGTTGGGTTTGTGTAGAAATTTTGGAGCTTGACCCATGCTTGGTGTTATTATGTTCTTGTAGTAGAATATGTGTGTGTTTAAACCTTAATTGAAGGTGCATTGGGTATATAGGTGATTGTAAATAGAATGCAATGTGATGGTATTGTGATATATCAATCTGCAGTTATCAATGTGATGGTATTGTGATAGTGTAAATATTGATTGTAAATAGAATGTAATGTGATGGTATTGTGATAGTGTAAATAGAATGCAATGTGATTTGGTACTCGTTATCAATGTGGTTTGGATGTTTTCTGTTTGTGGCTATTTTTATTTACTGTGTACTCAATAGCATGCTTGTTTACATACCTCTTAGACCACAGTGTTTGTGATTTTGTTAGATGAAGAAAAAAACCAAAGCCGCAATTCTTGCCTCAGTTGCATTTGTCCTCCTTGTGGGGGTTGCATTGTTAAGGAAATTGTAATGTAGACGTAGACAACTGCCTAGGACGCCTTATGTTAACCATGCCGTCGAGAGAGATGAATACATAAATAGTGTTCTGCATGGAACTGAGAGACATTGTGTGAATCAACTTAGGATGAAACCTATAGCTTTCCACCACTTATGTCACATCCTCACTGAGGGGGAGCACGTATGTCCGACTATTCACATGTCTGTTACGGAGCAAGTGTTCATTTTCTTACATATTATTGGTCATAATGTGAGGTTTCGTGTAATGGGTAGTCGGATCTATAGATCAACTGAGACTGTTCATAAATACTTCAAGGTCGTCCTTAAGGGGGTCCTGAAATTATATAGAGCTCTAATAAGACTGCGTAGCAAAGATACACCCCCAGAGATAAGGAATAGCAGAAGGTTTTACCCATATTTTAAGGTAAATATTGCGACTTGTGTATTTTTGTAAATTGTGAAGATTTGTGTAATTTTAAACCATTATATCTGTCGAAAATTAGGATTGTGTTGGAGCAAGAGATGGTACACATGTTCGTGCATCTGTGCCACCTGAAATACAAGGAAGATTTCGTGGTTGCAAAGATGGAACCACGCAAAATGTGTTAGCTGCCATTAGTTTTGACTTAAAGTTCACTTATGTATTGGCTGGATGGGAAGGCAGTACACATGATTCACGTGTGTTAAATGATGCATTTACTAGGCTAGGGGGATTTTCAATTCCCGATGATATTATACGATTACTTCACCTTTTTGGTTTATTAGTTTAATAAATATTGTGTGTTTTCCTAAGCATAGTAGTGATTTGGTTTTATTTTTTAATATATATAGGTAAATATTATCTTGGTGATGTTGGGTATGGTAATAAAAATGGAATATTGTCACCTTATCGGAGTGTACGATATCACTTGAAGGAGTTTAGTGATCGTCCTCCTGAGAATGAGTAAGAATTGTTCAACCTCCGACACTCTTCATTGAGAACTACCATTGAGCGAGGGTTTGGAGTGTTGAAGAAACGTTTTCGAGTGTTGGATGTAGAACCATTTTGGTCTTTCCCAACCCAAGTGAAAGTAGTGTTAGCATGTTGTATGGTTCATAATCACATTATGGTGGTTGAACCAAATTACCATATTATGGAAGATGCAATGAACCAAGTAGAGTCTAGTGACCACCAACAAGAAACACAATCACGTCGGGAGTCCGTTGAAGACAGTAGATTGTGGAATGCTAAGAGAGATGAGATATGCCAAGCTATGTGGTCTAATTATACCAGGAGTGGAGAGTAGTATTTTATTTAGATTTCTATGATTGTAATGTGTTTTTTCTTTCTGTTTTTTGTAAAGATAATGTATTTACTATAGACTTTTGGTGGTGTAATGAAAAAGTATTTTCAGCATTACATTGTTATTTGATGGTATTACATTGTCATTTCTAGTGTTAGCATGTTTCATTCTGTTGTGCACATTTATAAGCGTGATTGTATGTGTGTTTGATTTGTTGTTCATGTTCCGAGCGTAATTACTAAATGCTACTCTCACTATACTATTTTCATATGTAGTAACATCAAAGGGCAAAGAGAAAGTTAGCAGCAGCAAGCAATTTAGGTGGCTGCCACCCATGCATGAAATGATGCTTAGGATACTTACAGAGGAGGCTGCAAAGGGCAATAAGCCCTCTAGTACTATGTTGACAACCGGATGCGAACTCTAAGGACCATGTGGTCCACTATTCAGACTCTTAGAAAGAAGAGTGGATTTGGTTGGGATGATAATCTGAAAATGATAACTTGCGACACTAAGACATACCAAGAAGAAGTCATGGTATGGCTTCCAACTATATTTTCTTAATATAGAGGATAATATATGATTTTGCCTTTTATATGAAATTTATAGTGTCATTCTTTTTAGGATTCCATTGCTTTTATAAGGTTTTTCAAATATAACTTTCATGTGCGGATCTATTGTAAAATCTGGGCTTAGCTATGTATTATATCTATACATACCTATGCGTTTTCATCTATCTATATGTGTATATGTGTCTGAGCTACAATTTTCTTTGGTTCTCTGTTTGGTTGCTAATAAAATGTTGGAAAAGTAAAGAAAAGATTGATACTTTCTTTTTAAGGTTATTTTTGTAATGGGTTTTTCTCAACAATGACTTGGGAATAATAGGAAATTAAGGATCCACAGTTTTCTTTGATCTTTCTATTTGGTTGCCAGGAAAAAGTGAAGGAAAGAAAACAAAGTTTTCGACCAAAAGATTTGTGCTTTCTGTTGTAATTTTTTTTTTTTTTAATTGGGCTCTCTCAGCAGTGAAGTGTGCATAATAGTAACACAATGTATTGACTTGTTCAATCCTTATTTGAGAGTTTTCTTGCATTACTTGTTTGATTACTGAGAAAATGTAGGAAAAAGTATGGAGTCTTTGCTTTAATTGTTATTTCATAGCCTTTTATATTGAATTTATGAGTGAATTTATTATTGCATTGTTATATACGTTCCTTTCTCCCTTACAGGCGCATCGAAAGCATGCGTACTATCTAAACAAAAAAATTGACATGTATGATGAATTAGCGATTGTTGTGGAGAAGGACACAGCCACGGGTGGCTTTTCTAAGTCCTATGTGGATATTGAGAATAAGCCAGACAATGGGGACAGTGCAGAGTTTGTTGCAGACAGTGTGGAGGAAGGTGTGGTTGAGAAAGGGAAGAATGCAGTCGAGTCATCCACCACTGGGTCGGGAATTTCCAAGTCCCATAAAAGAGGGCGTGCACCTTCTAATGCTGATGATAGTGTGCTGACTGATCTGTCTGATCAGCTGAAGGAAATAGCTGTGGCTCTGAAAGAAATCAATCGGGGCCCGATGGATTACACAGCTCTGTACAATGAGGTAATGGCTATGATGGCGGATGGATATAGTGAAGATATGCTCGCAACTGCCTTCGACCATCTTTGTGAAAATGAGAAGATAGCTCGTGGATTTCTAGCCAAGAATGCTAGGTTGAGGAAGTTGTGGTTAGATGGTTTTTTGTTCTCACAAATTTGATTTGTTTATTTCATGTTGACTGTGATGGTAGATTTAGGAATTAACTTTTGTTGTAGTACTAGTATTGACCTACCATTGTATTATATATGTAGTCTTTTGTATTATTGGGACGATACAATTGCCCAAATTATGTATTTGTACTGTTCAGATACCACGAATAGGTATCATTTTTGTACACCATGGAGGTGTAATGCCAATGGTGAACGATTGATGTGGCTATTTTTATATAAATATTATAGGTATATTCAAATGATTATTTTTGATGTTGAAGTGGATGATTATTTTTGTACTGTTACAGATATGTCTAGGCAATGCAGGTTCTTGAATTTGAATGATTATTTTTTATGTTGAAGTGGATGATTAGTTTTGTACTGTTACAAGTTTGTCTAGATAATGCAGGTGCTTGAATTTGTAACACATTTCATATTTTCTGTAAAATGATCCACAAACCAAACACCGGAATTGATTTTCCGTAAAAAATGAATTCCATTTTTCGTAAAATGTTTGACCGAACCAAACATGGGAATTGATTTTCCGTAAAATGAAAATCATTTTCCGTAAAATCTTTGGACGAACCAAACACCGGAATTGATTTTTCGTAAAATGATTTCCTAGATAGCCAAACAGCCTGAATACATTTTCCTTTTCCGGAAATTAGCATTTTCGGAAAATAAATATTTATTTTCCGGAAAACATTTTATAGGAACCAAACACACCCTTAGGCTACAACTAAGTTTGTAGTTAAACTCTGTCCTTAATCTTTGGTCCTTGTAATAATAATATATTAGGCCATTACAAACAAAAAGGAAAAGCATAAGAAAATTTTTATCGAACTAAAATTTTGAAAGTGATGTAACATACAGCATTAATAATATCATGCAACAACTTCAAAATACAAAAACTCGTAAAAGAAAATTGTAAGGTTTTGCGTCCATTTGGAAATAGCTTATCTAGTTTTTTGTTGAAAACTTTTTGCTAAAAATGTGCTAAAATATACTTGTACCTTGAAAAATTTTCAAAAAGTCAAAAAAGGCTGGAAAAAACGAGGTTTTATAAAATTGTACATAAAAGTTAAAAATTAAAAGTTAAAGCTAATAGCAAACTTACCCTTTATGTATTTGTGTGCGTGTGGCTTTTTTTTTTTTTTTTTGGGTCAATATACGAAACTCTCTTTTTATCATATTTTGTATAATTTAAGTTTTATAATAATCACCCTGCAAAAAATTCCTAAAGCCGTTGCTAAAGCGAGTATATCGGACCTTAGAGCTTAAATTACCGAAGTAGGCAAATTCAAGAAGGATAAACTACCAACATGAAAAAAATTTTACTAATAATTTCCAAAAGAGTTTTTACACTGACTAAGGGTCTGTTTGGATATCACTTATTGCTGAAAAATGAAAACATTGTAACAAAATAATTTTTAAATGTGTGAATAGTATCGTGGAACTCAATTTTAAAGATGTTTTTGCTGAAAAAGTATTTGTAGATCTCATAAATAGTGCATAGGACCCACAAACTAAAAACGTAACCGTTGGGAAACACGCTTCCCAAACGGTCACTAAATGTGTTATGTAATAACGTACAATCTAAATGTTGCACTGTTGCATATAAAATCCTGATAGGTGAAGAATGAAACATATAAAATACGAGAAAATGGACTCTTGGAAACTAAGATACATAATTACATATATAGGATATTGCATTGAGTTACTCGTGATTTGCTAACTCATTCAAAATTTTAATGCAAAGGCCATGTTATCTATATTCGATTCAGTCACTTGCCTCGTTAGTCCAATCATTCACTACAAAACGCAGGGGTCTGAGGCTGCGTTTTTTTAGGCCGCATTTCTAAAAACACGGCCCCAGATAGACTAAAGCTGTGTTTAATACGCGGGGCCATAGAACATATCTAAAGCCGCGTTTTTTTGAGCTATAGCTGCATTTTTGGGGGTGGAGCTACGGCCGCATTTAAAAAACGCGGCCATAGGACCTGTGCATATTTCTTTTTTTTTTTTTTTCTTTTTTTTTATTCTTAACTGTGGCCACGTCTAAAAAATGCAGCCGCGCGTATTTAGTCTGAAGCTGCGTGTTTAAAACGCGGCTTCAAATTTAGTCTGAAGCCGCGCGTTTAAAACGTGGCTTCAAATTTAGTCTGAAGCCGCGCGTTTAAAACGCGGCTTTAGTTTGGGATGGGGCTGCATTTTATAAACGGGGCCTATAATTTTGCCTATAGCCGTAGTTTAAAAACGCGGCTTTAGGCTTGGTATAAAATGTCACACGAAAACCATTTCAGCCCTTTTGTTCACCAAACGCTCACTGACCCTCTACCTCCCATCAGATCAAGTCTAAGCTGATCTAGATCTTCCATCGCTGACCTATAGCCGCTGAGCTCCTTCCCTAACCACTTCACCATCTCCACCACCTCCATCGACTACTTCTCTCCGATCCAAGCCCTAGAGCCCCAAACCTTCCTCCACCTCCCAGTCCCTCACCTTCCTCCTCCTCCCTCTCTCTCCTCCTTCAACAACCTCTTCACCTCCTTCGCTTCGCCTCTCCACGTTTCCTCCGCTCTCTACGACCTCCATCTCAATTCAGCTCTCTTCGATTTCCTCTCTGCGGTTCTCCCTCACCGCATCGACTACGTCGGTATTGAAGACTCCGATGCTGCCGCTCCAACACCTCGTTTCCGCGAAACTCGGCCTTCGCAGGTGAAAACAATATCTCTCTCACTCTCTTCTGTGGATGTTTTTGAACTGTTTGAAGATTTTTCTTCGTGTTAGGGTTTGGTCTTTGTGCTGAAATGTAAGCTTGATTTAACCGATGCTAGTTTTGGTGTTTTGAGTGTGTTTCTCAATCTGGTTAGTTCTGTTTTGAAATTTGAGCTCAAATTTTAAATTATGGAATAGTAAGTTTAATCAAATCTAGTGTAATTTGAATGTAGTCGATTATTTCTTAATTCCTGATTTTCCTTTTTAATTTTAGTTTTTTATTTTTGGATGATAAATTTCAGTTTTATGATTTAATGCGATGTTGAAGGTTAAGAAATTGAGCTTAGTTAAATCATTAGATGCAAGGAATTATTGCCTTATATTATGCTTTGAAATTTGAGTGAAAATTAGGTGGAATCAGAGTATAATCTGATGTATTTAGTTGAAAGTACATTGAAATACCTGTGAATTTAGCTCATTTTTGTGCCATTTTAGTGTAAATGGTATGTGTTAACTTGCAGCAAGAAGCTGAGGTTCTCTATGAGGAGAAGGAAGTGGAGAGTCAAGGAACTTGTGGAACTGAAACTCTGGAGATTGGATTGTCAAATGTATAATCACTATGGATTTCTCATTAGCTCTATTTTTTGGTCTATTTAGGGATTTTTGTTAAAGTATAACTCGTTTCATCGCAGAAGGATAATAGAGATGCAAGCAGATATGAAGTAATCCAATTCGAAACACCAGAACTGAACGTGTTCTTGGTAAAAAGAATAGAAATGTGGATAATTTGATTTCCATGTCTATTTGAAACTTCTTGGTTTATGATCTTTGTTCCGAAATATGGCCTGTAATTTGCAGGAAGATGCTTGCTCTTTTGAGAAATATGAAATACAAAATCTGTCTGAAGTTCCAGACAATGAAAATAATCAAGTATTTATCTTAACCATACTACAACTCATGGGATTTGGATAATATGTTAGAAATTTAGTTCTCTTCGGTTTTGTTTGCCTTGGCCTTTCTTCATAGTTGATGCAAGTAATTTGTCCCAAGAAATTTCAATATTGAGTGGATAATGTTTATAATTTTAGCCTTGGAATACTTTCTTCTTCCCCCTGCCCCCTAGGTTTAAAGGCTGTAGGAGTAAACTACTTACAGTTACCATATCCATAGGGTGATTTGATATTTGTGTGTACTTGCGAGAGCTAGTTGATTTTAAACTGCCTAAGGGAGACATCATTTTGCATCACCCTTGTTTTGGTCTTCTTTTTATTTCTTCTGTTTCTCACTCTCTCTTGTAGATATCAATATACATACTACTTCTATTATCTTTAGAGTCTTCTTTTATTGGCATTATCTAAATTTCAAAATATTATAAAGCAAAATGAGAGCTAATTACTATATAATAACTTGTAGTTGGACTTCCTGTCTATCTACTTGAATTTCGGGTACAGGTTAGGGGTCTTTTTTGGATGACATGGTGTTAAAACAAGTAGCAATTTATGTTGGCATGTTGTGTTTGTGTTGTGTCCAAGTTTGAGTATTTTACTACATGAGTTGAGACAAACACTTTTCATTTAATAATTGTGTCAAAATCCATCTACCCTAAATGACATATTCATTAAATGGATTGATGAGTCACACATCACCGCCTATGTAACATGCTTAATAAATAGGTTATATTAGGTTGATACAGACACCCCCTTTTTTATGACATGAAACCTCACAAGGTAGGACCCTTTGGATTCACCCCTTAGGAGTAAACCATGGATACATGACCCTACCCACCAAAACCGCGTATCAAGTAATCCAGGGTTGCTTCTAGTGGGGATTGAATCCATGATGTTTGGGTCTACAACTCATCCCAAGCCTTCAACCTCTAGGTTGCATCACGACGGGTTGATATCGACATAGCCCATTTCAATCCATTTAATAAACAAGTTGTGTTATGTAAGGAGATGATCAATTTTAACATGTTTAATAGACATAACCCCAAATTTTTTATGATTAACATATTTTTGTAATAATCACATAAATTATAATGATTTTAAAAAATAAATTCCATGCAAATTATTTTTAATAATAATGTCAATTAAAATAGTAATAGCATACAAGAAAAATAATTTTACTTTTCTTAGAAATACATTATATAAGAAAAATAGATTTAAATGAGATTTTTTTTTTTCCTTCATTTTGGTTAAAAGGGTCAGGGATTTTAGGGTAAAATGAAAGAATGACACTAATTTGACCCTAGGTAGTTGTGCAGCTCAATTTGACCCTAGGTATATATATGAGAAGATTAGGATGACACTAGTTCTCTAGTTCATATGTAATAATTCAAAATGCATATATTTCTGATGGGCAAGGACTAAAAGTTATTGTTCATTACTTTGTGATCCATTTCTACTACTTGGTCCATGACTCCTTTAAACCATTCAAATGATCCAGCTTCCCTGGTAATCCAGTAGAAATGAGCACTTTTGACCGTCTGCAACTTCTTGTTTCCGCTTCCTGGTGTCACATTTGAAGATGTATAACTATTCAGTCTATCATCTGATCTACTTGTTTCTGTGGTTGAATCCTAGGTCAACAGTGGATCAAATTAGAATTCATAATCTTAAGGCTTAAACTCAAGATTTAAGGCATAATCCTTAAACTCAAGACTAATATCGGAAGCTTTTTTTTTATTAAAAAAAAAAATTTACATGTGCTCATAGAAACTAGAATTAGATAATATATACAAATTGAAAATTTCAATTTAATAGCTTCAAAGCATTAAGGCCAAGTAAATTACATAGCGTGCTAGTTAGGGGTGTAAATGGGTGCATTGCAGTTACATGCACTTTTTTTCACTGCACCACCATGATCAGCTTCCTAGTTTGCTCACCACACTGCATCTTAAAGGGGGTCAATGACCGAATCGGCTCGGATTGGTACCCTTCAACCTATTTCAACCTATTTGCCAAAATCTTAATTATGCATTTGTACACTATGTTGTAGCAAAATATATGCCTAACATCTGCCATGTAGGATGGATTAGATACTAATCAAGAAACTTGGCATGTCAAATTTTATAGTCCTCACCACAAATTTTATCTAAAGTGCATTGTGAGTTAATTGCCCTCCTTTCTTGCATTTTATCTTTGCAAGAGATATTACTATGTATGTACTTTCAGAGTTTTTACAGTATGTGTGACTAATGCAAGATTAAAACCTGTATAATGAGGGCTTGGTTTGTGGTGATTGTACTAGTATAATGGATTTTCCACATAATAGTCTCTTATGTAGAAAACAGGTTTGGAGGTCCTTAAGCCATCTGGGCTAGGAAAAAAGAAAAGAAAAAAGGGCTATAGCTGCGTTTTTAAACGTGGCTAAAATATGTCCTACAGCCACATTTAAAAAATGTGGCTATAGTTGTCACCTATAACCACGTTTTAAACGCAACTATAGCTTTCACCTATCGTTGTCAACAAGGGTCCTATGGCCGCACTTTTCAAACGCAGCCCAAGACCAGGACCTATGGTCATGTTTTAAACGTGGCCTAAGGTGAAAGCTATAGCCATGTTTTAAACGAGGCTATAGGCCTGGTCTTGGGCCGCGTTTGAAAAAGTGTGGCCATAGGCCTATCAGTCCTATAGTCATAGGTTTTAGGCCACATGAGAAAACGCGGCCTAAAAAAATGTGGTTATAGGCTATAGCCACGTTTTTTTTTTTGACATATAGCCGCATTTTAAAAATGTGGCCATAGAACATTTTTTTTGTAGTGATTGGAAGACCTTAAAATATTACAAACTAGAGATCAAAGAATTGATGAACCTGCAAGTCCCATTTTTAAATTCCTATCTACGTAAAATACTAGGTTTCGTGGTTGACATATTATCTAACTGAACACTCAAAATATAAGTAATAATAAATAAATATACTCAACCTACACAATAGTATTTCATTATACGTATAGGTAGTAGGTACTCGTGATAAATTTTTAATTTATTTATTAGATAACCTAAAAATTACTCCTTCACACAACAATAAGGAACTGTCAAACACATGCTTATCTGTAAGAATACATAATAATAGTTCTTTAGCATAATTATACTAAACTAAATCATATTCGCTATATAATAAATTGAATGGAACTTTCATCTGCCCATTTGGACAAAAAAATATCTTTGTGTGTTCCAATCAAAGCAAAATGACTAATTGGAAGGAAGGATGAAGTTCTACACAACAGAAAAAAGTGTTAGACTAAAGAAAACTTACGTAGACGAAAAGTTATTTCAAATAAGAAATATTTTAATCTACAAACTCTACATTATACTCTTTGATCATATCCCATAAAGAATCATATTAAAAATTTCCATGCATATCTATACATGCGTTTAAGATTAGTATAAAAGCCAAAGTCAGTTCAGTAACGTGTCCTTTGCAGATAAGTAACTGGAGTTGAATAAAAATTGAATAAGTCAAAGCCGATTAAATTGGTATTCAAATAAGCAAAATAACATTATTAGTCCCTGAAGTTTACCTGTTGAGCGCATTTAATCCCTAAAGTTTTAACTAAGCACTATTAGCCTCGAAAGTTTTAAAACTAAACACAATTGATCTATCTATTAACTAATGTTAGTTTTGTGTTTATGTGTCTAATGGAAAAATGAGTAGGCATACTTTTAACGACATGGCAACATTTTTTATTTTAAAAAATCCCAAAAATCTATCCTCTCCGTATACCCCTCTCTCTCTCTCCGTTAGCTCTCATTCTCTCTCTGTGTAACTTCAATGAAATCCATGTCAAAAATCTCTAGAGACAGCAAGACAAGGAGATCCACAAGCGAGAGTTCCGTACATCAATGCACAGCCTACATAGTCCTACATATATGCAATATTTGGAGCAGATCTCTTACTATGAACATTTAAAATTAAATTTCTCAATAACCCAATAGGATCCTTTCATTTTCTCCATCTATTTCTCTTTTTTTTTTAATATTATATAATTTGTCTTGGTATTTGACTTGATCATTGGCCTAATATTTGCGCAAAAAGTCAGCTTGAGTTGAACAAGAAAACTATGACAATCTAGGTAAATTCTTTGAGCGTTGCTTTCCTAAGATTTATACGCTAAAAATTGGGCTTCGTGAATGTTTTAGTTTAGGATCTTATAAGGCTTCAGGTGTGCTGCCTCTCTTTGAAGATCTGAAGGTCTTCGGAGACTTTGATCCAAATCAAGTGGCTACTGTCTTGAGTCCTCCTTGTCTCGCCGTATCTATCTGATGTTTCATGTTTGGCTAAAATTTACAGAGAGAGAAAGGAGTACCAGAGAGGAAAAGAGATTTTAAGGTTCCGTTAGAATTTTGGTGACTTGGTTCTGGGTTGTATTTTTAAATAAAGTGTCAAATTTTGATTCAGCCACTTAAGTTTCATTGCAATGATTTTACTTTTAGACATTGCAGATGATATGACAGGGTTGCCACATCATTAAAAATATGCCTACTCATTCCTCCATTAGACAAGTAAAGAAATTAATGGAAGTTAATGAAGTGAGCAATTGTGTTTAGTTTTAAAATTTTAGGGACTAATAGCGCTCCATTGAAACTTTAGAGACTAAAAACGCCCAGTAGGCAAACTTTAGGGACCAATAATGTAATTTCGTCATTCAAATACCACTAGTTGATTTAAACTTCAACTATTAGAAGTTGCCAACGTATCCTTTTCAAAGGAGTTGGAGTTGAATACAAATTGGCAAAATCAAAGATGATTAAATTGGTATTCAAATACCACTAGCTAAACCGGTCCATCTTTTAGCTAAACATGTTCTTTGCTATTGTTGATTTTTCTATTTAAATAGAAAAGAATCATTGTTTATTAAAACAAGCCCTTCACCATAATGTAATGTCTTTGTTTATATTCCATGAAAGTTTTAGTCTTTCTATAAAAAAAAATAATAATAATAAATAAATAAATAAAAGCACTAGTTATATAAAACTTTAACTATTAGAAGTTGGTGTCATGGAAGCAATGAATTCAACTTCTATAAGCCTCTTTTCTTCATCTTCAATGGGATTTATAACTTTTTTTTTTCCGTGTTAGAATAATTATAAAAATAAAAAACATAAAAAAAAGAAGGTGAAATTCTGTAAGTAAGTCACTCTCCACCGTGACTACACAACCTATTAAAGTGAGTTCTATTGCCTAAATGATAAGTTTGCTTACTTTAAGAAGGTGAAAAACCTGTGAACAAGTCATTTTCCAAATTTGTTAGGTGCAATTTTTTTTTTTTTTTTTTGGTTGGGTTCATTCGCATGAACGTTTAATTGGATGGTTGAGAGTTGAGAACTTTCCTAGCGCACCAAACCAACCTGATCATTTTTTTTCTGAAATTTTAATCTTGTTCCACATTTAACTTTTTTTATCCATTTCACTATTCAAGCATTTGAATTTCTTGCTTATCTCATAAATGAATATATATATATATATAAATATATATTATAATTATGATAATAATAGTTAAATGAATAGTGAAATGCCATTTTTTTATTTTTTTATATAAGATAAAAATTTTATTTTAATTAACTAAATTAGCTAATAGACTGCCGTGAACAATTCAAAATAATCATTTTTTTTTATCATACAATTCAATTAGTGGGTCCCATATGTATTAAAAAAATATACTCAATCTTTTTATACGGTACCAAAACCATAAAGCCTCCAACCCTTCATTGTATTTTCTTCTCCTCCGCCTCTTGACTTTTTAACTGTTTCAAGTTTGAATTTTTGCTATAAACTCAAATTTTAAATACTTAAAATGATAGCAAAATAAATGTTGAATTCTACATAATTTAATAAGCAATCAAGTTAGTGAAATATGTATAAAACTTTACAGGTATTTGCTATAGTCTCTTTTTTTTTTTTTTTTTTTTTTTAATAATTTATAAACAGTATTTGCTATACTCATAATACTTTTAGATTAATCTATTTTCTCAGTTTATTTTAATGAATCAATTAGATGTCTAAACTTTGTGTATTTACATTACTCTTTTCTTTTAATTGTTAGTAACTATGAATTGGTTTTTTTTTTTTTTTTTTAAATGATACGAAACATACACTTGTAATTACATTTGTTTACAGCTGTTTCTTTCATTTTTATTGTCAATTTGTTGTTGATTAGCATATTTAGATTATTTTTACTTTTAATCTTACCCCCTAAACTGAACTTTGCCATTGGTCGAGACTCTTAAAGATGGTATTGACTAGAAAGAATAGATGACTGTCATCTTTGAATTAGCAAAATGGACCAATTGCTCCTCAGCAACTTTCTTATATTCTTCTGTGGTTCTAAACGGTGGATAATTGTCTATGTCCACATGTATGTAGCTGGGATCAAATGACAACTATAGGGAAGTGGTACATAAAACCCAAGTAAGCACTGGGCCTTAGATTAGAACGGGCCTAGAATATATCGCTCCAAGATATGGGGCCCCACTATGAAAACGCTTACCCTGGAGCTCAAAGGTAAACAAGAAGTCATCATAAACACCCTCAAGATCTCAAACCTCAGAATCTGACCTAATAGGACCCATCACCCTAGGTCTGAGCATGAGTAAACCATTGGAGTCGCCCAAGATATATAAAAGCCAATTTATCACAATGCCCACACCAATCCATGTTCAAGCTATCAAAGACATCCCGCTGGGGTGTGCGCAAAATATCTAAGGATGTCCTTCAAGATCTTCCTGATGAATCCACAGCAACCCACTTGACACAGTTGCATTTAATGCAATAGATAACATATCAGAATAAAACAAAAGGTCTCAAAAATATTTGTTCATCATAACCTCAAGAAAAGAAGAGTCTGATGGGACAAAAGGCTACCCAACTGTACTAGGACAACACCTACTATGGCATAGGCTGGAGAAGAAAATGAAGAGAATTAAGCAAAGGATAAGGATAAAGAAAAAGAAAGAGGAAGAGTATAAAAAGAAAGAAGACAGGTAAATGAAGCAGCTTTTGGATAGTTAATTAAAGTAGAAAGATAGAAGAAAGAAAAAGAGAGGAGCGAAACATTGAGTGAGGAATGTAACAAAAATAATCGTATGAATAAAGTCTTTGACACAATTTTATAAAGTAGAGAATTATCTGTTTCTTGTTCAAATCTCCCGTTGCGGATTGTATTAAGCCCATAATAAAAATTAATTGTGATTATAGGCAAGTCATTAAGCAAGGGCTAATTTCTTGCTTCTACAACAACTTTAGGTCATTACAAAAGCACAAACAGATAAACGCTTTAGGACATAATGTACTATTTAATTTTTATAATTTGTTAATTTTGATTTTTAATGGCAATTTTTAGAATTTTAGGTTCAAGATTTTTATTTGCTTGTTTTTAGGTGCTTTTTAATTCTTTTTTTTAAAGTCAAATTTGGTTCCCATAATGGTTAAATATTAATTAGGATATGTTTTAGAATATATTTTCTTATATGTCAAGTTTTACAAAGCCTTTAAATAGGCATCTAAGTCTATAAACGTTTTTTTAACATTATTCAATCAATAAATTAAATTGAGACTATTATCTTTTTATTTTCTGGTGGATTCCAGACCTCTTTTTCCTTTTGGATTCAAGGAACCTTATGGATTTGAGATTATCTTTTAAAAGCAAACATGAAGGATATAATTGATTATCTTTTACATTACTCTTTTCCTTTGATTGTTAGTAACTATGAAGGACATAGCAATTGATTTTTGATCTTTTTGAAATTTTGCAAGCATGAAAGATATAATAAGAATATGCAATCCAACAATTAGATTTTCAAAATTCACACTCCATATAAAATATATGAGGAATTTGAAGGGTTTATCTCTGTTAGGATACATTTTTTTTTACACCTATTTTTACTTAAATACCACCCATTTATTTTCAAACATCACCAACAAATTATTGGGCTTCTCCAAATATTTTTGCCCCATTATTATGCTAGCCCACAACTATTTTTCTTGCAACCACAAAATTAGGCTACAAATATAAAATGTAAGGGCTCAATTTGTAACGACCCCAAAAATGGTATTGGGTTCGCACGTTAAGGGCCCAGACAATATAATTTGTAGAGCGTGAACTTGAAAGGCTAGGCCTTGGTCACTGGACGGTGGATAATCATGGTACTCATGGTGGACGCATAGAGGTGAGCTAAGGTTGTCCGTGGATCTTGTCCATGAAGCCTAATGTTCCTATTCTTCCTTTCCCTATTTTAGGTCTCTGGTTTCAGCCCCTTTTTTGGCGCATAAACCTTCACATTATATAGCCCTTCTCGGTTGATCCTGATCCTCCATTTGTTGATCAGGCAGGTACCTACTCGAGTACATGTCCCATCAGCCGCCTCCCCCTATTTTCTGTTAGTTGCAATAACCGAAGCCACACTATTCAGGAGTCTTTTCCCATTAATATGGCTAGGACGTTTGTGGGCGCATTCAATGCGGAGGTGACGTCTTTACCTTGAACCACCCCCACTCCGTACCCCCATGTGAGTCCCATTCTACTCGCCTTTTCTTCTGGGGGCGCTTTGGAGGCTGCCTTTGACGACATGTCGCTCTTCCCTTTGAAGTCTTGGGATGCCGAGGACAGGGTCATCCTCGGCTACATCTCTAGGCTATTTGGTCTTTCATTACTTGTCCTCGACAACTGCTCTCCTCGGCACGAGCCCTGGGTCCTAATGAAAAGTGAGCCGGGTCATAAGTTCTCTGGCCCCACATAAAACATTATAAGCCCCAATATTTTTGTGAAGCCTATAATTCAAACTCATCCCCCAATTACTTTATTGTACGAGTTCAAATCTCATTCTTTTTAAAGCCCAATAATAATTATGCTTGGCAATATTTGAAAAGCCCAATTTTCATTGGCAACATTAAAAGTCCAATTCTCACTAGCAATGTCAAAAAGCCCAGTTCTTATTGGCAATATCAAAAGCCCAATTTTTATTGGCAACACTAAAAGCCCAATTCTCGCTAGTAATATCAAAAGGCCCGATTCATATTGGTACTATTTAGTCAAAAATCCAATATTGTTAATACTTGGGAAATACCATATGATTAAATTACCAATGCCCATAACCACAATTGTTTATAATAAAATAAAATAAAATAACTTGAATGCTCATTATGTTTCCAAATTCATGGGAAATTATGATTATTTGATTCTATGGTCAGTATTCATTGATGTCCATTTTGTAGGTCCAAATGTGTGATAAAAGGAGAACAAGCCCAAGTTAAAAAGGGGCATAAGCACAGCCCAGCCCAGCCAAAAGGGTCTAGCCCATGTTAACAAGCCCAATCCAAAGTTCTAAACAAGGCAGAGGACTAAACCAGCCAGCCAGCTTCCTTCTTGTTCATCCTTGACCAAGGTTCAGTTGGAGATTTCCTTATGGGACAAGCAAATCTCTAAAAATGAACTAAGGGCAGTCCCATCAACTTTCTGCCACTGTCTCCCTGACGTGAATAGTTCCCAGAGGTTGTACTTGCAACTAAAGTCTAATAGGTAATGGGATTTCATCATCTTCCTCAAAGCTCTATCTCTAGCAGAAGGAAGTCATAACAAAGTTACGCAAATCTCAAGAAATCAATTCTATAAATACCAAAAATGTTCAAGAGTTGGTTCATGTGCTAAGCCCATGAATCCTAAAGAGGAAAATTTGGGAAAATGTGGTTTGGAGGGCATAAAGGGATCTCCAACAGAACCCTCTAAAGTAGGCCCAGAATTTAACACATGGCTTAGGGTGCTGAATCTTACTCTTTAGGGTCCAAATCTCAATTGCAATATCAAGATTCTACCTTAATACCTGCCTTAATCCCATTGGCTGAACACAATCTCAAAAATCTCAGCATTTAATACAAGATTACCCAAATATTCACCCATGTTTGATATTACCCAAAGAAGCAAGGCAGCCCAAAAGAAAATCTACCATTTGTAGTCAAATCCTATGATCTGCAATCTGCCCCTCTTCTTGCTAATTAGCCCCACGTTTTTTTATTCTTGCTAATCACCCCCCTAAGCTCTTCTATAAAAGGATAATCACATCAGCCCACAAAAGACACACAAAAACCCTCTAAAAATTTATGCTATTCTTGTCATTTTGCCATATTTTAGCTTGTAGTTTAGCTCCACTAACCCACAAATGAATCATTTCAGTCCATACAAATCAACATCCACCTAGCCTCAAACATTCCTTTCTCCTTTTCCATATATCCAAAGTTCATAAATGCTCTCTAATCATCCATGAACAACCCTTTTCTCTATTAAAGACTTAGTTTTAGCATTATTTCCACCATCTCATTACCAGCTTACACACCTACTCACTCAAAATAGCCTTTACTACTCCATTCATACCCTGCATACATATTCCACAAGAATCTTGGTTCAATATCTACTGCACTGAGCTGGAATCTCTTTCTCCTTACAAACCATGCCAAATAACCCATTTCTTCTCACCATGGAGCCATTGGTCTTTACTTTTGGTTTTTCCATTGAAAGATATAATGTGTTTGTAACAATGGAATTTTTCCCTCAAATTGATGTAGTAGTAGCAAAAAGTACCTGTGGGGCCCGAAATCTGAGGCCCCAGCCCACTTTATGTTAAAAGCCCAAAAGCCCAGGCCGAGGAGCCCTATTGCTAAGAACGCGCAATGAAAACTCCTTGAAGGTCCAAGGATGTGGCCGAGGACGACTTTATACCTAAAAAGCCTGAGGAAAAGGACAAAATCAGTACAAGAGCAGTATAAGGGAGAAGGCTGCCGACACCTTAATGTGGAGCCCACCGCCTGACAAACCTATACTCATACCATGCTGTCCAACTTTTCCCAACCACTCTGATGTGAGGATTGACAAGATAAGTAACCACCCATAACAAGGAGAAACGGACACGTAGGTGAAGAACGGGAAGGAAATACTAGTATAAAAGGGAAGCTTGCTGCATTAACAAGGGGAGGCCCAGAAGTGAGAGAAAAAGGGAGAAGAACGAACTCATAAAAAAGAAGGGTGGCTAGGACGAGACTCTCCTCGGACTAATTCCGAGGAGATAGATCTTCACGTCACACCCGTGTAAGGCTCAGTCATTCAGGCCAAACTCACATTCGTATGGGCTCCCATGAAAAACCATGACTAAACCGCTGCCCGACGACCAAGGTCCAGCCTTTCTAAGCCCACTCTCTACAAATCGTATTGTTTGGACCCCTTTACATACGAGCCCATCCCTGGGTCGTTAGAAATTGTGTCCTTACAATTGGCGCCGTCTGTGGGAAGGCTTGCGCGTTGGCGCGGGTGGCGGTGGAGTCGACTCTCTAGCAAGCAGAGGTTCGTGATGTTTCCTACGTCTCCGGCAACACACAGCTGTTGCTCCGACATAAACTTCTGCTAGGGGCTACGCCTTGCGGTGCCAACGGCGCGGGCAGCTCTAGGGGCTTTTGGCCACAAACCAGCTCTCCCCGCCCTGGTCTAGGGGCTTACATTCGAAACATAAACGGATGTAAAAAGAAAAAATCACAAGTTTTGGATAGAACCAAGGCCTTGCATGGTCCTCGGACTCAAGCCTATGGGGAAACCAAGTACGAAAAAGAAATATCACAAGTTTTGGACAGAACCAAGGCCTTGCATGGTCCTCGGACTCAAGCCTATGGGGAAACCAAGTACGAAAAAGAAATATCACAAGTTTTGGACAGAACCAAGGCCTTGCATAGTCCTCGGACTCAAGCCTATGGGGAAACCAAGTACAAAAAAGAAATATCACAAGTTTTGGACAGAACCAAGGCCTTGCATGGTCCTCGGACTCAAGCCTATGGGGAAACCAAGTACGAAAAAGAAATATCACAAGTTTTGGACAGAACCAAGGCCTTGCATGGTCCTCAGACTCAAGCTCATGTGGAAATCAATTACTTAAAAGCAAAATTACGTTACATGAACCTTAGAATCTATCCGGGAACTACCCATTAACAGTGGGGTAAATCCCTATACTGAATGGATTCCCCAGTCTACCCTCGGATCCTCAGTACCAAAGGGATTGATGCAACATAGAGCAATATGCTACCAAAAACACGATTGAGGTCCCTCACTGCTCGACTATACTCTCGGATGAATTATTTAGAAGTTTATCGTTTTCGGACATTCGTCTAGCATGCATCGCACAGCGCTCGGCCATTATCCCGGTTAGTTCCAAGAGTTTAATTTATTGAGAATTACCATTGTTTAGTTTATTGAGAATTACCATTGTTATGCTTGATAATGTCAGTAAGTTTAAACTAGTAGGAATTTGTTTTAAGGCATTTTTTTTGCTCCAAGTATCATTAAAGGCAAACGTGTATTCAACATTCAGTCACAAAGTTATTGCTGCTAAAAGGAAAAATATTTAGAAGGAAATAAACTCATCTTTTATTAAGACAAAGAAGTAGTACAGTGTACAAAGAAAAGCTGGAATAAGCTTATACTAAGGCTAACTACGTAAGCGAAAAGAAAAGATACAAGAAAATAAAGAGAAAGCCGAGGAAGAAGCACAGAGGAGAGATTGGCTGCTGTTCCAAGATGTCGTCTAAGGAAACTATTCCTCGACACTTCTACATGCCCATAACTCAGGCAGCCAAAGAACCCAACTTGGGGCATGCACCGGTGAAGAAAAGGTGCAGGGAACCTGACCTCAGGCTAACACCATCTACAGAAACGGTGCTGAGAGCCGGAGGTGGAGGAGCCCCCGTAGAACCACGTCTGTGACAAAGCAGACGGCGCTGATGGCGGAAAACCCTATTTCTGACGCGTCGAGAATCTGACACGGCCAGTACCTGCTTCGGATTTTGGCTAAAAGAGAGGGGGATATCATTCCCACCTTACCAAAACGGAAGATCACCTTGAATCTGTGCCATCCTTGTCCGTACCATACCACCTTGAGGATTCGGTGCCTCTGAAGCGTGCGGAGACCTTTCACCTCCATCCACGCCTCAGACATCTTGCTTTGAGGCAGAGTGGCACTAGAAATGAAGATCACGAATATGAAAGAAGAAGTATGATTCTGAAGAAAACATGAGAGTTTATGTGCAGATGGAGTGACCCCCTGCCCTATTTATACACAGAAGTAAACCGGTGGCATTTAATGCATGCAAATTTCCAAGGGATGCTACGAACAAAGCAGACTCAGCTCAATTTCCAACCTCATCCTCAGCCGTAGGATCGGAAGATCCTCGTAAAGGCGCGACTCGAGTACCGAAATGTCAGAGGATCCCGCGTGAGCGAAAAATAAAGGAGTGGCCCTTATCTTGACACGCCTCCCATGTAAATGAAAAAATGTAAGTAATAATGGGGTACCGGATTTGAACAAGCCATAATGTGGGCCTAACATCACCGAAACCCTCCTCCCCAACTAAAAGTCGGGCAGCAGGATTTTGAGGGGCTATTGTGGGGACCGAAATCTGAGGCCCTAGCCCACTTTATGTTAAAAGCCCAAAAGCCCAGGCCGAGGAGCCCTATTGCTAAGAACGCGCAATGAAAACTCCTTGAAGGTCCAAGGATGTGGCCGAGGACGACTTTATGCCCAAAAAGCCTGAGGAAAAGGACAAAATCAGTACAAGAGCAGTATAAGGGAGAAGGCTGCTGACACCTTAATGTGGAGCCCACCGCCTGACAAACCTATACTCATACCATGTTGTCCAACTTTTCCCAACCACTCTGATGTGAGGATTGACAAGACAAGTAACCACCCAAAACAAGGAGAAACGGACACGTAGGTGAAGAACGGGAAGGAAATACTAGTATAAAAGGGAAGCTTGCTGCATTAACAAGGGGAGGCCCAGAAGTGAGAGAAAAAGGGAGAAGAACGAACTCATAAAAAAGAAGGGTGGCTAGGACGAGACTCTCCTCGGACTAATTCCGAGGAGATAGATCTTCACGCCACACCCGTGTAAGGCTCAATCATTCAGGCCAAACTCACCTTCGTATGGGCTCCCATGAAAAACCATGACTAAACCGCTGCCCGACGACCAAGGTCCAGCCTTTCTAAGCCCACTCTCTACAAATCGTATTGTTTGGACCCCTTTCCATACGAGCCCATCCCTAGGTCGTTAGAAATTGTGTCCTTACAGTACCCTAGACCTTTTTTGACCAAGACACACAAGGACTTCCTAAAGTGAACACCTTCTTTAATTTGTTCAATAATTGACTGCTGGACCATTAATTTAATTTTACCCTACTGCTAGAGAATTTTATTTTCTTGCATTGTTGTAACAAGACTTCTAATCTATTAATTAACTATCATGAAGTGTTTTATTGGGCCTTGATATTGTTCTTTCCAAGGTGCAGTCTTTATTTCTTGCTTGGATAGGCTTATCACTACACCAAAAGCCTTTGGGTATCATCTCAGAGCCCAACGTTGAGTTTCAACTTGACCCCCCCCCCCCCCCCCCCATATTTCATTCAAGGACATCAATTTTTCCCTTGACACTCTCCAAACAAACTTTGTTCTAAAAACACCCTAACCCGTCAAGGACCCAGCAATGTGGGTTGGAATGGTCATTTTCCTGGATTAACCCACCTACCTTTTTCCCAAACCATTAAATAACAAAATGCATTTTCATTTTTATCAAATCTGGCTACATAGTAAACACTTATCCAAAAAATAGTAATGCTAATAATAATAATAATAAAAGAAGAACAAACTGGCTAAACAAGTAAACCTTCCTAGCCGCTATTAATAAGTTTATAAAAGCATTCATAGTGATGGAATTAAAAATTTTAGCTTTTAGCAACTCAAAAAACTATTTTATTTTTTTTACCACTTCACTTCACTTTACAATACAATCAACATCAAAGATTCTATTTTAGCACACAATTCATTAAAATAATTTAAGTAACTATTAAAATAATATAAAACACACACCCATAGCAACCACCCACTGCCCAACCAGCCACCACAAGAAACAGCCACAAACACCACCACAACCTAAATACCACCACAATCCAACCAGCTAGCAACAACCACAGCCACCACTGCAACCCAAAGGCCTCCACAACTCAACTAGCCAACAATAACCACACCCACCACTGCAACTCAGAGACCACTACAACCTAACTAGCCAACAATTGCCAATGCCATTTACCACCAAACCTACAACCACATCACCACCACCAATAGAGAAGAAAAAAATTGTGACCCAGAACCAATGATCCAAATCATGACCCACAACCCAATGATCCAAATCGAACCCACGAACCACCACTGCTGTAACCCACGAACCACAATCGAACCACTGCCATCATGACCCACAGATTGCAACTGAGCCACCATTATCGCCATCATGATCAGACCATGAGAGAGAGAGAGAGAGAGAGAGAGAGAGAGAGAGAGAGAGAGACAATAAAAACCATTAAAAAATAAAATACCAATTGCATGATTTTAATGATTTCAGTTAGGAAAATAACTTTTGAGTGGTATTACAACCACCATTGTGAATGCTCTAATATCATAAGAAACAAAGCTTTTATGAGTTAGGACTAGCTGACTACAACTTTACAATTAGAAATTGTCTTTAGACATTCACTTATGGGGAAGAAAATAGGCAATCTTTTGTTTAGATATGGAACCATGGAAGCCACCTCTATGCTTATACCCACAAAAAACACATAGCTAGACCAACAAGTTAATTCAGTTTTAAAATTTGTGGTAGAGACAAATTGAGATTTTGTTGTAATTTTTTTTGTTGGGTATATAGGTGCGAGTGAAGTCCTATATTGAATAAAAATGATCGGAAAGATTGTTTCATATAACATAATTAGGCCCAAACTCTAAGGCTTAAACTTTTAGGTTAAGTGATGTCTTTATGTGTTATATTAACCTCTCAACAATATCCTTATATGTTATATTAACCTCTCAATTAAAGTCTCCACAATGGTATCAGAGCCCATTGCTGTGTGAAACAAATGTGGCAAGGTGTTCAAGATCCCTTTCATAGTTGGAGCAGGGACAAGGTAAGCCTAAAGGGCTCACACAAACAATCCTGAAGAAAGACCTAACAAAATAGTATTGTCAATGGTTCAGAGCCCATTGCTGTGTGAAACAAATGTGGCAAGGTGTTCAAGATCCCTTTCATAGTTGGAGCAGGGACAAGGTAAGCCTAAAGGGCTCACACAAACAATCCTGAAGAAAGACCTAACAAAATAGTATTGTCAATGGTTCTAGATCATGGTATGACGTCGGGTTTCCATGGATATGGAAGTGCAGTTTGAGTTCCCATTCATGAGCATGTGGGGTTGACCTGTGGTATCATGGATGGCATATGAGAGGACCATGGATGATGTGTTGATGAAGAAAAAAAAACTCATAAAGCAAGGAGAAGCTAATAGGACTTAGTCATAGCCCACAGAGAGGTAAAGACTTACACATGAGAGGAAAATTGTTGGGTACATGTGTGTGAATAAAGTCACACATTAAAAAAAATAACAAGAGTGAGTTATTAATATAACATAGTTGAGTTCAAACATAAATATTTAAGTTTTTAGGTTAAGTGGTGTCCTTATATTTTATATTAACCTCTCAATTAGAGATTGTTCTTTAATTTATCATCACATTAAGATATCAATTTATTGTTGACATAATCAAAATTGGAACTTAATACTATAAAAGAATTTATCAATTGAGTTAATTAGAATTATGATTCAACTGTGATTTGATGGTATTACTAAGACCACTCAAATGCTTAGTTTTAGATATAATCAAAATTGATTAAGATATCAATTTATTGTTGACATAATCAAAATTGGAACTTAATACCATAAAAGAATTTATGAATTGAGTTAATTAGAATTATGATTCAACTGTGATTTGATGGTATTACTAAGATCACTCAAATGCTTAGTTTTAAATATAATCAAAATTGAAAAGTTAATTTGACAAGATAATTTACCAATTGAGTTAATTGAAATTATAATTATATTGTGTTTTGATGGTAGCTTAGCCGACTATAGCAGGAGAGTATCGTGTGTGCCACACCTAACATACTCCATTCTGTCTGGAGACGTACGTGAGTTTCAATGAGGTGTCGGGTGGATAGGGCTTGGCTTTGTGAAGTGGTAAAGACAAATGAACATCATGAAGGTGTGATTGTGAAAGAAAATGATATACTTGTCTACCATAGTTTTCAAATGTTCACTGTTCATCAAAGAAAATAAATTAACTTTTAGACTTCTTCGCGTGGATTGCTTGCCGTGTATCAGCACAATTAATAAGCCATTTGATAAAGTCTTACCAACTGCACCTCATATTTGAACTTATTTCTGCAAGTTTGCATTGAATTTCGACTACTCATTTAGCACAAGGCAACACCATAGGCCGCCTTAATAGTTGTATAAAATTGTGTCTCTAAATCCATTGATGACTTTGTCATTGATATTTTATCACTCAATCTGCATATTAATTTCTTTTTGTTCCACATTTGAACAAACGTTTTAAGGATAGGAATTGTTTGCCACGTTGATGCCAACTGCCAACACTCGCAAAGAAAATAACCTTTCTTCAAAGCGTCTTAAAATGGATCATTGTTTCTTTATTTTAATATATACCTGTCTAAACCACACAACTATATATATATATATATATATATATGTGCAACAACAATGTAAATGAACTAAGATGCAACTTAAATTACCAAGAAGAATTTAAAGCATCACCAAAACTCTAAAACATGGTATTGTTACGCGGAGTTTTCCAATTTAGCTGTTTCTTCCTTTTAATCTTTGTTGTGTGTTGTAGTCCCCCTGAGGACCACATCAAATGTTCGTCAAAGAATACAGATTGCACAATCACAAACTCCTACGGTATCTTTCCTGATCGAAGCACTTGTCGAGCTGCCGAGGTGGCTTACCCCTCCACGGAGGAGGAGCTCATTTCGATAGTGGCAAAAGCAACCGAGAACAAGAGGAAAATGAAAGTTGCAACGCGTTATTCACATAGCATTCCCAAGCTAGTTTGTCCAGACGGGGAAGATGGGCTTTTGATAAGCACCAAGTATCTTAACCATGTGTTAAAAATTGATGTTGAAGCTATGACGATAACCGTGGAGAGCGGTGTGACATTGAGGCAGCTAATCGACGAAGCTGCCAAGGCTGAGCTGGTCTTGCCTTATACACCATATTGGTGGGGTTTGACAATTGGGGGACTATTGAGCACGGGTGCACATGGTAGCACATTGCGTGACAAGGGAAGCGCAGTCCATGATTACCTTACGGAACTTCGAATTATTAGTCCAGGTGGTGCTGAAGATGGTTATGCTAAGGTTCGGGAGCTCAAAGATGGTGACCAAGATTTTAATGCAGCTAAAGTTTCGCTTGGAGTTCTTGGAGTCATTTCACAGGTCTGGATTATAACCTGGAATACTTGCTCTTTCTTTTTCTTTTTTTCTTTTTTTAACATATTGATATTTAACACTTAACTTGATATACTTTCTTGAAGTGGTGAGTCTCAATTAATTGCACATCATATTTCATCCCATATACACGAACTTTTGCTAAAAGGTGTTTCTGTTCGTCGAAGTTTGATCGCAGTGTAATGTTTGAGAAATTTTGTAATAGATTCCGTCTTAATTTTTTGAGATGTGATAAGAATACTTCCAAAACTTTGGAGAGATCCAACTACAAGGAAACAACTGGTTAATGTTTTTTTTTTCTTCTTCTTCTACCTCCATATACACGAACGCACGATGAGAATTGCTAATTTTTTAAAGTTCGTAAAAATTAAATTTTTTTTTTTGGACAAAATTCTCTTTATCATTAGACACGAAAATGTTAAAGTCTCAGGTTTTATTTGAAAATGACAAATTTCACAGTAATTTTTTTAGAAAAATTATCACATCTCTTGTATTTTTAATCAACAATTACTACTGTTACATATGCATTAAAATTTTCTTTTGTCTTTTAAAAAATGACTATCTAGAGCTCATTTTATAAAAGAAAATGATTATGCTTAATACCAAGGCTCGAGGACATTTTTCAGCCCAATCAACATTAATGGTCAGTAAAAATTTAAATTTTAAGCATAAAAAAACATAATTATTAATTACATCTAAAAATTCTAATTCTTATAAATTAAAACTCTCTACGGTGTTATTTTTTTTTTTCAAGCTTTAAATTTTCCAAGAACTAAATAGACTCTAATGACTAACTCTACTTTACTTCCTCCTCTTCATTCAAACGGATCATAAGAGAAAGATAGCACAAAAGCATGTCTAAAGAGGTAATTAGTATATGTAGTAGTTATTGTTTGTATATATGTACTAAATAAAAAAAAACTTTAGTAATCATCAATAAAAAAAACTTTAGTAATCATCAATCAGTTTAGAGTAAAAAAATTTTCAAAATTGTCAAGATGATGAATTAATAGGTAATTAAAAAGGTTATATTAGTCAGTTCGTCTTTTATGAAAAAAGTAGTAAAAATAATTGTATTGTGTAGCGTTGCTTTAAGTAATTAACAAAAGAAAGGAGCAACCACCCCATCTCACAGACTCAGGTACAATGCACTTATCTACTTTTACATAAGGTAGCGGACTAATGAAATCTTGATTGACTTGCCATCCTTCTTCAACTTCTTCTGCTTTCCCCAATTCAAAGTGGGCCTCTAGATATATTTCTTAAGGGACTAAAACCAAAATAAAACAAAATGTAGAATAGAAATAAATTAAAGAATAAATCTGGAACCATAATGGAAGGATATATTATTCCACTTAACATGGTAGGTGTATTCTAGCCTAACCAGTGAACGTGGAGCTCGTATTACATATAGGATATATATATATATATATATATATATATATATGAGCGGATGAAGTTAAAAATGAGTTGTACTTTAGCTTTGACAATGTTTTTTTTTTTCTAATTTTTGAAAAACAAGAGTGCATGATGAAGGAAAAAAATTAAATCTAATTTCCAATTTTAATTTTTGTAGAGAGAGAGAGAGAGAGAGAGAGAGAGATTGTTTACATGTGTAGTTATGTAGAAAATTGAGCAGATAATGTTGACAATTTATCCTGCAAGTGGGATGTTGACTCTTACCCACATAAAAGTCTCAAGCTATTAGGGAGAAATTAGTCATTAATAGTAATTTGGCACTCTTATCATAAACAAATAAAAATTAAAGTTTGTGTTTAATTAGTGAGAGAATTCATGAAAGTAGTAAAAAGAAAATAAATATATTTGTGAAAGAGAAAGTTTAGAGATACTACTTTTACTATAATTATGGGATGGTTGACTATATATCCGTTTGGATTCAAATTAATTTGGTGTCAGCGTTTTGTAATCTGCGTTTTTCTCTTTTTTTTTTTTTTTTTTTTTTTTTTGGTTCAGCCTGTAATTGTTGACAAGTCAACTGTGAACAGTGCATCCGTGCACTGTTCACGAGTCCCACAAATTACACTTTTCAGCATTTTTTTCATCAAAAATGGGTCCCACAGTACTATTTACACATTTAAAAATTATTTCGTTATAGTGTTTTCAGTTTCAGCAAAAATAAGCTGTATCCAAACGGATCCTATGAGTGAGTGGTATATGAAAGTGATAATTATCCACAACTCACAATCAACCACTTTATCAAGTTGTAACAAATGTTGTGGCTCTCAAAAAACTTATTTGGAAATACCAATCAAAGCATTAGTCTTGATACTTACTATTACGTGCTGGTATAACCCTACAAAACCTAGAATCCGCTATTATAGCCACTCTACTTTCTTCCTTTAGGGGTTGGCCTTGCATTCCAACTACAATTTTATTGGTATCTCTTATGGAACTTTCCCATAAGCCTAAATCTTATTGAATCTACAGTTACAAAA
Source organism: Quercus lobata (assembly GCF_001633185.2). Classification (NCBI taxonomy): domain Eukaryota; kingdom Viridiplantae; phylum Streptophyta; class Magnoliopsida; order Fagales; family Fagaceae; genus Quercus; species Quercus lobata. The sequence continues at coordinate 46,867,806 of NC_044911.1, read as the reverse complement.
TTGTCTTGGTTTCACTTATGCAACTTTCACATGAGCTAGCCTAAATCTTATTGAATATACAATTAAAATTTTCTTGGTGCATGTGTGAAACAAGTTATTTACCCACAATTTCTAGCCTTTTCCTAATGGGGAGCCTTAAACCAAATCGTAAGTGTCCTAAGCCTTAAGTCTAAAGATCAATCATGTCTTACATTATACAGGGATTCCCCAAAAGAAAGGGAATAACCAAAGAAGGGAAGCAAGAGGAAAGATAGGTCTCTTCCACTTAAAATAATAATAAATTAAAAAATTATAGTTCCTTTTGTTTTGGACTGATTAAAGATATATAGGTCACTTCTTCCCCCCTGTATGTCTTGTATATTTATTATATGCATGCTATATTTTTAATTTTTTAATTATATGAGAGTTCTTTCTCTCTTTTTTTGCTGAATTATATGAAAGTATAACACCACATATTAATATTTCTGATTATTTTTTAGAAACAGATTGTAATTTTCTTATATAGGCTATGTTATATGCATCATTTTTACTATGTATACACATCAATAATTTTTTTTCTATTATTTAATATAAACATAATTACATATTTCTAAAGGGGTGAACCAAAATTTTCATATGCACCCAATTCACATGTCAGTCTTACGTGTGTTGTATGAGTTGGACAAAAACTTTGAAAAGAGAAAATCTAGGGAAAGAGAACGCAAGCTACGAATTGGCAAAAACTTCGGAAGTTATCTACTTGTGGTACCGTGCATGCTAGGCATCATCTATAGGATTGCGTCGTTGAAAATATGTTGCTTATGTTTCATCACTCTCGGTTAAGACACATGTAATAGGCTTCAAAGACATAAATTGTTGAGCTGTTACAAATTGATATATGAGCCAATGTCACAACATGGTCAAAATGAAAGCTCAACTTGAGAAAATCTCACTTTGCAGGTCACTCTAAAACTACAACCCATGTTCAAACGATCCATCACCTACTTGAAAAAAAATGATTCGGACTTAGGAGATATGGTGACTAGTTTTGGCAATGAACATGAGTTTGCTGATATAACTTGGTATCCTAGTCAACGCAAGGCAGTTTATCGTATTGACGACCGAGTCTACACAAACACACATGGACATGGACATGGTCATGGTCTATATGATTTCACCCCATTCCGCGCAACGGCTTCAGTTGAACTGGGCATTGTCAGAACCACAGGTTAGCACTGCCATTTGGTTTTTGCTAGCTATTATTATAACAAAAGTGTAATGGTTTTGAAATGGTATGTTCTATGCTTGTTTAAATTAGAGGAAGTTCAAGAATCCTTAAGTGACGCTGCTGGGAAGTGCTTAGGTGCAGAGACGGTTATTCTAGCACTCGAGACTACTGCCTATGGTTTAAGTAACAATGGTATTGTTATTTTCCTCTTCTTCTAAACAGTGCTAAGAAATTACAATTATTATTTGCGTTAGTGGCTGATAATGATATTACCAACTCAAAATAACAAAATTTATGATATTTTCTTACTAATAGGTATTCTTTTTACGGGTTATCCTGTAATTGGATATCAGAACCACATTCAAGCATCAGGAACCTGCCTAGATAGTCTTAATGATGCATTGATCACAGCTTGTGCGTGGGACCCTAGAGTTAAGGGTGAGTTCTTTCACCAAACTACATTCAGTGTTGGCTTGTCCGTGGCTAAGAGCTTCATTCAAGATGTTCAAAAGCTAATTGAATTAGAGCCTAAAGCAATGTGTGGTGTAGAACTTTATAATGGAATACTCATGCGCTACGTTAAGGCTTCAAGTGCTTACTTAGGCAAGGAAGAAGATGCAATAGACTTTGATATCAGTTATTATCGAAGCAAAGACCCCTTGACTCCTAGGCTATTTGAAGACATACTAGAAGAAGTTGAGCAACTTGCACTGTTTAAGTATGGGGCGCTGCCCCATTGGGGGAAGAATCGAAATGTAGCATTTGATGGAGTAATCAACAAGTACAAAAATGCTAATGAATTCTTGAAGGTTAAGAGAGTGTATGATCCATTTGGCCTCTTCTCTAGTGAGTGGACTGACCAAGTTCTTGGATTGAAAAATAGTGTCATTATAGATAAGGAGGGGTGTGCATTAGAAGGGTTGTGTATATGCTCACAAGACATTCATTGTGCTCCCAAAAAGGGCTATTATTGTAGCCCAGGAAAGGTATATAAGGATGCAAGGGTGTGTGCTCGTGTGACTTCTAAGATGAATATATGTGAGGAAGAACAATGGGGGAGTCAAGATTTCACCTTCGGAGGGATCAAAATCTAATATTAATTTTCTTTTGAGATGCTGTTTCAATTTATAACAAAGTTCTTGTGATTTGTTGAAAGTTATTATGTTCTCTAGTACTCTACATGGGAAGATTTTTTTTTTTTTTTTTGGGTTGTTGATGCTGTGAGAGATACATGGGAAGAAACCTGATCGTGTGATTCGTGTAGAAGTTTACAAGTTTCAAGCGTTCCTATTTGGGGCTCCTTTAGTTCAGTTTTTATGGGCACTTATGCTTGTGGGCGTGTGTTTTATGAATGTTTGTGGTAGTGGGAACAATTAGGTTAGTGTTGGCAAATCTATGACAATGTATCTTTTTTTTTTTTTTTTTTTGAAAAAACCTATGGCAATGTGTCTTGTTCTTAGTTGTAAGTGTCAAAAACAAAGTACAAAATAAAGTGCAAAGTTTAACTGAAGAAAGGCATTTTTTGGAATTTCGACCAACCCTTGATCACTTCTTGATCTTCATACCAGCCTTTTGATTGACTCTTGACATAGGCTCGATCAAGACACAAGAAATCAAAAAATCTATGCGTTTTATTTAAGTTCGTTTGGTGGGCAGTGCCGGCCCAACCCAATTTTAAAGGCTTATATTATATAAAATTTTCACAAATATTATATATAGAGGAGAAAAGCTTGTACTATTCCTTTAAAAAAAAAAAAAAACTTGTAGAGGAGAAAGGCTTGTACTATTCCATTTAAAAATAAAAAAATGAATAATAAAAAATAATAATAAAACCTTGTACCATTTATAGGAGAAGGTGTGGGTTTTAAATGGTTAGGGAGGCTTATTTTTGGTGGGGGAACAAGATGAGAGTATTTTTACAATTATTTTTGTGTAATATGTCTTTAACTAATTTAATATGATAAAAAAAATTATAACATTTTATGTAATAAGGATATGAGAAAATTTTATACTATATATAAATTATATTTTTTATTATCTTATTTTTTTTCCACCAAACAAATTAATTTATATCATTTCACTTTTTCATCCCAACTAAATACTTGACAAAAAAATAAAAGGATAAAATATCATTTTCGTTCTTAAACTTTTACAAAAATTTGTTTTTAGTTCCTAAACTTTCAAGTATTTATTTTTTTTCTCTAAACTTTGTAAAATATTCTCTCTCTTTTTTCCTTCCATCTATGTCGGTTTTTTCGTCCTTACATTTATGTCTGTTAGTTTAGGTTCTACGTGACTTAACAGAGTAGTGATGTGATATTTGACATTGACCAAACTAATTTATTTATTTTTAATTATAAACATGTGGTGCACAATGATTGGCCCACATGGATTAAACAGTTCTAGTGAGACAAATTTACCCTCATACCCATACAACCTAAATCCAAATGTCAGGCCTCTTTTAGTACACCCACTCAAACATATATTTTCAATTTTTAAATAACATTAAACGTATTTTTACACATTTTTTCATTCACACGTATTTCTACATATGTTTTCAATCATATGTTTTTAAAAAATTTTAAATACATGTACCAAACACCCCATTGTCTAAAAAATCCCCAAATTTGAAACACTTGAAACTCCAACCTCACAACCCACAACCTCAATCGGCAACGCCAATCCAGAAGTGGAGTACCAACGATAGAGTGTTCAAAGGCAACTCCCACTGCCGATTAAGAGAAATCTACATGAAAGTTTTGACCAACACGCAACTCATTAAACCCAAATTTCAAACAATACAAGAAGAAATGTGACAAAATCAAATACCGATTCGTATGAACTTCACTAAACTTGAAAAAAGAAAAATCATAAACCCATACACCCATATCAAAATTTGGCATATCATGGGCTCATCTTCAAAACAAAATAGGAATAAAAGTAAATTATATTTCATAGGGAAAAATAAATAAATAAATAAACTCAACCGATCAAAAACAAAAGAGTGACAAAAAAAAATTCTAACAAACCGCCAAGAGCAACTTTCGGCCATTCCATGGAAGCCAAGAATCCTTCAAAGATTTCTCACTCTTTTACTCCAAAACAAACCAAGAAAGTCAATATTTAAATCTCTATTGAACTTTCAACAACGCAAGAGAGGTTCCTTCAGAAACTTTCAAAGCAAAAAAAATTGTCTTTTCTCTGTGTATAACAAGAAAGTTCAAAGTCTTTGTGTTGCTTCAGTAACACTAAGCTTCAATGATGGAGGAAGGCTTCCGTTGAACACTCCATTGCCAGCTGGGGATGCCCCGTGAGATTGGGTATGGGGTTTCAAGCTCTTTAGATATGCGAATTTTTAGACGAGGCTGACCAGCTGAGGTTTGAGCTTGTGAAGGCAAATTTGTCTCGCTAAAACTTTTTAATCCACGGCAGCCAATCAATGTGCACCACATGTTTATAATTTTAAAAAGAAATTAATTTGACCCACGTCAAATAACACGTCACCACTCTTTTAAATCACGTAGAACTTAAACTAATAGCAGAATTACAAAAAAATAAAATATTTTACAAAGTTTAAAAACAAAAGATGAACTTTTTAAAATTTAAAAATAAAAAACGTAAATATTTAAAGACGAAAATGATATTTATCCCAAAAAAATATATATATCATTCCAATTAACATTTTTCACCTTTCCATCCTGCGAGCACAGAAAAAAATAGAGAAGACTTCTGCTATAGTTCATGTCAATCATTGAGCGGGTTTGCGAATTTTTGTGAATGGTTTTTAGAGGTATTAATAATGCACCGTGCGCTGATCCAAGTCCGCACAGAAAATGGTAGCTTTAGCTGCCATAGACAGGTACAACACAGTCCTCAACTCCTATATACAAGCCTGGCTTCTTCCACAGTTAATACCCACTATGCAAAAAACTCCCTTCACAAAGAGAGTAAAAATCAATCGACAAACCATCAAAAACGAGAGAAAAAACGGAAACATAACTGTGCGCACCCAAAATATGGCCAATGGGCTTGGTTTGTACTTGGACTCACAACCTATTTGTATTGTGGGTTTTGAGTTTCCTACTATGGGTAGTCTTTTGCCCAAAAACTCAGTTACACTCACTCTTGTCTTTACAAATTCCTCTCTTCCCCTCACAAGGTTGCTCCCTTCACTCTTGATGTGGCTCCCTTCTGCTTTCTCTTTTTCTCCCCAAAATCCCCCCCCCCCTCTCTTGAAGTTGTCACTCTTTTTCCTTGCGTTCAACTCCTTGTTTTTCAACCCCCACTTCTCCTTCTATTCTCTTATTTATAGCTTGAGATTAGTGGAGGTGTTATAATTATTCCTTATTATTAGTGGAAATAGGGGTCCAATTTCATCGTTTCTAAGTGGATGTTCCATTAGGAGTGGTAGTAATGGCATTGGAACTGGTTCCCACCTCCAAAAGATTGTTCGGCAGCGATATTATCTAAGGTAATACTGGGCAGCCAAGACATGGTACCCCCGAGCAATCACATTCTTGTCCAAGATGCAGTTGATCGAGAGAGGCCCGAATTGTGCCTCAAGGTGTGTCCGGGTCAAGGTTATAGGCTCAATGGGCATTAGGTCATGCATCGTGACACGAGGCCTAGGCCCATGGCCTAGCGGGCCTGGGGCCCTACCTCGTACAAGGGGTTGGGGTTATGGACCATACCATAGGGCTAGGGTCCAAGGCCCAAAGGGCTTGGGGACTCCGTACCGTACAATAACGATACTTTGTAGTTCATACTCCAAAGACATAGCAACACCTTATCCATATACTCAAAAAAACTGTTTGTTAATACCCAAGAGAGTAGCAAAGGATTAGCTAGGATCTAAGTCTTCCTTCTACAGAAGCAACCCTGGACCCCGAAATGAAATGGAATAGTTTGTACGTTGTCTTTGTACCATATTTATTTTGCCTGTCACGTCGGTGCAAACTGCAGATGCTTTTATGAAGAAATAAAGACCTTTCTTCACTTATCCTATAAAAAAAAATAAATAAAAAAAAAGATTAATTTCTTTATTTATGAACAAATCCGGTAGCTTCCATGCTATATACACTCAACTATAAATATTTGCAACAACAATGTTTATAAGCCAAGATGCATGTTCCCATCAAAAAAAAAAAAAAAAAAAAAAAAAACCAAGATGCATGTTATTTTTGTTAAAAGCATCACCAAGGATTGTTGTAGACCAAGAAAAGTATATAAGGATGCAAAGGTTTGCTCTCGTATAACTTCTAATATTCATGTGAATAGTGAAGGAGTCGAGATTTCACCATGGGAGGGGTCAAAATTCAATATTAATTAATAAAGAATTTTAATAATTAATAAATTTTAATTATTTTTATATTAACTAAATGTATATTTCATTCCCCTTGTTAAGTCATTGTTCCGTAAACAAAATAATGAGTTTCAAAAAATCCAAGAAAACATGAATAAAATGCTTTCTTGAAAGTTCCTTCTATTTTATTTTTTTAATTTTCAATTAAAATTTCCTTTTTAAAAAAAAAGTTAATTTAAAAAACTCAACAACAACAACAACAACAACAACAACACACACACACACAAAACCGAAATCAAGTCAATAAGTTCCCCTCACCAAATTTAACCATTGTATTTCTTGTTGTCTTTTGTATGAGAAAAAACATCTTGAAGATTAAATTGCAATTTTAGCTTACCAATATTTTCTTAAGGAAAAACATTAGTCATATTTACTTTGAATGCAATTGACTAAGTATTTAATGAATGTATAGTTTATTATCAAAATGTGATTTGCAAACAAACTTTTTAAAACACAATCACCAAGTATGAAGTTATTTTTCAAATGATAAACATAGGAATGAATCAAAACAATGTATCATTGAAAGTTATTGTAGGGTGTCAAACATCTTCCCTCATATGTATCCAAGCATTTCAAAAGACCCGCAAAAGACAAATGGGCTGGGGTTGGAGCCAAAATTTAGTTGTTGACAATATGTATAGAGACTAAAAGCATTCACATCAAAATTCTAAAAAAAAAAAAAAAAAAATTATTTTTTAGCAACTCAAAAAGCCACTTTATCTATTTTAACAACTCATTTTACAATACACTAACATCAAATGTTCTATATTTTATACCACTTCATTAAAATATTCTTTTTTTTATTATTTTATTCTTCAATATATGTTTCTCTCTCTCTCTCTCTCTCTCTCTCTCTCTCTCTCTCCTCTGATGCCAGAGCTTCCAACAAACTCACACTCAACCTTCTCAACCCAGCAAACCCATACCCACCCCAACCACCACCACTGAAAAAAAAACACCAGTCACCCTTACCCACTTGTCTCTCCAACAAACTCACACTCTTCCTTCTCAACCCAGCAAACCCATACCCACCTATCATGACCCAAACCTATACTTCAGAATTTAGAGCATGAACGACATGTTAATATCAAGTCTAACTCAATACTAACATGAACCAACTAAAGCTGAAGGTCCTTATCAAAATTCATTTATCGTATTCCTTTTTATTTCCTTGTATAAAAGCCATAATATACAAAATTCGTAAAACTTTAAAACTTCATTACTTTCAAACTTTGAAAGTTTAACAACTTGGCTGAAACTTAAGGTGTTCGTGTAAATATTACATAACTAGACGTTGGCAAAAACTCTTATTTACAAATCTAACCCCAAAGACATACAACTGGGGTTCAAAACAAACTTAACAAACTAAGGTTCCAAAAGTACATCTCTGCTCAAAAGGAATCAAATACATTTTGATTCCTCCTATGCAACAAAAAAAACTATATCGTCTATACAACAACAGAACTATACAATCTAACAAACGTGAACCATAGATCCCTTGCCACCTCTAATACTCTTGCTATTTTCAGGAAAGAACCTATGCATTGAAGAAAAAAAAGAAAAAAAAAAGGTGAGCTACAAAGCCCAATAAGGTTTCAAGTTCCACAAGCATTTAATAAGAGTGCATTTAAAAAAATTATCTTATGGATATGCTCGCTTTGATAAATAGTTCTCAATAGTCTTCATACTATTCTTAAAATAACTTATGAAACTTTCATACAAAAGTACATCATTTTTCCTTTCATGTAATAATAAATGGACATAATAACGAACTTTTGTTACTTTAAAATAATTCAATAACTTTATCTTTAAATGGCCTGTAAAAAATTTTATCACAAACTTTCCATCAAACTTATAATACATTTAGCATACCTTCCTTATCATCATATTGTTCTTATAAATTCTAAATAGCTTAATAGCTCATTAATAATATATTAGTCAATCCAATATTTGTATGTCTGTCACAACTTTTGGGAGGCTTCCAACATACTTTGCCAGGCATACAGCATTTCCCACAATGCTAGGAAATCCCAAGATCATATCAAAAAATATCACACCCCTTTCGGTGTGATCAAATCATCAACCATGGGAGTTGGTTGGCATCCTCCACAAATTGGTATTTTCCAACAAAGGTGGGTATAGCAGAGTCCTCACCACTTTTGATGGTCAATCAATCAATATTTCCATGGAAATACAAGTACTTTAACCCCTACAAGCTAAGTTCAAATCATAATAATGGAATAACCCGAAAACTATATTTTTCTAACAATTATGTTTTTACATAAATATTTCATAATAGTAGCATATCCACTTCATTCTTAAATATTATGTTCGTGGTATAAGTAATAGCATCAATATGCTAAAAACAACATATATATATATATATATATATATATATAAGATTCAAAATTCACAAACATATATCTTTACTTAAATCATGATTATATGCAAATATTAATTTTTCGAAATAAACCTTACGCTTATCAAATGCACATATCACATATCCCTTACGTGAAAGCAGAGGATGCGAGAGATTTGAATAAGAGGAGTTCAAGTGCCCACGTTCTCGTCACCTAAATGAAAGACCAAAACTTATTACTAACCATTCTTCCTAAGTATATAAACTTGCATATGAATCACAGCCTAACTCTCAAACTCAAGAAAATCTTAATTCCCATCTTAGAGAAGCTTCCTACAGCAACACATATACATATATACATATATATATACACACACGCACACACAAATCACATGATCAAAAGAATCCATTATTCATATCAAACCATATTGTATTAAAAGATAAGTCCAAAAGTTGAGTTCCTTTCTTTGACACACTTAGCTAACTCCCTAATTAATTGCATTTTTCCCTTTGTAAAATTGCACTGTAACTCATTATTTTGATAAAGCAGTAAAATTCATAGACTAAATTTTGAATTTATGAAGCTTTTGCCTCACCAAGCAACAAAACAAAAAATTCTCATAGCAACATGTTATTCAAGTTATAATTATAAGCCAACAAAAAAACTTAATCAACTAATAATTAAATTTCATAGTGAAACAACACCTTCACATAATAAACTCACAAATTAAATAGCCTTTACAATCCCTAATCAGTTATCTCAACTCACAGTTTTCTTGTTCATACTAAATTAACCATAATATCTTTAATCTTTTCAAATTGCTAACATAAAACTACAGTTTCCAGCTTCTATAATCAAACTAGAGAATATAGAAAAGAAAATAAAACAAACAACTACACCATTAAAATTATCCATAACAAGAAGTAGTTTTATTTACTTTCCCACAAACTTTGAAGCTCAAACTTTAGTGTTAGGTGTTTGATTTCTTCTTTGGAGAGAGATATATATATCTATATAGTTTCGTGATAGTTTTTAGACCCCTTAAAAACACAATTAGATTAACCTAGGTAATTAGCCAGATTGTTACTTAGTCCAAATTCCAAATCTAGGTTATCACAATCAAACAATAATATCATGCAAAGCAACGAAAAGATAAATAACACAATGATATGATCACCTAGGAAACCAAACCGGTAAAAACCTAGGGAGGTTTTAACCTAGCTATCCTCAAGGTAAACCTGAATCCACTATGAAAGAATCGAAATTGTTCAACAGGACTTAGACCACTAACATCTTATTGCTATTCACCAGTAGAAACTTACTGACACGACCATGTGCAAGCTCCAAAACCACGGACTCCTTCTTTCTTGGATTCTCCAGCAAGTACAAGCACACCCGCTTGTGTTTCTTTAAGTTCTTATGGCAGCAACTGAATGATCATCAAATTCTTGAACGAATCTCCTTCTTGATAATCCTAAACTTGTGTAAAGGAAAACTCCTCACAGATCTCACAAGAGATTTACACAAATAGCAATATAAGCAACACTAAAACGTTGTTAGGGTTTGCCTTATATACCTAGGGCAAAAAATGCAAAACCTTAAACGTTTTAAATAAACTAGGGCTGAGTTGGAATTCTGCAGAAAATACATTCTGCCCGAATTTCGATTGATCGAGTCTAAGCTTCGATCAATCGAACCAGGCCGAAATGCTATAATAAATCTGCATCAACTGAAATCCAACTTTACATAAATCAACCAACTTTGAGCAAGTCTAAACACGACTAAACATCTTGTTTTGATCATGGTTTGCCAACAATACACATTAGAGTTCTAAATACATAAGATCCTAAGTCTTTAGAACCTAACATTTCGGTAAAAGAAAAGGCGAAAGAGAGAAGGGGTTGTTGGTGTGAGAGAGGAGTATGGCTGTGCAAGAACAATGAAAGAAGAATAGAGAAACAAAAAAAAAAAAAAAAAAAATTGAATTCAATGCAGGTGGTGGGGCACATGTCTCACTATAAGGAAAAGGGCTGATGACTCATCCTTTCAACTAATGCTTTGTTTGGTTACAAATGAAGGAAGAGAAGAGAAAAGAAATGAATAATAGAAAGGAAATGAAAAAGAAAAGAAAAGAAATTAAATCTCTTGTGTATGTTTGAAAATAAAAAGAGAAGGGGAAAAGAAAGGAGAAGAATGAATTTTTCCTTCCTTTGTTTGGCTTGTAATAAGAAAGGAAATGAAAAGAAAAAAAATATATAAATATATATATATATATATGTATTTTTTACTTTTATGCCCATATATGTGAAAGATGAATAAAAAGTATGGGCAAATATGTAACTTCAAGGCATATTATATTATTTATGTGGGCCCTTAGTTTTTAGAAACTATTGTCTCCCTTCAAATCTAGCCAAATTAGGTGGATCGTAAATTTGGGGGCTCAGGAATATGGCTTTTGCCATTTTACTCTCTTCCATGCTAACAAAACGGAAGAAATGACCACTTTTCAGATCATTTCTCTTCTCTTCCTCTCTCCTTTAGCGTTACCAAACACACTGTTAAAATTTATACTTACCACCCCCAAAAGCTTTATTTTCTAGAAAGACCCAACTAATTAAATAATTCTGCATATATACCCTTACCTTTATAAACTTCTTCTTATAACATCAAAATAAAACTCTTATGCACTTAAATTAATAAAGATAATAATAAGTATGTAAATCCATAAAATTAATCATGCAAATCAACACTACAAAACCTAGAAAAACAACAGCATCTACCACGAGATTCGAAGACAACACCACAAACCCAAGGAAAAATAATAGCATTTACCACCAGTGAGAAGAAATTGGATCAAAATCTCAACCATGATCCACCAAATTGGACCAAATTAGATCCACCAAATCAAACCAACAGCATCCACCAAATTAGACCAAATCTCAGCCACGATCCATCGGTGAGGAGAGAGAGAGAGAGAGAGAGAGAGAGAGAGAGATGACACCGAACAAAGAAGAAAAAGAGAGAAAAAGAAAAAAATTAAGGAAAAGAAGAGAGAAGTAATAAAATATTAGTTTTTATTATAAGTTTGTAGCTACAATAAGTTGTTAAAGATGACAACCTCCTGTAGCTTCATTGCTTTTATATATATATATATATATATATTTAAGTATAGCACTTTTGTTGTAGCCTGTATTTTAGTGTTTTAGTTACTAAAATTGCATCATAGCAATTATACCACATTTGTTGTGAATGCTCTAAAGTACATTTAATTAGTATGGAATAAGAAATACATGATCCAATGTGTTAGAATGAGTCTAGGGTATAACAAGACATTTTATGGATGTTGCTATGTTGGTTCTCAAAAAGGATTTGGTATGGAGCTCCCAAAATTTTCTTGCAGGTATGCTTAATGGTCTCATAGTCTATCTATATGTATGAAACACAATATATAGAGAACATATGGAGAGATGCACAACCAAATCATGTCCACTATGTACAAGTGGGAGATGTAAGTGAACGACTAGAGTGGGCATTCAGTAGAAGAGTAACGCCTAAGTGTTAATCCACAAAAATGGGAGCAATGCCAAGGGCAAGGGCATTTCTTAAATGAAGTTACATGGCCATACAAAGTGTCCATACAGGCCACCCATTGGAGCCCATGGAGGCATTTAAAAATATGAGAATTCATAAAACTTGTTTCAATCAAAAACGTTCTTTTAAGTGTGAGTGTGAAGTTTTTAGGCTATAGGCATTGTGTGTATCAGCTCTATTAGAGTGCACCAATAACTGCAGGTCCCATTTTTTGGTTTTTGGTTTGTGGAAGAAAGTAGAGCGCGAAGTTTGAGGCTCACGGTGCCTCAATGGCAAACTTGTTAGTACACTGCTTACTGCCCATTTCAAATTATCCTCACAATTACGTTTGAGTTCAGATGAGAAGTCAGAATATATGTTTAAGTGCCGTTTTCTAGTGCAATTGGGTACCTCATGTACTTGATAGTGTTCACTAGGTCAAATTAATCAAGAAGATGTGCGTGACCCAATGGATTGCATGTTGGACATGTTATTTTACTCGCTGAAAGCAGGTTCAAGTCCTGCCAGCAGGCCTCCCCTGCTGTTTTTGTGTTGTTACTCTGAACCTGTTTTTGGCTTCTTTCCTGCATTTTTTTTTTTGTTTTTTGAAATTTTGTCTTTCACCAAAAATACAAATTTGCATATTCAACCAAATAGAACACAGGCTAAAAGCCACTGGACAGCACAAGACACGGCAGCTTCAGGCTCTGCTCTAAGTCTATTATGAACAGAGCCAGAACTCTCTTGTAATTATTAAGATACCTTTAGTGAAAATTAGTCAACATTTTCTTGCTCATTTCTCTAAAAGCTTATCTCAAAGTTATCAAGAATTAGCTAGGAACAAAGCCTTTCTTCTACAGACTACGGATTCAAACCTGGAACCCCATAAATAAATAAATAAATAAAAGCACCTATATTGCTAAATTACCAACACAAAATTAAGCACCACCAAACTCCAAAACATGGTATTGTTACGCTCAAAAACAACTAGTGTCTTCCTGTTAATCTTTGTTGCGTGTTATAGTTGTAGCCCCCCAGAGGAACCCATCAAATGCTCATCAGAGAATACAAACTGTACCATCACAAACTCCTATGGTGCCTTCCCGGATCGAAGCACTTGTCGAGCAGCTGAGGTGGCGTACCCCACCACTGAGCAAGAGCTCATTTCAATAATGGCAGAAGCAACCAAGAACAGAAGGAAAATGAAAGTGGCAACATGTTTTTCACACAGCATTCCCAAGCTAGTTTGTCCAGACGGCCAAGAAGGGCTGTTAATAAGCACCAAGTATCTTAATCATATGTTAAAGATTGATGTTAAAGCTATGACCATGACCATAGAGAGCGGTGTGACATTGAGGCAGCTAATCAATGAGGCTGCCAAGGCCGGTCTAGCCTTCCCTTATACACCATATTGGTGGGGTTTGACAATTGGGGGCCTATTGAGTACTGGTGCACATGGTAGCACATTGTGGGCTAACGGAAGCTCGGTCCATGATTACCTTCTGGAACTTCAAATTGTTAGTCCTGGTGGCGCTGAAGATGGTTATGTAAAGGTTCGGAGGCTCAAAGATGGTGACAAAGATTTCAATGCAGCTAAAGTTTCACTTGGAGTTCTTGGAGTCATTTCACAGGTATGATTTGTAGCTTGATATATATATGACAAAAGGGAATTTCTGGGTCATCCAGGAAGTTTGATCTTAGTAAAATGCTTGAAAAATGCTTGCTGGAATTTGTTAATCAAGCCAAACTTTCTTTTTGGGATTCTTGAGAGAATGCTTTTATAATTAACCAAATTTAAGTCTAGTTCATATTTGCATCTAAAGCATTAATAAAGATTTGGGTGACAAATTCAGTCGACTCTTCATCTTATCATCTGTCAAACTGTCAAAGTGAAAGCTCAAAGTGGAAAACACTCACTTTGCAGGTCACTCTAAAACTACAACCCCTCTTCAAGAGATCCATCACCTACTTGACAAAAAATGATTCAAACTTGGGAGATCAAGTGGCTAGTTTTGGTCATCAACATGAGTTTGCGGATATAATTTGGTATCCTAGTCAACGCAAGGCAGTCTATCGTATCGACGATCGTGTCTCCACAAACACATCTGGCAATGGTCTATACAATTCAATCTCATTCCGCCCCATACCTTCACTCGAACTGGGCTCTATCAGAACCTTAGGTTAACCAAAAAGCATTTACCTACTTTAGAACTACCATTTGATTTTTGGTATTGTAATAAAAGTGTAATTGTTTTGACAGTGTTTGTTTTGTGCTTTTTAAAATAGAGGAACTTCTAGAGCACCTGAGTTATGCCAATGGGAAGTGCGCCAGTGCAAAAACAATTACTTCAAAACTCCTGAATACTGCTTATGGTTTAAGTAACAATGGTATTGCTATTTTCATGTGCTTAAAAAACTACCAAATTAAGTTATTTGCATTAGTTGCTGATTGTTATTTGTCCCCAATTCTAAAAACAATTCTTGATTTTGGACTTATAGATGACGATTTTATGGGCTATCCCGTAGTTGGATTTCACAACCGCCTTCAAGCATCAGGAACATGCCTAGATAGCCATCACAATTCAGCTTGTGCATGGGATCGCAGAGTCAATGGTGCTTTCTTTCACCAAACGACATTTAGTATTAGCTTGTTCAAGGCTAAGAGCTTTATCCAAGATGTGCAGAAGTTAATTGAAATGGAGCCTAAAGCAATGTGCGGTGTAGAATTGTATAACGGAATTCTCATGCGCTATGTTAAGGCTTCGAGTGCTTATTTGGGCAAACAAGAAGATGCAGTTGACTTTGATATCACTTATTATCGAAGCAAAAACCCCATGACTCCTAGGCTTTATGAAGACATACTCGAAGAAGTTGAGCAACTCGCTCTTTTCAAGTATGGAGCACTGCCACATTGGGGAAAGAATCGAAACCTAGCATTTGATGGAGCAATCAACAAGTACAAAAATGCTAGAGAATTTTTGAAGGTTAAGGAGGTGTATGATCCCTTTGGCCTCTTCTCTAGTGCATGGACAGACCAAATTCTTGGATTGAAAAATGGTGTAACCATAGCTAAGGAGGGGTGTGCATTGGAGGGGTTGTGTATATGTTCAGAAGATATTCATTGTGCGCCCAAGAAGGGCTATTATTGTAGACTAGGCAAAGTATACAAGGATGCAAAGGTTTGTACTCGTGTAACGTCTAAGATAAATATATGTGATGTCAGCTAACAGTGGTGAAATCAAGATTTCACCTTAGGAGGCCCAAATTTTAATTTCTTGGCATATTAAATAAATGTAAATTTCACTTCCCTTCTCATGTCATTGTTCCTCTAACCTAAATAGAGATCAATTTCCATTTTGGGCAATGTTTGTGTAACAAAATGTTTGTTATAGTATTTACCGTTCTTTTTTTTCTTTTTTCTTTTTTTGGTAAATAACTTTTGATGGATCAAGAATTAACAAAATCTTCCCAACAAGCCCAATCCACTCCCTCATTTGGGATAGCACGGCCCATTAGGGTAGTTTATGAACAAATAAATTAACAAATTTAGTAACAAAAATAAATATTCCATTGAAATGAAAATTTATGTCATGAGAGACGTAGTTTAGGATTTAGTTTACTTAAATTTAGGATTTAATTAAACTAAATCTTGAATTTCAATTTCAATAAGGTTTCATTAAAGCCATAAAATTTTTAAGCCGTTTCATTTAATGCCCTCAAAGAGTCCATATTAATTAAAAGTTACAAAAATTTTAAAAATTTGCGATTAAAACTTATCTAAACACGAACAAGAAAAAAACATCATGTGAAATTATAATACCTCTAATATACTTTTCTCAAAAAATAATAATAATAATAATAATAATAATAATAATACCTCTAATATGCTATATAAGAATTATGAAATTATAATTTATATATATATATATATATATATTTCATGTTTAGATCATATTATATCATATACTATATAATAAAAGTTGAATTTTGTAAGTCGTAGTTGGATAATAGTTCCACATTACTTAAAAGAGTATATTGTGTGTAAAATAACTTGTCTTACACTCCCTTAAAATTTACCATGGCTTAAACTTTAAAACAAGTTTAATGCTAAATTAATAATAGTAGAGACTTTTTTGACTCTCCCTACCGTGGAGCTCTCCCTCTCGTGGAATATGAGTGCCTCCCTCCCTTGACCTAGGTCTAAGGGTAACGTTTTTCCTCTCTTTTTTTCTAGTTTTTGACGCTATGGCTAATGACGTAGTAACTAGTTTGGGTAATATGAAGTTGACATCTGATGAAGATGAGGTGATTCCCATCTTTGATGAAGGTAGATTGGCGGGTTTGGAAAGTTGTAGTCTGAGTCTTATTGGGAAGTTCTTAACATGTAAGCCGTTTAACAAAAGAGCGGCAAAGAACATGTTGCGAAGGGCATGGGGTTTGGAAGATAGTTTACAAATTATTGAGGTAGGTCCGAATCTCTTTCAATTCAAGTTTCACTCGGAGTTCGATATGGCTCGAATTTTACAAAATGGTCTGTGGTCTTTCGATAACCAATTATTGCTGCTTCAAAGGTGGCAGAAAGGGATGACTGTGGGGAACATTAGATTAGAGCATGCTTCTCTTTGGATCCAAATTTGGGGTGCGCCGTTTGATATGGTTTCCCCCAAAGTCGCAAAGGAAGTTAGTAGTCGTCTTGGTCTTGTTGAGGAAGTAGAACGGAAGCGAAGGCAAGATGATCCTAATTTTTTTATGCGTGTTAAAGTTGCATTATCGATTGGGAAGGCATTGCGGAGAGGAAGCTTTATTGCTGGGTCAGATGGTGTTCAAACGTGGGTATCGTTTAAGTATGAACGACTGCCTCTGTTTTGTCATTATTGTGGTATGTTAGGGCACGATGTGAAGCACTGTGCTTCTCACTTTGCTATCACTCAGAATGGAGGGGAGATTGAGTATCAATACGGGGACTCTTTATGTGCCATGGGAGGACGCCCACGATCCTTTTCACCAAGGAACACGGATGCTAGCACTGGTGCAACAAGGGAGCAAGGATTTGAGGAATCTACAAGCAACTGTCCAAGGGAGATGGCATCACCGGCGGCAGGTTTAGAGACTACAAACCCTAGCAGGTCAGTTGAGATGGATTCTGTAATTCTAGGGGCTGCGCCTCTGTTTCAAGATGTTAATGATGTGGATAAGGAAAGTTATGCTTACGTGCAGCATGGAAACTGTAGTGGACAGATACCAAATTCGGTCTTGAAGGATAACGTGGTTGAACAGCCAACTGGTTTGGAATTAATTGATGTGGCAACGGGTGAGCTGGTTAATGAGGTTAGTAGGTCGGATTGCCACAGAATGAACAGCAAAGAGGATCAGGCTGTGGCTACTGTTTTAAAGCCCAAATCCACATGGACAAGGATCAATCGTATGGATTTTGGGCTTGGAGGACTATCTAAGGCTCTCATGCTACCAACCCGTGGGAAAAGAAGCACTAAGTCAAAGTTGAAGGAAGGGCAGCGTGAGGTTCTGTGAGGCAGGGAAACTAAACAGGTAAGAGTAAGGAGTAAGGATGTTTTTGATAACATTATATCGGCGGGGGTGGAGAGCCACCCTTGCCGGGAGCAATGAGGATCCTAAGTTGGAACTGCCAAGGGCTTGGGAGCCCTTGGACAGGTCAAAACCTTCGCAAATTAGTGAGGGAACAAGCTCCCACTGTATGTTTTCTTATGGAGACATGCTTAGATACAGAGGGCTTTAATACTCTGTATGGTGATTTTGCGTTTCAAAATAAGATTATTGTTAAGTATCCGGATGGTGGTGGTGGTTTGGCTTTTTTATGGAAGGATGATATAAAGTTAGAGGTAGTTAACTATACAGTAAATCATGTTTTAGCTAAGGTAACAGAAGAAGATGGCGTTGTGTGGTTCATGACAGGTTTTTATGGGTGGCCGGAGACACAACAAAAATTCAAGTCTTGGAAGCTCTTAGAACACTTGAAGACTTTTGTGGAGGAACCTTGGTTATGTTTTGGAGACTTTAATGCTATTCTCCATTCCTCAAAAAAGCAAAGCACTAGGCAGCCCCAAACTGCACAGATAGATGCTTTTCAAGAAGCTTTCGATAGTTGTCAATTAGAGGATATAGGTTATAAAGGTTATCCATTTACTTGGACTAACAAGAGACCTAGTGATGCAAATACCAGAATGAGATTGGATAGAGCTGTGGCAACAAAAGGGTGGATAGATAATTTTCCAATTAGTAATGTGGTGCATCTTCTTCCTCATGCTTCAGACCATATTCCTATTACTATCCATGTTCAAAAGTTTAGGAGGCAAAATAGAAGAGCTGATCGAGGTTTTAAGTTTGAAGAAAGTTGGTTGTTATGGGATGACTATGAGGCATAGATTCAGCAAGCTTGGAGCATGTCAGGTAGTGGGGAGGAGGGTCTAGCAGCTGTACATGCGAAAATAAGGGCTTGTGGGGCTGATTTGAAGGCGTGGGGAAATACGAAGGCTAAACCCGAGGAGAAAGAGATTAAACTTCTTCAGGATCAGCTTGATAGAATCAATAGAGCTGATACTACTGAGGAAAGTAAGGAGGAATATTTGGTGATTAGCAAAAAATTGGATGAGCTGTTGCTAAAGCAGGATATTTACTGGGCACAACGGTCTAGGGTTGCATGGTTAAAACATGGAGATAGAAACTCCAAATTTTTCCATTCAAAGGCATCACAAAGGCTATGAAGGAATCATATTAAGGGTGTCATGAATTCCCAAGAGCAATGGGTGGAAGAGATGGAGGATGTAGCCAGGGTAACAGTGGATTATTTTGACAATTTTTTTTGTGCAAGGACATGCAATCAACTGGGGGAATTCCTAAGCATTGTTTCGAGCAAAGTTAGTCCAGCCATGCAAGACATGTTGTCTAGGGATTTTACTACTGATAAAATCAAGGAAACTGTATTCCAGATGGAACCAACTAAGGCACCGGGGCCGAATGGTATAAATGCTTTGTTTTATAAAAAATTTTGGCATATAGTGGGTCCTGATGTTGTTAATGCAATGTTAGACTTTTTGAATAATAGAGTCATGTTACCTAATTTAAATTATACCAATATTGTGCTCATCCCTAAAGTGAAGAATCCAGAGAAAATGTCTGAATACAGACCAATCAGTCTTTGTAATGTTGCCTATAAGATTATCTCTAAAGTTCTTGCTAATAGGCTGAAACAAGTACTTCCTGATATTATTTCCCCCACCTAGAGTGCTTTTGTGCCAGGTAGACTTATTACAGATAATGTTATTGTGGCATATGAAGCTTTGCATTCTATGCATGTCCGGAAGAAAGGCAAGACAGGTTCATTGGCCTTGATGTTAGCAAAGCTTATGATCGGGTCAAATGGGTGTTTTTGCAGGGAGTAATGCAAAAAATTGGGTTTTCCAGAAAGGTGGGTCGAGAGAGTGATGACTTGTGTTACTACCACATTATTCTCTATACTACTCAATGGAAAACCTTATGGGAATATGCTTCCAACTAGGGGAATCCGTCAAGGAGACCTTCTTTCTCCATACTTGTTTCTGTTGTGTGCGGAGGGTTTCACATCTTTATTAGCAAAAGCAGAAAATGATGGTAAAATCTATGGAGCTTCTATCTGCAGAGGGGCACCAAAAGTTTCTAACTTATTGTTTGCCGATGATTCTCTTTTGTTTTGTAGGGCAACACAAAATGAGGTGGAGGTAATTTCTGAGGTGCTTCAGACATATGCTAATGCTTCGGGCCAATGCATAGATTTGGAGAAGTCCTCAGTCTTCTTTAGCAGTAACACTTCAACTAGCGAAAAACAAGATATTCTAAGGGTTTTGGGAGTTCGAGAGGTACACCGTTTTGACTTATATTTGGGGCTGCCTACCTTAGTAGGGAGATCTAAATATCATACATTCTCATATTTAAAGGATAGGATTTGGAAGAAGTTGCAGGGGTGGAAAGGGAAGATGTTGTCTAGGGCTGGTAAGGAGATACTTATTAAAGCTGTTGCTCAGCCGATCCCTACATATACCACGAGTGTGTTCCAACTCCCTTTAAAATTATGTGATGAGCTAGATGCAATGTGTGCTAAATTTTGGTGGGGGCAAGTGGGGGATGAACGAAAAATCCATTGGCAAAGGTGGGAGAAGCTAACACGTTCCAAGAAGGATGGAGGAATGGGTTTTAGGGATTTAAGGACATTTAATTTAGCTATGTTAGCTAAACAAGGGTGGCGGTTGCTGCATGATGATAGTTCTTTAGTATATCAATGCCTTAAATCAAGATATTTTCCTAGAACTCACCTATCTGATGCTAAGGAATCTCCAAATTGTTCTTTTGTGTGGAAGAGTATTGTAGCCGCTTTGCCAATTTTGAAGGTGGGATGTTGTTGGAGAGTCAAGAATGGGCAATCTATTCGGGTTTCAGGGGATAAATGGATACCGAATTATCCAACTAATACACCTTTGCTTCCACTCATGGAGGAGGTTAGTGAGGTTGTTGTGGCTGAACTTATTGATCCACAATTGCATGCTTGGAGAACTGAATTTATTATGCACATGTTTGAGCCAGCAGATGCTGAGGCCATTTGTAGAATTCAACTAAGTCGAAGAGATGTGGAAGACACAATGATCTGGTTGCACCATAAAAAGGGGTTGTTTACTGTCAAGTCTGCATATAGGGTGGCGAGGGAAGTCTTACACGGTGGAAATTTAGCTAAAAGCTTAAGGGGCTATGTGGGGAAAAGAGTGTGGGCTGCACTTTCGAAGCTTCAAATTCCAAGCAAGATTAAAGTTTTTGGGTGGAGAGCTTGCAATGATATCTTACCAACAAAACTAAATCTGTCGAAGCGAAAAATAATTGAGGATACGATGTGTAAGGCGGCCAAAGATGTGTGGGCTGGTAGTTTAAAAATTCTGCAGAAGGGGGTTTCGGGTATGGCTGATTTTTTGCATCTAATGGAGTATTTGCTAGATCGGATTGAGCTACATGATCTGGAGGAGGTTTTGGTGCAAGTTTGGAAGATTTGGAATCAAAGAAATTGGGTTGTATATGGAGGGAAATTTCATGAACCGGGATGGTTGATCACTTGGGCAAGGGAGCTGTTAGAGGACTTTCGGATTGCCCAAGATTAGATGAGAACTGAAACAGTGATGCAGCCAGCTCGTGATACCTGGCAGCCTCCTCCATAGTTCGTTTTCAAACTTAATTTTGATGCAGCGGTATTTTCCTGTCTCAATAGTTCTGGTTTTGGTGCTATTATTTGCAATGACAAAGGGGAGGTTATGGCAGCCATGGCAACCAAGGGTCCGGCAGTGTTGTGCATTGAGGAAGCGGAACTTCTTGCATGTAGGAAGGCGATTGAGTTTGCGGTGGATGTGGGATTCTCAGAATTTGTTATTGAAGGAGATAACAGCTCGGCCATATCAGTTATTTCAACGATGCAGCTTGATCAGTCACTGATGGGGAATGTGGTTGGGGACATTCAGCATTTGATTCGGAATTTGCATTGGGTAAGGATTGATTGTATTAGGAGAGGGGGGAACCGGGTTGCTCATATATTAGCTCAATTTGCTAGAAATATTTTTGAGGATAGGTATTGGATGGAAGATGTTCCTCCAATAGCTAAAGAAGCTGTGTACCAAGATGCTAATTTTGTTAATTAATTGAATGATATGCTTTTGTTTCAAAAAAAAAAAAAAAAAAAAAATTACCATGGCTTTTGAATGGAGTTTGTTGTGTGCTTTATGTTAAAACTCATTCACTCTCCCTTTTGTGTATATGTTTATTTCTCCAAAAAAAAAAAAAAGTGGCTACATATCTCATTGTGCCTAATGGATATTGTGGGGCCCAATAATTTATGGGCCAGGCCCATTCGCCCTTAGAGAGTCCGAAGGCCCGAGCCGAGGCAAACTACGGCCCAAGCTCTACAATACAAAGCACCTAACGGTTTTGTGATGTAGCCGAGGACAACTCAGTTCTCGGCAGATCCAAAACCCCACCAGAAGAAGAAGGGTAAAACTGGTATAGGGCCAGACTTAAAAGAGAATCTAAGAATATCCGGGACAGCTGCTCTCATTGCCATTCAATGCGCTACCCCTGACAGAGCCGTACTCTGCAGCCTTATCAACCATCCCCAACAATTCTGGGATTAGACTGATGGGACAAATATCAGTCCTATAAAGATTGACCCTACACGTGGACGAAGGACAGTTAACGCAGACGAGTATAAAAGAAGAAAGTAAGTAAATCGAGAGGAGGCCGATTCCACCTCCAAAAAAGGGAGACGATCTGGGTGAGAACATCTCAACAACACCTGAGATTACAGAAAAAACCCATCGTCGGGTAACCGGGGTAAGACCCTAATGGTCCTCGGATCAAGTCCGAGGAGGCCCATCCCATAGGATGCGACGCCGTAGGGCTTAAACGTTCAAGCCTAAATCCTTTTTCTACACGAATTCCTCTAAAACCAGAACCGGGCGCCGCCCCGTGACCAACGGCTAGCTTTTCAAGCCCACTCTCTACAAATCATATTGTGAGGGATCGTTCATGCGTGAGCCCAACATCCTTATTGGGCCGCCAGAGAACTGTGTCCTTACAATTGGCGCCGTCTGTGGGAAAGCTTGCGCGTTGGCGCAGGTGGCGGTGGAGTCAGCTCTCTAGCAAGCAGAAATTCCTGGGGCTTCCTCCGACTCCGGCGACATACAGTTGTTGCTCCGGCATAAGCTTCTGTTAGGGGCTACGCCTTACAGTGCCAAGGGCGCGGGCATCTCTAGGGGCTTCCGGCCTCAAGCTAACTTTCCCCGCCCTGGTATAGGGGCTTATGGTCGAAAAGTAAACCGAATAAAAGAAATTTTACAAGTTTTGGACAGAATCAAGGTCTTGCATGGTCCTCGGACTCAAGCCTATGGGGAAACCAAGTACATAAAAAAAATCACAAGTTTTGGACAGAACCAAGGCCTTGCATGGTCCTCGGACTCAAGCCTATGGGGAAACCAAGTACAAAAAAGAAAAAATCACAAGTTTTGGACAGAACCAATGCCTTGCATGGTCCTCGGACTCAAGCCTATGGGGAAACCAAGTACATAAAAAAATCACAAGTTTTGGACAGAACCAAGGCCTTGCATGGTCCTCGGACTCAAGCCTATGGGGAAACCAAGTACAAAAAAGAAAAAATCACAAGTTTTGGACAGAACCAAGGCCTTGCATGGTCCTCGGACTCAAGCCTATGGGGAAACCAAGTACAAAAAAGAAAAATCACAAGTTTTGGACAGAACCAAGGCCTTGCATGGTCCTCGGACTCAAGCCTATGGGGAAACCAAGTACAAAAAAGAAAAAAACAAGTTTTGGACAGAACCAAGGCCTTGCATGGTCCTCGGACTCAAGCCTATGGGGAAACCAAGTACAAAAAGAAAAATCACAAGTTTTGGACAGAACCAAGGCCTTGCATGGTCCTCGGACTCAAGCCTATGGGGAAACCAAGTACAAAAAAAGAAAAAATCATAAGTTTTGGACAGAACCAAGGCCTTGCATGGTCCTCGGACTCAAGCCTATGGGGAAACCAAGTACATAAAAACACAAGTTTTGGACAGAACCAAGGCCTTGCATGGTCCACGGACTCAAGCCTATGGGGAAACCAAGTACATAAAAGATCATAAGTTTTGGACAGAACCAAGGCCTTGCATGGTCCACGGACTCAAGCCTATGGGGAAACCAAGTACATAAAAAGATCATAAGTTTTGGACAGAACCAAGGCCTTGCATGGTCCTCGGACTCAAGCCTAAACCAAGTACATCATAAGTTTTGGACAGAACCAAGGCCTTGCATGGTCCTCGGACTCAAGCCTATGGGGAAACCAAGTACTATGGCACATAAACCTCAAGATCCATCCGAAGAGAACTCCTCGTTAACAGTTGGGTCAATCCCTTAATTGCACGGGTTCCCCGGTCTACCCTCGGATCCCCCGTGCCAAAGGGAATGATGCGCTACGGTACAGCATATTACCCGAAAGCACAAAGTCCTTCGCTACTCGACTATCATCTCGGACGAATTGTTTAGAGTTTATCGTTCTCGGGAATTGGTCTAGCGTGCATCGCGCAGCACTCAACAGCTATCTCGGTTAGTTCCATGAATTTAATCTATTGAGGATTACCATTGTTATACTTGATAATATTTGCGAGTTTAAACTAATAAGGATTTGTGTTAAAGTATTCTTCTGCCCAGAATATTGTTAAAGGCAGGCTTAGACTTAATATTCAGGCCCAAAGTGGTTGTTGCAAAAAAAAAAAGTATGTATAAAGAAATAAACATATCTTTTATTAAGACAAAAGAACAGTACAGTGTACAATAAAAGCTGAAACAAGCTTACATTAGAGTTAACTGCGTAAGCAAAAGAAAAGTACAAAAGAGTGAAGATGATGCCGAGGAGATAGCTCAGAGGAGAGATTGGCTACTGTTCCAAGATGTCGTCTAAGGAAACTATTCCTCGACGCTTCTACATGCCCATAACTCAGGCAGCCAAAGAACCTGACCTCAGGCTAACACCATCTACAGAAAAGGTGCAGGGAGCCGGAAGTTGGGAAGCCCCCGCAAAAATTTGCCTGCTGTAAAGCAGACGGCGCTGATGGCGGAAATTCCTTCTTCGGACATACCAAAAATCTGGCATGACTAGAACCTGCTTCGGATTTTGACTAAAAGAGGGAGAAACATCCTTTCCCCTCTCTCGAACTGGAATATTCTCTTGAGTCTATGCCTCCTTTGCCCGTACCTCACTATCTGGAGTCTCAGGAAGACACGGCGCCTTTATGGCGGAGAGAGCTCCTTTGCCCCAACCCTCGCCTTAAACATGATGTACTAGGAGAGGAGACTGAAGGATTTGTGCGAAGCGTCCCAAGGAACGCTACAGAAGAAATGTCTCCGGCTCGATTTCCAATGCCGTCTGCAACCCTGAGATTAAAGGAGCCTCGTGAAGGCACACCTCGAACACTGGGATGCCCAAAAAGTACCGCGTGACCTAAGACTACGGAAATACCCCCCAATTTATGGGCCCAGTAAATTCGCGGCCCAGGCCCGTTCAGCACAGGGGCCCATGGACAGAACCAAGGCCTTGCATGGTCCTCGGACTCAAGCTTATGGGGAAACCAAGTACAAAAGAGAAATATTACAAGTTTTGGGCAGAACCAAGGCCTTGCATGGTCCTCGGACTCAAGCCTATGAGGAAACCAAGTACAAAAAAGAAAGCTTACAAGTGTTGGACAGTACCAAGGCCTTGCGTGGTCCTCGGACTCAAGCCTATGGGGAAACCAACTGCTCGGATAGGGAAAGTCCTCGGCCCAACTACTGTAAAGTGTTAAGGCCAATAAGAGTGTTCGGATGATGGCGGGACGCTTCGCTATTTCGGCAGCCTAAGGGGGCTGTTCACTTTTGCGGGTGATATGCCTTCAAATAATTACTTCCTACACCACATAGAACATCTAGTTCTAATCTCAGTTTTGTTTCGGGCAAGTATCGCTATTTACAGGTACGAATTGCTATGTCAAACAATTCTATTAAAGTTATGGCGACATCTTTTTATTATCAAGTATTTCGGTCTTAGTCATCATTGATTTAGATGCGATATTATTGGGCCGAGCAGCACTTGCAAATTTATAAAAACAAAGAGACAGAATATGTGAAATGAAATAACAACAAATTTTTATTAATACGAAAAATTATTACAACGTACAAAGAGGGGCTCAAACAAGCCTATACAAAATGTGAACTGCCTAAGCAACAATAACATCCGTAGTACAGATATGTAAACAGTTAAGTGTCTTTTAAACTCATCTTCAAAGTCTCTCCAATCTCTGTCTCAATACTGCTCATATTACGATAAGAACCTTCTTTGGGAAAAAATGAAGAAGGAAATAATAAGGAAGAAATCAATGAAGAAGATGGAGGAGATGAATGAAGAAGATGGAGGACATGAGTAAGGAAGGAGGAGAAGAAGAGAGAAGAGATGAAAAGAAAGAAAGGGAGCAAAAGAGGGAGAAGAGAAAGCACCAGAATGGATCTGGTGCTGGGAAGACTAGGGAAGGAAGGCGAATAGGGCCACCAGTGAACGAAGAAAGGAAGAAGCAGAGACACTTGGTCCCTGCCTCGGTCCTAACTCCTAACACGCTGGGGCCATACTAGCTGAGCTCATAAGAGAGCGGTTGGTTATGATGATGGGAGTTCTCGACTCAATCACGCCGAAAGTTGGACGTGATGAGTCCCTGCTTCGGATTTTGGCTGAAAGAGAGGCGGGACATATCTTAAGTCTGCGCCATCCTTGCCCTGACCGAGCCATTTCAAGCTTTATCAGAATATGGTGTTTTGAGGAGGGGCATGGTTCCTTCATCATTCATTATGGTAGACGTATAATGATATGATGTATAACAATCGGGTTAAGCAAATGCTAAAGGAGGTTATGGGTTTCAGATCTCAGAAGGATGGGAAGGGGTCTGCACGAAAGTGATGGCCTCCTGCTTGCCTTCTTATAGGAAGGGCAAAACGAAGGGAATTAAATTCATTCAGGTTTCCAAAAGGAATCTGAAGAATAAAGGTATGTCCGTTCCACTTCCCCACCCCATCAGATGAGCCGCCGAACGTGAATTAACCTCGTAAAGGGAAGCCATTAAAGGCGCACCTTGGATAGCCAAACGGCAGGAGTAGATTACGAGCGAATTAAAAGGAGTACCTGGTAAACCGGCGAATTTCCTGGACAGATGAAAACCGCCCACATTAATGCTGGGCTGAACTAAATAAGCCCTACTAAAGGCCCGGGTTTACCAAAACCCTCCTTTCCAACCCAGAAGTCGGATAGCAGGGTTTTGAGGGACTATTGTGGGGCCCAATAATTTATGGGCCAGGCCCATTCGCCCTTAGAGAGTCCGAAGGCCCGAGCCGAGGCAAACTACGGCCCAAGCTCTACAATACAGAGCACCTAACGGTTTTGTGATGTAGCCGAGGACAACTCAGTCCTCGGCAGATCCAAAACCCCACCAGAAGAAGAAGGGTAAAACTGGTATAGGGTCAGACTTAAAAGAGAATCTAAGAATATCCGGGACAGCTGCTCTCATTGCCATTCAATGCGCTGCCCCTGACAGAGCCGTACTCTGCAGCCTTATCAACCATCCCCAACAATTCTGGGATTAGACTGATGGGACAAATATCAGTCCTGTAAAGATTGACCCTACACGTGGACGAAGGACAGTTAACGCAGACGAGTATAAAAGAAGAAAGTAAGTAAATCGAGAGGAGGCCGATTCCACCTCCAAAAAAGGGAGACGATCTGGGTGAGAACATCTCAACAACACCTGAGATTACAGAAAAAACCCATCGTCGGGTAACCGGGGTAAGACCCTAATGGTCCTCGGATCAAGTCCGAGGAGGCCCATCCCATAGGATGCGACGCCGTATGGCTTAAACGTTCAAGCCCAAATCCTTTTTCTACACGAATTCCTCTAAAACCAGAACCGGGCGCCGCCCCGTGACTAACGGCTAGCTTTTCAAGCCCACTCTCTACAAATCATATTGTGAGGGATCGTTCGTGCGTGAGCCCAACATCCTTATTGGGCCGCCAGAGAACTGTGTCCTTACAGATATCATTTATTAAAAAAAATTGGTAATCACATAATCACCTATAACTTTGGGTGGTTTCAAATTAAACCCCTAAATTTCACAAAAAATAATAATTAAAACCATGAATTTTTTTTCCCTCAATAAGTCACTATTAACTAAAATTAACAAAATTCGCATAAGTTGTGAGTAACATATACTCAAATGCAAAAGATTTATTCTTGTGAAATTATAAGATCTTTGGTATATGTAAAATATAATTGTAAAATTAAATAATTACCAATCAATTAGTTATTGTCACACATTCACCATTTATGATTAAAATTATAAATATATTGAAGTTATTAGCATGATTTACTTTAAGTGAAACTCTATTACCAAAGATTTACTAAAATTGAAAGGCAAAAATATTGTTTTCATTCATAAAGCTTGCATGAAGTTTGCTTTTTGTCTCTAATTTTTTTTTTTTAAATTGTCCCTAAACTATTAAAAAAATTCTTTTTCATTAAACTTTAAAACATCTTTCATATTGTACATGTGACCAATATTTTTGTTCTACATGTTAATCTCATGTGTGTCATTATTTTTTAAAATGTAATGAGTCATGCCAAACATGTCAAATTTTTTAATCTTTAGAATAGTGTCACCTAGCTAGTCAAAAAGGATAAGTTTACAAGAGTGGACAAAAGGACAAAGAGTGTAACACTTTCAATGTCTAGGGACAAAGAAAAACTTTTTTAAGTTTTTGAGAAAAAAAAATGAAATTCTAGCAAAATTTATGGATGAAAGCAATATGTTGTAAAATTAAAGCTAGGCTAAATTACAAATTCTACCATCTAACTTTGCCAAAAATTCAATTCAATTAATCATGTAACTTCACTTTTGTTCAATACAGTTTTTTAGGTTTCAACTTTTCAATCCTCCCATTAATCTCCTTTAGAATTGTGCCATTATTAAGCCCTAAAACAATGTTGTTTTTGGGTCTCATTTTAGGATATTTTATGAAAATTTTCTAAAAGAAGTGCACAAAAAGATTAAATTGATCAAAGTTAAAATTAAAGAACTGAATTGAACAAAAGCGAAGTTACAAGACTGAATTGAATTTTAGGTTAGAGGATGCAATTTATAATTATACCTTAAAGTTATTAGTCCAATTAAAGCTCAATTGTAAAAAATTTCAAGAAATTTAAAAGATGTTTTATTACTTATTTTATAATATATTGTAATATTTGGTTTTGTATAAAAGGTTTAATTTATATATATCCTCATCAAGGAAATCTACATAGTTAATACAATACCAGATTGGAATAATGTTGTACTGAATAACTAGTTAGGGCCCGTTTGGTAACGTTGTTCTAGTAACATTGTTTGTATTTTTAAATATACGTGTGGGTGAAAAAGTGTGTGAAAATACATATAATGTTGTTTAAAAACTGAAAACATGTATTTAAACATATATACCAAACAGACCCCTAATTTCTTGCAATCCGCTGACACAACATTTGATTCTCTACTATTTGTCAAAACAACCATTCTGCAGAAGTCCATTGTTGTAGCTTTAATGAGAGCTTCCTTGAGTGCTATTAATCTTGCAAGCCGATGATCCTCAATTACCACACTCTGTCCTCCGTTAAAGAGTTGGTTGCCTTCTCTGTCTTTGCCTATGAGAGCAATGCCAATCCTTCCTCTAAACATATGATATGCCTATCAACTTTTACTTAGATCAAGATCTGCTCATCTTTTTTATGCCTCCTAATTGTTGTGGTTGGTGGAATGATGCATTCTCCATTTTGTGTTGCACCTGCATTGACAATATTAAAAGCATGTACCAGAGAGCTATGAGTAGATCCAGAATGCTTTCCATGAGCAGTGAATCATACTTAACTCTCTAGCAGCCACTTGGTGATTTTTTCTCTTATGGAGCCAAAAAGGTATTGACTCCTAATTGTAAGCTTATCGGGACCATACTACTTTAGTGAAAGGGCAATGCATAAATAGGTGGTCAAATGTCTCTGTGTCGCCCCAGCACACACATATGAGTCCTCTGCCAAAATGCCTCCTTGAGGAGGAGGACAGATTGAGAGGGATGGCTTCACGAAGAATCTTCCAAGTAAAAGTCAGGGCCAAACTAATCTGGTAGGCTATTCTTGTTTGATTTTGACCATCAGGGGAGAAGGGCCAAACTAATCTATCTTTTTGTTCAAGAAGGTTGGCTTTGGACAAGGAAATGTTAAGGATTTTTTTTGCTTTCTTCATTATTCATACAATATATATATATATATATATATATATTTTTTTTTAATTAGGGAGATGTTCCAGCAGTTGGTTGTATGGTCAATAAAGTCATAAACAATAGTGACAGAAGAATGTTAAGGATTGGGGTTTGACAAGAAACCATGTAAGGTGTTGTAAGGGGATGCTATGACCATTTCCAATTCTCAATGACCTTTGGCAGAGTTTTGGGTTGGCTTTTTTTTTTTTTTTTTTTTTTTTTATGATGTTTTTCCACATCCAAGAAATATGAGTTTTATTTTTTAGTTTGTTTAAAAGCTTGATAAGTACATCCATCATACAATTTAAAATAATTTTATTTTTTTTATTCTAATAAAAAAAATTCTACTATTCAATTTTAATTACACTATTGAAATATAGTATTTTAATTTACTAAAAATTTTAATGGGTGCAATTTTTGAAAGAAAAAATACAAGGAAAAGAAGGAGACAAAATCTAACCTGGAAAGAAAAAACACGTGGCAGAGTCTGATTAGTTGATAGGTACCAGAGGAGGTACACCCCGTCGCTCCGTATCCTGACTCTCATTCTCAAATAAAGGGGGGTTTCTGGAACAGAAGAAAGAAATCCCACCCGACTTGGGGTTTGCTTTGCTTTGCTCGCTGTAGCTGCTCGTAGAGTCGTCTGATTAAAACCCACCTACTCTCTCGGAGAAACCAAAGCAGCAAACATAACCACAAAGGGCAACCCTTCCTAAAACCCAAATCTCAAAACCCCAACTGCTTTGGTAGTATTGGTATGCACAACTCTCTCTCACTCTCTCTCTCTCTCTCTCTTATTCCTTTCGTTTTTTTCTTGGGTTTCATTGGCGGCAGCTTCTACCTCCATAAACCCTTCATTTCTATGACTGGTTTCTGGATTTGATATCTTTTTCTATGTGGGTTTTCCTCAATAGGGTTTATGGGTTTTTTTTTTTCCATGCTTAAAAATAAATAAAAAATCTGTGTTTTGGTTTTTTGCAGTTAGATTGTAAAAATTTGATTTTTATTGGAAACAAATTGTCAAATTCGAAGAATTAGAATACTGGGGTTTTGTCATATTCGTTGAATGAGTTCTTTCCCTCCAACAAACTTTAAACTGAGATGGGCTAGTCACTAAAAGAGCTAATGCAAACATTTAGGGCAGATTCTAAGTCAACCTTTTTTTCTTTTCTAGGACTTGGGTATCTTAAAAACACTATCTTTTGGTCGAACTTTGCTTGAGTCTGAAGAAAATAGCCCTTTATCTTTGGTTACATACAGGCTTTTGTGCTCGAAGTTGGTTACCATGCTTGGATCTAATAAATTGTTTGATAAGTTGCATTTGTAGCAACCAAGTGGGGAATTTGACTCATGTAGTATTTGGGGCACTTGGTTAAATTCACTTTTGTACCCTTGCTTAAAACATCCCTTAAAGTTCTATTACCTTCATCCCAAAATACAACCACAAAACTCCTTTTTTATTTGTTGCTGCCTGCCATTATGATTGTACTGAAAATTATGCATCTTATGGGAGCATTGTATTTTTCGTGAATACCATGAGCGCCTTCAGGAAATTGGTGCTGATTAGTGATTGGATGCCAAAGTTTAGGTTTTGAAGTAGTTATGGCAGAAGGTACGGAAGTTGAAGAGCGGGTGGATCTTGATGAGGACAATTACATGGAAGACGATGATGTTGAAGAACAGATAGATGATGATGAGGATGGTGCGGACGGAGCTGGGTATGATAATGATGAAGAGAATGTGGAAGAAGTACATGAGGACTCTATAGCTGAGGCTAGTGGTAAAGACCAGTCACCAGATACAGATAGAGGACACGTTGCCTCTGAATCCATTGAAGATGAAGAAAGGCCTACTGCTCCTATTGATGAGGAGAAAAAGGAGAAGTGGGCTGAACTTCTTGCCCTTCCTCCGCATGGGTCTGAAGTTTTCATTGGTGGACTTCCTCGAGATGCCCGGGAAGAAGACTTGAGGGATCTCTGTGAGCCAATAGGCGAAGTTCTCGAGGTTGGAGTTGTACCCTCTTGCTTGCGACACCTCTTTTTTTTTTTTTTTTTTTACTCTTCCTCTTTCCATTCGTATTTTCAAAAAGGGTATGATTTTACAATTGTTTTTCAGGTAAGATTGATGAAAGATAAGGATACTGGTGATGCCAAGGGTTATGCTTTCATCGCATTTAGAACAAAAGAGGTTGCACAAAAGGCCATTGAAGAGATACATAGCAAAGAATTCAAGGTAATCATGGTACTCATTTAAAAACCTAATGTCCTTTTGTTAAGAATGTTCTGACAACAGTATTCCTCTCTATGCTTCATGACCACAGGGTAAAACCTTAAGGTGTTCACTGTCCGAAACTAAGCACAGATTATTTGTTGGTAATGTTCCAAAGAGCTGGACAGAGGATGAGTTTAGAAAAGTCATTGAGGAGGTTGGTCCAGGACTTGACAGCATTGAGCTTATAAAGGTGGGTTTCAAATTGAATTTTCTCTGACCTTATTATAAGATTGGATGGTTGTAAATGCTTTCCTTGTGAGCAACATTGCTTCGGTTATTTTCAGGATCCTCAAAATCCAAGCAGAAATCGTGGCTTTGCTTTTGTTTTGTATTACAATAATGCTTGTGCCGATTATTCAAGGCAGAAAATGTCAAGTGTGAATTTCAAGTTGGATGGCAATACCCCGACTGTCACCTGGGCTGATCCAAAGAGTACGCCTGATCATGCTGCTGCTTCTCAGGTGAATGTTAATGTAGAGTTGTGGTATTAGTTGAATACTTGAATTCTTTGATGAAGTGATTGGTTTGGGGATGCCTGTCGGTATTTAGTTTCCTTGGAATATAATCATGCCCACCATTAGTTTGATAAAGAATTTTATAAGATTCTTCAAAATATGAGATCCCTATGTTTGGTTTATTTATAGGAATTATTTATGCATCCCAAAATATTCTTGTTCAAAGTAAACTTAAAATACACAATATCTTTTAATTCTGTTTTAAAACATCAATAATATATCAAAATATTAAATCAAATTGGATTGAAGTAAAAGATAACTAGATATCATGACTATCTATCCTTTTTTTAAATTGTTGGTGGCAACTAGTATCATTACTATCTTATAAGCCCAATTTAGATATGCTAGTTTTTAATGAAGGGAAGGTATTCAAA
Source organism: Quercus lobata (assembly GCF_001633185.2). Taxonomy (NCBI): domain Eukaryota; kingdom Viridiplantae; phylum Streptophyta; class Magnoliopsida; order Fagales; family Fagaceae; genus Quercus; species Quercus lobata. The sequence continues at coordinate 46,834,257 of NC_044911.1, read as the reverse complement.
ATTGAGCTTAAAAAAAAAATTTAAGATATTCAAAATAAATCTGAAACACAAAGAATTCTGTAGATTAAGACCAGCTTATGTCCAATTGAAGAGCAATGTCACTATGGTGTACACAAATGAAGCAAAAGCATTCCAACAACATGTAGTAAAATGACACCAATCGGGTAGAGTGCAAAGAGATAGAGGAGATAGAGATAGATCTTTTTCAAAGGAAATCTATATTCACCCCATTGAGCTCTTGCTCAAATGGCACCCCTTCCCCTTTTAAGAGCAAGGTGTGGGGTGAGCTCGTGGGTTTAAAATCCATCAGGTGCTTGTGTAACTTTTTTTTTCTTTTGAGTTTTGGCTTCAAGGAAAGATTCAAACTTGTGATTTTTGCTTCTTAAGATGTGATTCCTAGTCAATTGTGCTACCCCTTGCGATTGCTATGTAACTTAATATATAAAAAAAATAAAAATAAAAAGATGAAGAGCAATCCATATTCACACTAAAGTGAGGTTTGGTGGGTATCGGCATTTGGATTTGGATTCTCTTGAACTATTTTTAACCAAACAAGGGAATATCTAGGAATTCTTTCAGATATCATAAATCTTGAGGGATGACTTGAACCAAACACCCAATCTACACCTCTAGCAGGTGAGCTCAGCAAATATGATAGAAAGGAAACCCCCTTATATAGGTCAAGATCCTAGACAAGCTCTTTTTTATGTGCTTTAGGGTTATAATTTATGTGTATAAATCTATCTATCAAAAATAAATTGTGTGTATAAATCTATCTATCAAAAATAAATTGTGTATAATTAAGATGTTTTACTTGAAAAAATTTGTGTATAAATCCAGTTTTTTAATAGGTTACCTAGTCCCTCACCGATATTTGACTTTTACATCCATTGATATAAATCTATAAAAACTATTGTTGAAAAATTGTGAAATAATCTGTTTATGTAAGGTTAAAGAAGAGAGAAGAGAAAACATCACACAAGAAATTTTATGTGGTTCGGCAATATGCCTATGTCCACGGAAGGCAACAAAAAAGTGTCATTATAATTTGGAGATTACAACAATAGCTTGAAGGCACTCTCACAAGCCCAACCCAAATACACCCTTGGTTCTCTCTCAAATCAATAGAGAACACCCTTTTGTATTTAGCCAAGAGTTTCAACAAACTCTTACTCTCTTTCTTTTGTTACTCACACAAAGAGGAAGCACCTTTGCTTTTCAACACCTAAGCTTCTCACTCTATTGCCTACATCTTCCCCCCACCTCTACCTCTCTTGCTCACCCTTTATTTATAGCAAAAGTTTTCAGCCAAAGTTTTTTTTTTTTTTTTTATAGGTAACATAAAATATTATTAATAAAAAGCCAACACAAGTACATTGGGAATGTACTATGGGGGCGCAAATAAAGAATCAAAATTACAACAATCAAGTAAAACAGGAAGGGAAAAACAAGAAGAATGAGACAAAGTCACACTCCATTCAAGGAGAGTGTGCAAGAAAAAAGACTTAATCTCTAGCGTAGAATGTTCACATCCCTCAAAACTTCTAGCATTCCTTTCATGCCAAATACACCATATCAAGCAATGAGGCACAAGTCTCCAAAAATCTATATTACGATGTCGCCCAAACTTACCCTATCAAGACTCAAACAACTCAATAACCTTATGAGGCATAACCCAGTTGATTCCAAACAGACAAAACACCAACGACCACAACTCACAAGCTATGGGACAATGAAGCAGAAGATGATCCACTAACTCCCCACAAATCTTACACATATAACACCAATCAAGAATTAGCACGTTTTTTGCGAAGGTTGTCTATTGTTAAAATCTTACCTAAGGAAGCAAACCATGAAATGAAAGCTACCCTTGGAGAGACTTTCAATTGCCATATTATTCTCCAAGGGAAGGATAAGAGAGTAGGAGGGTAGAAAGAAAGATAGAATCCCCTGTATGCAATTTTTTACCTATCAAAAAAAAAAAAAAAAAAAAAAAAAAAAAGATAGAATCCCCTAACCTCAAAACATCTACTCCTTGCTGGCTTCCAACAAACCTTATCAGGACCAAACCCCCGCACAGTCAAAGAGTAGACCATATCCATGAACAGATCAAAAGATTCTTGTTCTCAATCTTGTGGTGGTCGACAAAATTGAACATCCCAATGAATCCTCCCAACAGACCAACACATAACCTCCGCCACTGAAGAATTCTTTGTCCTACTAATACAATAAAGTTCCAGAAAAGCCTCTTGGAGGGTACAATCCCCACACCCCACATGCTTCCAAAACTTCACTCTAGTATCCCCCACATCATACAGAAGGAGTTAAAAATTCAACCAGCCACTTCTAATGAATCTCCACAGGCTAACACCATAAGCACTTGTCTCCTTTTTCATGCACCAACCATTCCAAACATTCCCATATCTCGCCTCTATAACCATCCTATTCAGCCAAAGTTGTAACAGTTTCAGCACATGAAACTTGCTTAGTCGTAGAATTTGGCTCGCATGTGAGGACTCAAGCATGGGCATGCAACTTAGCAAATCACGCTAGACAAACTTGGTTGTTGTTGGCTTTCCACTTTCTTTGAAAATGCATGCAAGACAAAACATTCATTTAATGTTGGCTTTGACAATTCAAGCCAACTTTTCCAACAAAAACCATATGGAGAAAAAGTTTCATGATTCATTGACATGAAGTAGTGGATTTTTCTTGTATAAGTTCCACTTGAAGATGTATGAAGTATTAGGGAATGTTATCATGGCTCCATAGCAAGACAATTGAAATGAAATATGATCATTGTTTGATCAACATGAAAAAGTACTGCTGAAGTTGAATATGAGAAGGAAATTTTGGTGGTTAGATCCCCCTTATTTGGGGTGGGGGATAGAAGACAGACAGAGAAGAGAGCTCATCTAAACTTTTTTAACTAATGACCCTAATAGTGACCTAATAATATGGAGCCGCTCATTGTCTTGTTGAGTTGCTTAGTTGATAACCTGTTATTATGACTCTTCACTTGCTTTATTTTTATTTCATGTTGGTAGGACATTAGCCACACACACATTTATTGCCGACTCTGAATAAAGTCAATTATTCAAATAAAATCTCAGCTGTTATGTTCTTTGTTTGAATGGAAGCAAGCTTCTGTTGATGGGTCAGAGATGGATCTCCTGGATTTTCTGGGCAGATTATCAATGGCTTAATTGTTGTGCAGTCTTCTATCTTTATTTTTCTTTCTCTTTTATTGAGTGTCCTTAGTATGCTCGTGGCCTTTTTCTTTACATCAATTATAAAGCTCTTTACTTACTGATACAAAAAATTTCTAAAATATTTAGTATAGCATCTGATGAAGTAAACCATTATATCTAAAAAATTTCTCACTTAATGGTATTCAATGTTTATCCCATAGAGTTCTATATAGGTATGGTGGTAATGGATGCTTGACAGTATGCAAATAACCTAATGGATCTTTTATGAGTGCCCATGAGAATATTTTTGTCTGAAATTAACACTATGCCAATGATTTTACCCTGACTTGAAAGGCTCCATGTAAAACATTGTTTGACCTAGTTAACCCTGATCTCTTAAGTTGCAGACTGTACCTAGATATCTCAATTCTAAATATCATGTAAGGGCTTCTGTCAAGCATTATGTTTCAGTTATATTCTCTTTATTTTTTATTTTATTTTTATTTTTGGCTGAATTCGGGTATTGTTTATTTGATAACTTGTACTTCTTGAAAACGCTGGCAAACTTTACAGGGGAAATCTATAGTTGCTTCTATTTTTGTGGAGTTAAAAATATAAATGCTACATTGTCTTTTCTGAAAAGTTGTGAAGACCCTATTCTGCCTTTCACTGCTACCTAAAAAATTGATTTTCTGGTCTAATAAATGGTTTTACTTGTTTTGCCATTCCCAGGTTAAGGCTCTTTATGTGAAAAACATTCCGGAGAACACTAGTACTGAAAAACTGAAGGAACTATTTCAGCGCCATGGAGAAGTAACGAAAGTGGTTATGCCACCTGGCAAAGCTAGTGGCAAACGAGATTTTGGATTTATCCATTATGCTGAAAGATCAAGTGCATTGAAGGCTGTTAAAGATACAGAGAAATATGAAATTGATGGTATTTTTCCAACAAATCCTCTAATGCTGTTTAGGGAACCTCAAAGATGTGCCAACAACCTTGTTCATTACACGTTAAACCTATTAATTGCTGGTTTAGCACACAATGGGAATTTTGTCTTATAATGCACATACATACAGCTGATGCCTACTTGAAGACATAATGATCAGAGTCAATTTTGTCTGAACCTATTTTGAGACCTCCCAATACACCAATTATTTAAAAATAAATAATTGACAAATGTAGACTTTAGGCTATATTAGGACATAAAGGTCATCATAGAATTCAAGAATGAAGATTGTGATGCTATCATGATTTTGGCTCGTAAGTGGAATGATTAGATCTAATGCCGGTTTCCTCAATGCTATCATATGGTCTAAGTGATGGCTGTTAGCCTTTGTTCTTTTTCTAAAGAACAATAGAGGGAGGGAGGGGTGGGGGGGAATAAAACTTTCTTCAGCATAAGAAAAATTAGAAAATTTCACTACAATGGTTATTACTGTCAAGAGAGATTGTTACCTTAGGAGCATATTGATGTTAGTTTAAATATAAAAGGAATGATGATATGATAATAATAGTTTTGGCAGGGCTATTTCTGTTGGTTTCTAATTACTAATATAGGCCGGTTTCTTCTAGTCCATAATTTATTTTTTGATTTAATTAGATGTGATTGGAACTTAGAAAAAAATCTGAGTTGTCAAATGAACTGGTTTCAAACTTTCTATCATTATTATTGGATTTGTTATGGTTCCAACAGCAATTCATTCAAAGGGATTTGAACTGCAGGCCAAGTGTTGGAGGTTGTACTTGCTAAACCTCAGACTGATAAAAAGTTTGAAGGTTCTTATCCCCATAATGCTGGGCCTCATCCAAACCATCTTCCACATCCTGGATATGGCGGTTTTGCTGGTAATCCATATGGTTCTCTAGGGGCTGGATATGGCGTTGCCACTAGTTTTCAGCAGGTACTTGCATGGATTTTTGTATCTTGACATTGTTTCTTTACTGGTTGAATACCATCTCATGGATTTGCTCACATTAACAGCCAGTGATATACGGTAGGGGTCCAATGCCAGCAGGAATGCATATGGTCCCAATGGTTCTACCAGATGGTCGAATTGGTTATGTTCTGTAAGTTGCCATTAAATTCAAAAGTGGTTTTTACTTTTTAATTATTCCACCATTTTAAATAATTTATTTTGACTTTGGGTTCTTTTCAGCCAGCAGCCAGGCATGCAGGTACCATCTCCATCCCCATCTCCATCCCCTCGGCCTCGCAGAATAGATCGGAGCAATGGTCCAAGTGGACAACCAGGTCGAGGAGGAGGTGGTGATGAAGGCAATCGTGGCAGGAGGTACCGACCCTATTAGTGGTAGAGGACTGGGAAGACATCTAGTTTTTCTGTTTTTCTATTTTCTTTTTGGGAAAGCAACATATTGTAGTTGAATGACTAGTTACATCAATTGAAATAACCCCTTCCTTCCCCACCACCACCACACCCCCCCCCCCCCCCCCCCGGTTTCTCTGGACTTAAAAAGAGGGAAAGAAAAAAAAAAAAAAATTTAGAATTAGTAAGTGAGGTATCCCTTTAACTTAAATGTTGGTGCCCCAGTGCTGTTAGGTTTTGATTAACAGTATTTGTTTCTTATATATTAACTTTCATGTGTGAAATGCATTTTCTTGGCATTTTTTTGACACATTGCTGAAAAATGTTGCTGTTGCTAGATCAATAGAATTTACGCTTCTGATCATGCATCCAAGTGCAACTTAATTTCTTCATGTGGTTTTTGTATTTCATGGCCGCCACAAGTTGATGAACAACTTCAAATATTACTTGAGGCAATCTTTTTAGTGCATGGGTTACACAATGATATTACAATTTCAATAGTAGGAAATAAGAAGTGGGACGTGAATGATGTTGCTGTTTCACTTTCTGAAAATATGATTTAGTTATATACTATTTGGTTGCTGAGAAGATGTGGGACAGGTACAGGTTAAACCTGCTCTTGATTAAATCCGCTAACAGGGAATTACCAGAGAAAAGTCTGAATAAATAAATCACTAATTGGAATCATTGAATATATTTACTGAATGAAAACTTTCTCATCATTCTGATAATCAGGCTAGCATGGACATGAAACTTATAGAGATGCCATTGTAAGATGTTTCAAAAGTTACAGGCTGTTGATCAAATCAGAAATTCTGTGCTAGATTCTGATAGTGGGGCTTTAGAAAACCGAAACATAGATGCAGATTCTACGCGTTCCACCCACCTACAACGCATGCATAATGGTGGGAGTAAGTCATATATTTGTGAAGAAGTAAATCAGGTAGTTCTGCAGCTTAGTTGGGAGTGACCTTCATTGACGTGCAGGTGTATGGCTTTCCAATTTTTCCTATTGATTTATTATGTGGTAGAGGCTGTAGATGAGTTGTTAAAGTGAAACAAAAACTCAATAGCCAAGTATATCTTGAACATGCAATCAAAATAGTTAACAAAATGATGCAGCTATCACCCAACGTTTCAAAAATTGGACCACCTTAAAGCAACGTAATTAGTAATTGCATAAGTGTGAACAACAGTAAGAGCTTAGACAACTCATGGATATAACTTGGTGGGACAAACTGCTTCTTTCTTAATGCAAATCATGACAGAACATTTGAATTCATGACCAAACCCTAGTAAATCAGATATGTCAAATTACACTGAAGGAACTAAGGGGCTATTTGGATTTGTTGTCTCCATCACTCATAACTTTGTTTCCATCACTCATAACTCAAAAATTGTGAGACCCAATGATAAGAAGTCTGTTTGGTTTTTGCTTCCATCATTTAATTCTCTGATTTTTGAGTGATGAGTTATGGAAACTGAAAGTACATTTTACTTGTTTTCAGTTTCCAATGACATTTTCATAATTAAACACACACAGAGGGACCTACTGTCAGAGCAACACACGTGAGGTGCTGCTTTTAATGGTCTCAGGTGCTGCTTTCTTCTTCACTTTTCTTTCTATTTTCTCTCCTTTCTCTGGTGTTCACTGTCTTCAATTCTTTTTTCTTTCTTTTGATGGTCTTAGGCGCTTTTTTTTTTTTTTTTCTTAATCACAGAACCCATTTGGTCTTTGCTACAATTCTTTTTTTTTTTCTTTGAGCTGGTATGGTATTTTATGAGGGATTTTACTAATGTGTGCCCTTAGGGCACACATTAATTTCCATTTTTTGAAATAATTTTCTCGAGAATTGAAAAAGTAATGACAACTTTTTCAATTATCGAGAAAATATTTCTAAAAATAGAAAACTTAATGTGTGCCCTTAAGGCACACATTAATGGGACCCTTTTATGAGAGGCGGAGTGAGAGCTGAAGATTGGATCAAGGCAGAGTGAGGTGTAGTACTAACATCATGTATGGGTCTCTGACCAAGTGCTCACCCACAAAAAGGTGGAAATATTTGAGTGATGTGAAGTGAAAACAAAAACCAAACGGGTGGGTATTAGAAAATTGGAGTATTTTAAGTGATGAGTAATGAGTGATGAGTGATGAAAATTGAGTAAGGAATAACGAGTGATAAAAAAAAAAAATCTAAACAGGGCCTAAGCTTCTCAAATACGAAGCACGTTCTTAAGAACAACAAACAACTGAATTGACTTTACACCCATGTAAAACAATTTCTTGTCAATTATGCACTTCAACAAAAATCTATATGCCTAAGTAAATGAAATTCTCCACACGCAAAATATGCAATTTGCCAAAGTGCATTTGGACAAAACCCAATAAGACTGTAGCGAGAAAGGATCCAAAAAAACACCAACCACAAAACAAGAACAATGAGGATAAGGTACAAAGTCTTAATCTTTTGCAAGTTAAACAAGACCAAATTTATAAATTATACTATCATTGACGGAACATTGAGAATCTAAATCGCACACGCCACTCCCCAGCCTTGAAGAAACATATACCAAAACACTATTAAGTTTTAAAACATAAAATTTCACAATACTTTGGTTGGATATAATCTTATCTTATTTTATTTTGACTTATAGTGGGCTGACACTTTAGCTTGTTTATTGTAAGATTTTATTATGGCGGTAGAACTTATAAGAATTGTATACTCAATTTCACATCAAATTCTACACCCCCACATTTGTATTCACGCTTCTTTGCTGAATTCAAAACAGAAAGATCAAAGGTTGAAACAAGGTATCTTAGCTTATTTATTGTAAGATTTTATTATGGTGGTAGAACTTTTAGAAGAATTGTATACTCAATTTCATATCAAATTCTGCATCCCACAATTGTATTCACACTTCTTTGCCGAATTCAAAACAAAAAGATTAAAGGTTGAAAAAAAGTATCTGTAAGACTGTAATCATATGTTTTTCATGCTTTTGTTAGCATAACTCATAGTACTCAAGTGATACCCTATATTGATTGGATATTAAAATAAATTAATTGATTGTGTGTTGTGTGGGCATGTATTTAGTCTTATTTCAAATATGTTCTAGATAAATCTGTGTTTTATAAACAATTATTATAAAATAAAAAAATAAAAATAAAAATAAAAAAACCAGAGTTATGATTAAGTTAGATTTTTCACAGAGCCCTTCAAAGTTTAGCACAAAACAATGTCCTCAAGGGACAAACACTCTTAGGGCCTCAGCTAGCTACTGTACGAGTCAGCTACCTACCAGACTTGGGTCGACCAACAACTTCAACTTTCAATCTTCTTTTCCTTGATTACCTAATTGAATACGATTCAAATAACAAATGTCCTTATCCCAAAAAAAAAGTCATATAAACATATGCCATCACATTTTTTGAAATATTTGACACGGAATTTGCCAAAACTAACAATTTCCTAACAATTTCCTTTTGCAGGACTTTCAATTGAACCAATGTGTTCATAGTGAGTGGATTAAGGTCTGGTGATTTATTAGGTTCCTCTACGCCTTTATTGTCAAGTCTGCATATTGTCTTTTATGACTAGCATGCTAGCAGCTCCTTTTACAAGGACTGCACTAACCACCTGCACTATTTAATAAGACACTTGTTGGTTCTCTCATTTCATCACTCTTGCCACAAATGCATTCTCCATTTCAATTATTTAGCAACACTGTAGTAGTTACTCTCTAAAACATCAATAATATATTTTCCTTTGCCAACATTCTGCTGCCATTTATTATTTTGAGAGTCTTACTTTTCCATTCTGCTCTGTTTCATAATTATTAGACAGCTTTCATGGTACATTAAGCTGCAAGGATCTTAGCAAACATGAAACAACCAAATTATTAAACAGAAGAAAACAGTAATGCCATATACATAATAACTGCCATTTCGACATGGGTTCAAAGATACACGGACACGGTATCCGTATAGATACGATACAGCCAGTAATATTTGAAAATTATAACATGACAAAACAGATAAAACACCATTACCACACAGTACAGTACCCTAAATAAAGTCTCTTAGGTTCAAACTAACCAAATTAAAAAAGAAAATACCAAACCTTTGATAACAGGGTCTCTTATATTCATACGATAACATAACTTGCTCTACTTTACAAAGAAAACCAGAATTCAAATACCCCATAATCAGAGTTGTTACTATCAAATTATAAAATAAAATTCATAAAATAATTTATTACACCATAGAAAGAAGGAAGCCTTAGAATTATGAATGGGTATCAGAAAGCTCCTGAAGGCGCTTCTCCAACTCAACCAACCTCACACCCCACTCACTCTTAATGCACAAGGGCCTCACTTTACTATAATCCAGACTATCCTCTTCCACAGAGGATGATACCCCCACAGCATTCTTCTTCATCTTCTTACTCTTCATTTTCTTACTTTTACTGAACTCGTTTTTCTGAGCAGCGGCTCTCTGAAGAGCCCGAAGCACATCTGACCCACTAATCTGCCTTCCCTCGTCTTCTTGTTTTTGTTGTTTTGAGATGGGATTGGGGGTAGTTGAATTAACTTCTGTGACTTCGAGGATGGTGTGGCCTAGGCCTTTGATGTCTTTGGTGGGGACGGCGTCGTTTCTTGGTGGTTTTGATTGGTGGCGCCGTGGGTGAGAGTTGGCTGAGATGGTGAGAGGGAGAGGAAGAAGCTTGGGTGAGATGGTGTGGTGGGAAAGAGACGGTATGGTTTGGGAGAGAGCCCACATGGCTTGGACTTGGACTTGGACTTGGACTTCGGGGTTTTCAGGTTTTATCAATTAGTTTGGACCTTATGCTTTGGGTTCTCATTTGCACTTTTCTCATCCAAATCTTTTTAGTGGTAGCTGAAATGAGTATTATATGTACTTTGTTCGCACAATATATATTTAATAATCATAGGTAACTTGTTTAAATGATGTAGGTGATTTAACATGTCAATGATCATATGATTGTTATCTCGTGAGTTAGAAGAGATTCTACATCTAATGAGTTAGAGGAGATTTCTCGAATTCAATTAAAAGAATGAAATCTTTTATCGAAGAGAAAGGGAGTAAAATTTCCTGCTCATCTGAGTATCATAAAGACTAAAACTATAATAACAGTTGAATTTATATAATTCTATTTAACTATTAACAATTCAAAAATTATATTGAATTATTACCATGACCATTTATTTAGATATTAGTTAATGGACCATAGATTAAGGTTAAATATTTAAATGTGATGAAATTAACCCAAAATAAAAATGATAAAACAAAATTTTCCCTAATGATAACACAATGATATTCCCTTTTTCTAAAATGATTTCCCAAATTCGTCCTCCCAAGGTTTCAAACACACATCACACTAAAACCATTGATGCCGCCATTTGCATCATTCTTGGTGCAAATATTTCACAATCAATCATTTCACCCTAAAAGCTAAAAGCCAACATTTTAATTTACACTAGATAAAACCCCAAGAGTCGGTTAAAATGTTGTAATGTCGTAAGACTAGTTTTGTGGGTGTGCTTATTGCCTTCCCCACATGTAACTAAAATTCTAAACTTGTACTTCTAGTTTGAGACATGATTATGATTTGTTCTTAGGTTAGGAGTGCTCAAGACCTCCCTTTAAGTTATGTTTGGTAATAGAACTAACCATAAATAAATGACTAATCACACCTTAAAATCTTAATGATTGTTGGTCTATAAATCACAAAATATCCTTCCATATAACCATGTATTCATTCCCTTTCCACCAATTAAACTCTTAGTAAGAGTATGGAACATTATAGCCAATTTGGGTGGTTAATCTACCCCGATTGAAATCGAGATACACATGAGACAAAGAGAACCTTGTAGTTAAGAAAAAACCATAATGCAAGTTTGTGGGATATGAATGAAGATTAGTAAACCAACCACTGATCAACCTAACCGTAATACCATAAAAAGTAATATGAGAGTCTGTTTGGATTGAACTTATTGTTGCTGAAACTGAAAACTGAAAACTGAAAACACTGTAGCAAAATAATTTTTAAATATATGAATAGTATCGCGGGACCCATTTTTAATATTTTTTAATGTATGAACAGTGCTGCTATAGTGATGAACAGTGTGTGAACAGTGACGGAACAGTGTGTGAATAGTAAAATTTGTCTCATGAACAGTAAATTTTGCTCCCTTAATCGCGTGAAAGCAAAAAAAAAGAAAAAAAAAAAAGGAAAACGTGAGACATGGGATTCAACGAAAACGCTGAATCCAAACGCTCACTGAATAAAAATGGGTACTGCACTGAACCTTGAAAATGATCTAATCAATATTTAGTCGTGTGTGTTAAATTTCCTCTAACAAAGATAGTGAGTACAACATGAAGAAGAAATAAACAATGAATATTAAGAGTCTTGTAGTTCAGGTGGTTAATATTAATGGTTCAAATTCTTTCCCTCTCAACTATCGGATTATCAAGGAAGTGAAGAACTATGAATATGAAAGTAAACGACTATTCAACGTTAACGTTCTACCCATATAAGATGTGATCGTTAGAAAGTTAGTACCTTTTATCAATTTAAATTTTAAATTTCATTATTATATTATATTCTGGCATCTATAAAGTTTGTACTACATCTTATATTATTATTCTGATCATTAAAAACTATTTTTTAAGGGTTCAATCAATGGTGAGTTGTAGAGTAATAGAGTTTGTTGTAATAATAATAAAGTAACGAAGACCATTTGTACTGGAAAGCATAGACAAGACAACTATGTCAAACCTAATTGGTCCAAAAAGTTCCCCCCAAAAAAAAAAAGTAAAAAAGTGCAGATTTCTTTCGGTGGGTCTCTTCGGATGTTTCACGGTATCAATTAAAGTAACTTTTTTTTTTTTTTAGATTAAAAAAAAAAAACATTGTTTATTACACACATAAAAATTGCACTAAAAACATAATGTCAAGTCACGATTTCCAAGTAAAATTATGACTTCAAGTCTTGATTTCAAGACAATTTCCATGCATAAATGTGTGGTGCAACAAGTATTTTCCTACTGCTTGATTCATCTTTAAAATCGAACTTTTGGTTGAGGACATCAAGTAAAACTCACACAAAACCTGTTTCTCCAATTGAGCTGCGAAGTAAACCTGCGTTTATAACACTCAACCTGTCGAAAAGGACACCTATATTCAAAGAGGAAATAAAATGCTATAAAAATTAGACCAACCATGTTTACGACTTATTGTTAAGAAACAGCTAATTGTTGGATTTTCTTTTTTTTTTTTTTTTTTTTCTGAAAATTGTTGGAAGATAATTGATTTGACCAAACCAAATCGACTCAGTTCTTGGACGAATTTTAGGGAGCCAACCTTTAGCTATAAATCCAAATCAGAATATTAATTGTACATCTAGAACAAAAAGTTGATAATCTATATGTTGTCTAGCCTCAAAACAAATTCATATGTAAGAGCCAAAGACCTTTCTTCTGAGTGTTTGAACAATAACAAGCCAAGTCAGGCATTACACTAGCATCTTAACTCTTTACAACCACATAACATTTCTGTGGCGGTTGGAGGCTAGACCCTGTGCAGTGGATCTCAACCATCACATATTATTAATCTGTGTGCGTTTAATTGGCAAAATTAATGATGGCATCAATTGGATTGCCATCGTGGCATCATTTTCCTGCTAAGAGTCTCTGGAAGAGTATTTCAAATTTCTTTTTTCAATTGACTCTTTTTTCTTTTTTTTTTGATGGGTCAATTGACATGTTGATGCCATGTATTATAATTTTTTACTATGCTTTTTTTTTTTTTTTGAGAAACTTGTAACTTTATTGAGAAGAAAATAAATTCAATACATCATAAACAATAGCTGACTCAATCAGCAATGGATTTTCCTCTATCCATGTTACATAATTATCAATATTATCTATTTCTTTGGCAAACTTTGCCAGAAGATGTGCAGGTTTATTGCCTTGATGCTTCACATAAGACACTTGAATTGATCTAAAATCCTAAAGTTTGTATGCAATACCATTCAGAGACAACCATAGGAGGAGTACATAATCCCAGTAGAGTGTCAGCTACAATCTTGGAATCACTTTCAACTACCACATCCCTTATACCAGCATTCCACGCAAAAAACACTCCAATTTCCATAGCTTTCACCTCAATCTCCAGTAGACCCAAAGGTTGAAGAAGTTTCTTACTCATTGCTACTGCAACCCTTCCTTCATGATCACAGATCACCACCCCGACCCCAAACCCTCGAATATGACTAAAAACTACAACATCCAGGTTCACCTTGTAATTTGGGGCCATTTGTAATGTCCATAAATCATTCCTCTTCATCCTTGGTGAAGCAATAACATGGTTTGCTCCCTGAAATTTAGCAAGCAAAGTCCGAGCTTTTGGCACCACCACTATTGTCGATTGACAAACACTCCCATGTCAAACCGCATTCCTATTAAACCACATGCACCAAGCTACCATAAAAATCATCTCCAAAGTGTCATCTCTAGTGTGTTGGATGAAAATCAAATACCATACCAAGTCCACAAATTCTTGACAATGGATTCCTTGTGTCTCAAACACAATACCGGATAAACTCCACACTTCTTGTGCTTTCCCACACTCCCAAAACGCATGGCCACTAGATTCTTCCCCCAGACCTCAAGCTTCACACCTGTCGCTAACGCAAATTCATTTTTGTGGGGAGGATATTACGACAAACTCTCTAGGCAAAAGACTTAATTTTATTTGGCAGACTCAAGCCCCACAGTCTTCTCCAAAATGTTTTGTGTGTATCAGCATTTGAGGATCCCGCTGTACTCTCCGCTAGAAATTCAATCACTACAAGCTTGTAAGCACTTCAAACTATAAACCATCCCTTTGGAGTATAAGCCCACACCAACTTGTCATGTGGAAGACAACTAATCAAAGGAATGCTGAGGATTGAATGGACATTTGCTGGAATAAAAACTCAACGCACTAGTTCTTCACGCCAAGCACTTGTTTGGGGATCAATGAGTACACTCATCGTAGATTGAGTGGGGATGGTGCTTGGCTGGGACAACACTTGTAAATAAGACGGATCATTAAGCCATTTATCAATCCAAATACCGATTAATTTTCCATCACCCGCCTGCCATTTACTCCCTTTTCTGAAAATATTCTGTGTCGCAATAATGCTTCGCCATGCAAAAGATGGTCGAAAGCCCAATTCAGCCCTAAGAAAGTCACTATCTAGAAAATACCTCGCCTTTAAAACTCTATAGACTAGAGATGATGTATTTGTTTGAAGCCTCCACCCTTGTTTGGCTAAAAGTGCAAGATTAAAAGCTTTAAGATCTCGAAAGCCTAAGCCACCCTCCTCATTTGGAGTACAAACTTTGTCTCAACTAAGCCATGCCATCTTAGTTTTTTTATTAGTTTGCTCCCACCAAAATTTTCGAACCATACTTGTCATCTCATTGCATAAAGTGTTTGGTAATTTAAACACATTCATAGTATATGTCAGTATTGCTTGTGCAACTGCCTTAATAAGAATCTCTTTTTGAGCTTGTGAAAGTTTTTTTTTTTTCCTTCCATCTTGCTAATTTATTATCCAGCCTCTTTTTCAGATTTTGAAAAGTATTGCATTTAGGTTACCCACCAAGGATGGCAATCCCAAATATGTCTTGTGTTGCTAATTTAACTATGCTTTTAATTTGTAAACAATGACAATGCACTTCTTAAAGTCTTGATTTTCATAATAGGAAAATATTACTAGACACATGAATAACTTGTACAAAAAAAACTTATATTAAGGTTGCATTTGACATTAGTTTAATAAGTCAGCTTTTTTCATTATTCAACTTATTTTTCCTACTATTCAGCTTTTTTTTACTACTATTCATGGGACACATTGCACTTTTTGGTACTATTCATAAATCTCATTGTACTATTTCAACTACCTTTTAATTTTATCTACAGTACTTTCAGTAAAAAATTTTCAATTTCAGCTAAATAAATTATTCGCAAACAAACTCTAAATTTACTTTGTTTCTTGTTTATATTGATTGAATCAACTCAATCAAGTAACCTTCTAACTTAGTGGCATAACTTGCTCTTAGAATATTATGGTTCAAATCTTTCTTTTTTTCATTGCTGTTACTATGGAATAATGAAGAAAAAAAAAAACTATTATTTCCCATTAACATTTCATTAAAAAAAAAAAAAAAAACATTTTGAGGTGGACTTGCCTCTAATCACCAAACAATATTATTTGCATTATATAACACTAACCACTAAAGTGTGTACATCATGCGAAAGTCCTGTGTAAAGAATCCCTCATTCTTGTGTACACTTGTAGCATATGAAGGTAAATGAGGATAAGGAAAAAGAAAAATAATAATAATAATAACAATAAAAAAAGCCACAGATCGAGATAGAAATTGAAGATCCTCTTCAATTTAGACAGTTGACACCGTATACCCAACCAACTAAAGCAAATACTATGCAACAGGAACCTTGACCGGGTACCTATCAATTGAGTCAACCCATGGGTTAGCCCGGCAGTCCTGAGTGGGTACCGGAATCTCCCTAAGCGCCCTCCAAACTGCACTATTACATTTAAAACCCGAGCCGAAAGCAATCTGCCAGACCCGGTCGCCCCGGGAGACCCGAGCCTTAGCCTCCGTATAAGCCAATTCATACCACAAAGAACTACTCGAAGTGTTACCAAATCGATGCAAAGTCATCCTAGAGGGCTCCATATGCCAATCACTAAGCTGCAAATTCTTCTGCAACTCTTCCAAAACGGCTCTCCCTCCTGCGTGTATACAAAAGTGCTCGAATGCAAGCTTGAAATTCGGTATATATGGCTTCACTTTGGCTTTCAAAACCTTCTTTCTCATCAGCGTTACAAAGAACATCAATTGCTCCCATATTGGCAAAACCAAGGGACCCAACGTTGTTATGTTTGTTTTCAATGCATCACCTGCCACTGCCATTAACTCTCGTGCCAGTGACACCCCAATTGTACCTTTATCATCTTCTCTCTGGTACACACAGTTGTAGTTCTTGTCATCTGACCCTTTATGGGTCCGAACTGTGTGGACCAATTCGTACTTGGATCGGCTACGATCTCTTGCTCGATTCGACAACAGCACTGCCGCACCACCCATGCGGAATATGCAATTCGACAACAACATAGACCGGTCATTGCCAAAGTACCAATTCAAAGTTATGTTTTCTGTGCTCACCACTATAGCATACGTGTTAGGATTTGCATTCAAAAGGTCTTTGGCTAGGTCGATTGAAATAAGTCCCGCACTGCAACCCATACCGCCCAGGTTGAAACTCTTTATGTCGGTGCGGAGCTTGTAGTGGTTGACAATCATGGAGGACAAAGATGGGGTTGGATTGAACAAGCTGCAATTGACAATAACAATGCCAATCTCTTTTGGGTTAACCCCAGTTTGTTCAAAAAGAGCGTCCAATGCACCAAACATAACAGCCTCAGCCTCGAACCTTGCCTCTTCCATACATAAGTTTGGTGGTGTGGAAGTGATTCCTCTAGACAAGTATGTCTCGTCGCCTAAACCGGACCGGGTCGTTATTCGTCTCTGAAAGTGAAGAGTTTCTTCTTCGAATGCACCCGTGTCTTCAGAGATCTTCAAGAAGAATTCCCGGGTTACTTTTCTTTCATCGTCCGGTTTATAACACGCAAAGTCCACGAGATAAACCGGTCTAGACCGCTTGGCCCAGTAGAGGCCTAAGAGGATGACAAAAAAGGCTGAACCAGCTAGTCTTGTGGCTGCATTGACATCATCGAACCAAACCGCCCGGGTTCTCCATAACTCAGACACCCGGTCCAGTTCTAGACCGGTGAGCTGAAACCCTATGGATGCCAGTAGAGGAACAATTAGAAGGAACATGAAAATAGTGGCAGGGTTACATGAATACCCATACCCTAATTTCACGTACTTGAGCTTCACGGATTGTAAGAAATCAGGCAAGCGTTGCCGGATTTTGATAACGGCGGAAGACGAGTCTTTAAAGGCCATTTCCGCCGTTAATCTCTCCTTATCCATCTCTATGCTACTTTCCATTTTTTTTTTTTGGTTTCCTTCTCTGAATCTTTTTTCCTGTCGTGTGAATATGTGATCTCTCTAAGTGATTTTGGGTGCTTGAACAAGAAATGGCGTTGTGTAGTTTACTTATATAAACAAGAAGACCATGAGAAGCTGAACTATATAATATAATAAATAAGTAATTTCCGTCCAAAAAGCAAAAGGAAATAGTAATGAATTAAAAGCAATAAGGCCTACAGGGCTACACGAATTGGAACAGTTGGTTGGATGAGAGAGAGACAGCAAGAGAGAGAGAATTGAAGCTGAACAATATTGGAACGCAAGCACAGGACAGCTTATTAGAATATTAACTGGAAAAAAAAGGTTGGGTTGATAATCTTGAATTAATGGTGAGTAGTTCCATGAGGGGGGATAGATCGCTCAACCACCATAGGAGTACTTTGGAAAAAGAAGATAATCAATAACAGAAAAATACAAAATAAAAAAAGAGACTTTTTTTTGGTCCATTATTCAAAATCTGGTTGACTGGGACAGGGCGGGGTTCATATTGACTATTATAAGTGACCCATATGGGAGTATATGCGATTACGTTCAAGAAAGCTGAAGAGTCCCAAAGGTCTTTCCATTTTCATTTGCATAGACTCCATATTTGTCTATGTAACTTAGAAGTGAAAAACAAAAATTGGGTCCACCTCCAATTCCATTGGTATTGGGGGATTATTGAAGAAGTGGGATGTTGGAAGTTGGAGGTTGAGGGGAAGAAAGTAAGGGTGTTTAGGTGGAATTAGGAAAAAGGCAAGTGGGTGGTGTAGGTAACTAGCAATCAAGGAACAATAAATGGAGGCGATGGATGGTCAAAAAAGGTAGCTGTTAACTGCTAACCTATCAAGAATCCATTGCAATATATTTTCAACCCAACAAAAAAATAATAATAATAATAATAAAAGAAGAATCCATTGCAATATTATATGTCACCGCGTGTGAGTTAAAGATGGACAAAATATTCGTCACATAGACAGATACCAAAAAAAAAAATTGCAGATCCAAATTAACACGAGGCACATCACATCAGCACATGTTTTAATTTGGAGCATCACTAGTAATCTACGTGTGGGTAAAGATGTTTCCCATGATGAGAATCACAATCAGGACTCCCGCCGAATGGAGATGCTCGTTTATGGCTTTATTTATTAAAACGGGATATTTTAGTATTTGTCAATTCTATATGTATACACACAAATACAAATTTAACACTTATATTTACTCATCATCAATGAAATGATAAGGAATTAAAAAAAAAAATTTAGTTTTTTGAGCAAATCAAAATTTGACCGAAATTACTATAATTTAGCTCGAGGCAAAATGAATGTGTTTCTTGTTTCGATTTACTTACTAGTTCTATCTTTTCTAACCAAAATAAAAGGGAATCAACAAATCAACAACTATGGTTGTTCCTATATGGTAAAATTAGAACCTACTCCCGAGATAAGGATTAATCACTCAATCTCTAATCCTTCAAAGATTAAATAAATAAATAAAATAGAGTTTGGCAAGGAAATAAATGAGTATCAGTAATGGCAATAGTATTTTTCATACATTTTTCTATAAATTAGGGAGGTATTTACAAATGACGGTTGGTGGAATTAGTGGAGTTAGTTAATGTTTCCCTACAAAGGAAAGGGGGATATCCTAACGACTTTCTATCTCCTTAGGTTGGCTAAGGCGACATGAGGTCAGGGTTTCACTAATCTCTCCTAAAATGCTTGGTTGGATTGAGTCCAATAGTATTTATGGTTCGTTTGGATTGAGAGAGAGAGAGGAGGAGTAGAGTAAAATTAGTCCAAAATTAGTCTATTTTCACCCAACTCTACTCTACTTCCCTCTACTCTCAATCCGAATGGACCATTAATGTTTGCCCGACTACAAATAGGATAATTGAATGTTGATTAGACACATAACGATGTTTTCAAAACTTCTTAAGGAGGACTCCCACTCTGAAACAAAATGCACGATCGACTTCAGATGTGTCAAATTGAACAACTTAGTCGGAGTTTGTGCCTAAAAGTCGATCTAGTATTTAGCCTGGGATCCAAATATAAAAATGTTCTTAACCCCTCCCATACAAGATAAAATATATATGATACAAAATGTACATAGCCCTAAAACCCTTCATACCGACCTGTGTGTCTACTAAGTGCTTGAACCTACCCATCTAGACAAACTGAGAGGCCGAGAAAAAAGGTCGAGAGGAAAATGGGCAATATAAAGAAATGAAGACTTACGGGAACTCGTATGTTAATCTCTGAAACTTTTAGAGATTTATCGGAAAACTTCTTGCAGGAAATGGCTGTGAAGACTCAAGAGTTTAGTGTGTTTTGTGAAGACTGGGCGTTGGAGTTCTCTGAAGTTCTTGAAGATTTGTAAAAAAGAGAAGAAAAGAGGTTCCCTCAAGGCTTTATATAGAAGGAGAGGATGGGTGGGAGTACTCCCACTCAAAATACTAAAAGAAATGTCAGCCATTGGATCTATGTTTCACCGTTTGATGCGGGTGACATAAAGCCGCTTGGAGTAATTAATAATGCCTCGTAGACTACGAAGCGTCAGTAACAATTATGAGGCACGTAAAACCACATTCTCACACGTGTAAATCAAAAAGTTGATCTTATCTCCTAAAAATCAAAACCCCACTTTTTTTCCTCAAATGGGAGGGAAAAATCGGAATTTTGAGGGGCTATTCTAGGGACTAGGGCCAAAAATAGTGTATTGAGTCTTGGGCCTTGTTCGAGGACATAAAAGAGTCTGAGAAGGAATGAATAGTTATTAAGGGGTTCCCAGTTAAAGCATCATAAGAGAGGGATGAATGGAAGGAGATCCGAGGAGGAATACCTCCTCGGATACGACGAATGTAGTCTAAGTATGTACTCTAACAATTAAAATGACTCTCCAAAAGGTTCTAACGATAAAAATGTGACCCATGAACATACGAGAAGGAAGGAAACTTAAAATATCTAAGGAAAAGTTGCTACCACCGCATTAAATGCATTGCAACTACTTTTCTGGCCACATTTATGTGGAGAAGACCTCTGAACAGTACTGTCTTGGCTACCACAACTCACAAAAGGCTAAAAGGGATGTCTGATGGGACGGACACTCAAGTAAGGACTCAAATGATCAACAAGTGTAGGATCAAGATAATCCAAAAGAAGCTATATAATGTGAGAGACCCTACATGAGAAAGGGATAGGAAAAGAGAGAGAAAAAAATAGTATAGCAATCTGAACCATTCTGATACTCTAGAGTGATCACTATATACAAATTTAACCTCCTCAAACTGAAAGTTTATTGATATTAGCATCCTTCATTTGTGTTTGATCACCATACAATTCAATACTAGCCGTTGTCCAACTCATTAGGACTTAATTCTTTGACTCATTTTCTACAAATTCATTATATTGGGCTCATTAGACCAAGACTCCATACATTTTGGGTTTGGGTCTCAAATTGTGACCCTACAACTTTAATGGAGGGTTAAAATATAGAATAAAATTTAAAATTAATTATATATATATAATAGAATGATGACATGTAAATTACGAGACTTGAAAATTTTATGTGACAAATATTATACAGTCAACTAAAAGTTAAATATCTTCTGTTTTATATACAAGATGCAGAGCTAAAATTTTGAAAATTTCTGAATACTATATATAAATATATAACATTTTAATAATTAGCCTACAAAAATGGGACCTTTTTTTTTTTTTTTTGAGAGAGAGTTTCAACATATGATGGGACTTGGTCTCCCGTAATATTTGAATTAGTCCAATAATACTCTTAAAAAAAAAAAAAATTGTTTAATTGGTCTGGTAGTTAAGAGAAGGTAAAGTAGATTCAAATGACAAAAGAATGAAGATAGACAAATTTATACTGAAAAAAATCATCCTCGGCACAATTCGAGGAGTTCATTTTTTATATATTTCACTTAAGTTTGGTTACAAATGCAGTTCTTGATTGCTACAGTCTTTTTCTCTTAATTTCTCGACCCCTTTCTCCCATTACTTCCTTCTTCTTTTATACTCTCTTCCCCTTTCATCTCTACCCTCCACGTGCAAGTCAGATGGTTGGTATTGATACTTGTCCCATCAGTACCTTCCTAAAGTATTTATGTAATAGCTGTAGGGTTAAAAGCCACTGTTCAGGTATCACCTCCACATTAATGCGGTCAGTAAGTTAGCTGCAGAGCATTTAATGCGATGATAGCAGCTTTCTCCTTAGATATCTTAGGATTCCCCCTTGTCCTATGTTTCTACAATGTTTATCCGTACCAATAGAACTCCCTGGAACGTTCCCCTGGATGGCAGACCACCTATTCGGACCTCAACTTTGGCTATCCAATGAGACATTTGTCCTTGACCTACCCTCTTATGTCATTATGACCAAAACTAAATTCTTCATCTACTAATACGGACTTCCTTGATAATGTTTATTCCTCCTCGGACGATCTTTAGTCCTCGGCTTAGGCCTTAGGCCCAATATATACATAGATAATGGGCTCCTGGGCCCAATACCCCTACATATTTTTTATTGTAAAATGTGTTCTTGTATGTGTTACAGTTATAGATCATTCACTTCTTTGAACACTTAATTAGTTCAATCAAAAAAAAAAATATTTACTCATGTTGATAGACAATTTTAATTTAATTAAACATTTAATTTGAAAGATTTCTCTTTGGAAGATACTAAATTTTGTGTGTGTGTGTGTGTATAGATATATGTGTTTGTGCACATGTATGGAAGTTTGTTTAAACTAATAAATTAATATCACAAGTTGCCCCTAAACAAAATTTTTTGGCTCTACCCTTGTTTATATATAGATTATCGATTATAGATAAGTCTATGTCATCTTCCGAATATGAAGATTCTACTCAAAATTACTAAATCTAAACTAACCTAACTAATTCGATAAGTGAACCAATATCTCAATGCCTAGTCAGTCTAAGTCTTTAATAAGATCATATGAATGATCCGACAATCAAATTTGGTGGACTCTTATAATATGTTCACCCAACGTTTTGATACAAGATAGAAATTCTACTATATCCTAATCTAAGTGTATATGAGTGTGAAGCTCTCTCTTGAAGACTGGAACCCTGGCCCTTGTCCCCCACACCCCACAAGCACTTAAACTTGTAGAGTGACTATCGCACCAAAGGTGTACAGTGGTTGTTTAGCCCAACTAAGTTTTATGTTATTGTTCAAAAAAATTTTATTTTTTATTTTTATAGTAAATGGTTTGATATTGGGGGGGGAGGTTGTATATGGAAAGAAATTAATGAATATATATCTTTCATGATTTTCCAATTAAGACCCTTGTAACCCAAGTGCCATCTTGTAGTATTTTTAATGGGGACATTCAAAATTTAAATATTTTGAATACAAATTGCACGTCTCACTTTTTGTATTTTACTTTATACTGTACCAATCACAACCTACCATATGTTTAATTTTTTTTTTTTTTTTTTTTTTTTTTTTTTTTTTTTTTTTTTTGGTTATTTCATAAGGAATTTCAAAAAAATATATGGTAAAATGAAACAGAGAATTTGTATTCAATTCTTCTCTCCCTATAGTAACTTTCAAATTGTAAAAATAAAAAATAAAAAAATTTCATAATTTATTTAGGAAAAAAAAATTTCATTCATTCATAAAACAATTCAAATATATTAAATTAATTGCCACATAGTGGCTTGAGGAACTTTTCTTCGTTATGGAGATAATCCCTATCAATTATTTAATATCTCTCTAAATTATTTTCAGAACCAAAAAACCACGTAGATCCTGAAGAACAAGCAAAAGCTTGTCGGTCTAATCAAATAAAGGTCCAAACAAAAGAAAATAAAAGGCTCAAACAATTTTTTTAGATTATGAATTTATGACTAATATTTATAGGTTTGGCTTATCTTCAGTACTTTTTTAATTGAAATCTCATTTTATTTTAATGAAAAACTGTCATATTATCTACTAACTAAATAAAATATAAATATTAAAACTCACTACTACTTATCATTTTATTTTTATTTTTTAAATATCCAATTAAATAAGTAAAAAAAAAAAATCCAATTCAATTAAATAAGTACTAGAAGAATGTCAAACTCAACATTTATATATTTACCTTCATAGCCATGTGAAAAATCTAGGCTTACCCCTCTACATCTAGCCTCGACAAAGACAACCTTGAATCCAGCCGCTGATATGTACCACCCCAGTAGTTAATAATTTAATATTATTGAGAGAGGGAAAGTCAAATATTTTATGGTTTTTAAGCTATAGGTTAGGACTTTGGAACCATTTTATTTCGATCCTTCTTTTTGGTAAAATATTTCGATTTTTCAAACAAAGTCAAAACTCACCCCAAAAATAAGCTGTGCCAATCAATTGAGGCTATTCACAAGACCGTCCAGCTCATTAAAAGAGAACATCACGCCAACCTTTTTCTTTTTATTCACAAGACCGTCCAGCTCATTAAAAGAGAATATCATGCCAATCTTTTTCTTCTGAGGAATGATATGTTTATAATATTTTTATAATATTTTTATTATAAATCTTAAGTGGTAAGTTGTTATTAGTTGTTATTGTTAGGGCAAAAAAGTAATCTTAGCGTTAGTTTAAAATTTGAACCAATAAAAATTAACTACTTGTGATTTGTTGTAAAAATATTATAGATGTAGCATCTCTCTTTTCTTTTTATTTGCCTACCAAAGTGAGTAAAAAAAATTTGAGAAGATTCTTTTGAGAAAGGGAATAAATAAAAAACTAAGCAAACAAACATATGGGAATTAAGATTTTTTTTTTTTTTTTTTTTTTTTGGGGGGGGGGGGAGGTTTCTAAGGTTACTTCACCATGAAATTATTAAAATCCTAACCAATCTGATTAAGTGTCTTTTTGGAAAAATTATTTTTGTCAATTTATTTTACTAATCAATTTATTTTTGCTACTATTCATGAGGTCCCACTATATCTTTTAGTATTATTCATGGATCCTACTGTATTATTTCAGCTAACTTTTACATTTATCTACAGTATTTTTAGTAAAAAATTTTCAGTTTCAGAAAAATAAATGGATCTCAAACCGACCCTAAGTTCAAACTTTTTTCAAGTTATCAACATTTTTGCAAGCATTGACTAACGTTATTTTTATTTCCATTTAAGATGTTGATAATGCGATAAGATTTGAACTTCATGGTGGAGTTATAACTACAAAAAACTGGTTTTACAACCACAGTTTTAAAAACGCTGTTATAGCCCCAACTTGTTGTAGTGTTAATTCTAAAACTCTAGTACATTCTAATTCAAAACATTAGTAATAAAAAATCAAACTGCGCATTACATATTCAATCCACCATAATAGCATTCGTACTCTCCAATGATGGCTATGGATTACTAGCTTCATTTAAGAGAAATTTTGGAGCTTGGACCTTCCCCAAAAGTCCAAATTAGCTAGGCAATGACAATCTGCAGTTTAAGCTAGGGCTTGATGAGCATGGAACTATTCCATTCAGTAACTTCCCCATTTATGAACCAACGTACTCCCAGCAAATCCCTTTGCTTTACGGCATTACCACAACAGATAATATAGTCGGCTGTGTCTCATTAAACTCAAGTTAATGGTTTGAATATTCAGTTTAGTGTTTCCAATCTTTCCCTCCCTCTCTCTTATTTCGTACAAAGGGCATTGGCAACTTGAGATATATATAAAGACAAAGTTTAGTTACAAAATTAGTTGTAATCTAAGGCTACAACCTTACTCAATATCCTTTTCTTGAAGGTGAATTTTGATAGACTTTTCAAAAATCATTTATTAAGAGTATTGGTATTTATTAACCTTACTCAATGGCCCCCTTGACTTTTCAAAAATCCTCCCTCCCTCTTATATTTTTGTTATTAAAAAAAATATATTGAACATAAATCTCAATAATGCCCCCCTGAAATTTTTACTAAAAACATGTAATGCATGTATATAGTTGACTAATGCAATTTTTATTCCTTCAAATTACTCTTCTGTCATACATAACTCATTAAATTAAAGTGAATTTAATGTATATCATACATAATTTAATTATATTTTATTTTTATTAATTTGATTTGTATATTTTTAGATATATATGTCAAAACTTACTTCTTCTTTTTTTCTTTTTCTTTTTTTGCAAAAATGTAATAAGAGAATTTTTTTTACCCTGATAATGATAGTGTAATTTCCGTAGAAGAAGTGAATAACTTGGCAGCTGAGTTTTTCTGTTGTGTTGGGAGGGTGAAGCTTACAAGTGGAAAGTCTCCAGCCAAGGTGAGATGGGAAAGACCCAAACCGAATTGG
Source organism: Quercus lobata (assembly GCF_001633185.2). Classification (NCBI taxonomy): domain Eukaryota; kingdom Viridiplantae; phylum Streptophyta; class Magnoliopsida; order Fagales; family Fagaceae; genus Quercus; species Quercus lobata. Next base: position 46,808,277 of record NC_044911.1, on the reverse strand, counting down.
ATTAAGCTGAACACTAATGCCTTGTTTGGATTTTGCAAAACTAAGTTTTGTTAACTCATAACCCAAAATTCGTGGGGCCCACATAAGGAAACATTGTTTGGATGATTTTTTGTTTGTTCACTCAATTAACAAAACTGAGTTTTTTGAGTTTTGAGTTACCAATTTCGGAAACACCAGAAGCTTGTTTTCAAGTTATGAGTTTATTAACTCAGTGGCAATTTTCATAATTTTACTTTCCAAATGGATTCCACAACAATGTGTAATTACATCACTGCAGACTCACAGAAGCTCCAATGGATATTTTGGCTTAACTTTCCCAACTACCCAAGCTCACTTTCTTCATCTCACTTTCCCTTTTCCCTCTCCCAAACCGACAACAACTAAAGTAGAGCTCCAGTTCCACTGATCAGTACCTTCAACCCAAGACAAGCATTCACAGCTCCGTTCACCGATTTTTGTTTCCGATGAGACCCAAATTCAGCCCCTCCATTTGTTTTTTTCATGTTCCTCCATTTGTTCCACTATAGAACAAATTTTCAAAAAAAAAAAAAAAAAAAAAAAAAAAAAAAAAAAACAGAGAGAATTTTTCTTTACCTTTTTAGTAGAGAGATACTGAGATTCGTTGATGGGTATTTAGAACTTGCTCTTTGCAAAGAAGATTTTTCCACTATTTTGGGTTTGCAATCTTTGAAATCTGTCATCAACAAAATTGTTTGTTTTTGTTTCAAAGAAAAGAAAGAAATTATTTTGATGTATTTTGTGTGATGTTTTTTTTGTAAGAACAAAGTAGTAGTGAGGAGAACTTATTTTGAACTTCTCCTTTATTATTTTCTTACCAACCAAATAACAAGGAAAAACAACGACAAAGAGGGAAGGGGAAATGAAAAAAGAGAAAAAATTGGAATGAAACCTTCTGTGGGTAGGCTAACAGTTTTGCTATGACCAAGTTACAGGTATGGGGCTCACAAAAAGTTGAAAATTTTGAGTGATGACAAATTGAGTAATGTGTGCTAAACAAGTGGGTATAAGAAATTGGAGTATTTTGAGTGATGAGTGACGAAAATTGAGTGAGAATTGATGAGTAATGAAAAAAATTAACCAAACAGGGCCTAATGGTTCAACCTTAGATAATCCCAGTTTGGCTGGTGGTGGTGGTATTCTATGAGATCATAATGGTACTTGGTTGTTGGGTTTCCAAAAGTTGTTGGTATTACTAATGTGGATGCTGAGTTGTGGGCGCTTCGGGATGGGCTCAATTTTCAAGGGTACAGATCAAGCATTGCTACAGAGAAACCAATCAGTGTGCCGATAAGCTAGCCAAATCCAGAGCTAAACTAGAGCAAGATTTTGTTATCTATGATTCTCCTCCTTCGGAGATCAATTTGCTATTGTTTTATGATCTTTCTGGGATGTTTTTTGATAGGCTTAGGCTTGACTCTATTCCTTAATTTTCCCTTCGTGTAATAAGATCCTAGTTTACAACAACAACAACAACCAAAAAAAGACTTATTTGATGTAAATATTTTTGTTTAAGTAAGAAAATATCATAAATTAAATTATAATTATAAACATTCCATGTATAAATAATAAATAAATATTTGATATATATATGTTATTCTTTAGATTTATTTTTTTTTATTAAATATTTAGCTTGGCCTCTTGAAAAAATTTCTTGGCTCGCCTAAAGGCACCTTTTAACAGATTCATTAATTATTATGTAGGCCAATATATTACGCATTTTTCTTGTAGAAGAGCCAGTCTTATCTGTGGAACTTAGTAAGACATAGCCTTAAATGTGAGAATAAGACTTATAATACCAACCAAATGTACCAAATAATTTATTTTGAGAGACAGTGTAGAAAATAATTTGAAGATAGTGGTTAGGAAATCCGATCCACGAGGCTAAATTGGCCAAATCAAGGCGAGTCTAATCGACACTTCAATATCATTATTATTACGTGTTGTATGTAGTAGCATACGATCCGCTAACCAAAAACTGTTACAATTAATTAAAATTAACTTGACACGGCGTGGGCCTAATGGCAGTGACCAAATGAAATGGATGCTCCTAACGGTGGTCGAACCCAAAGGCTTTGGTAATTAATAGTTTGGAGTTCCGTAAACCTTAATCCATACACTGTTGGTGGTCCAATTTTTCAAGACAACAAACACTTTTTTTTGTCTCAACCAATAATGGATCACTATTAACTGATGATCGTGGCCAGCTATCTAGAGACTAGATAATATGATGTGAAGATACACATTTTTTTTTTTTTTTTAAAGTCATATTCAGTTTTATACCCGAGATTTTTCTCTAAACGCTTTGATTGTTTTGTTGTAAAATGTTTTCAGCTAAAAATATTTTCAGAGAATAAATTCTTTTCAAGTATTTGGCGTGTTGTAATTTTTTTTTTTAATCGATCTCACAACCCACTTGATCCACACATCAACCCATTAAATCGACCAAATTCACGCACAAAATCCACTAGATCATTGCTAACCCATCAAACTGTCACAAAACCAACCTATCTAAACAGAGTTGTGCGATACGGCTTATTTGGGTGATGTGTTATTGCCCATCTAGCACTTAACAACAAGAATACTAATAGAGATAGACAATAGAGCTCTTTTGATATGGAACCAAACATTAAGGGCCCAAAATTTAAAAAAAAAAAAAAAATTAAGTTAAGGGCCAGAATGAAAAAATAAAATAAAAAATCATAATATTAGAAGTCAAAAGTATACTTTAATCTTTAAAAAAATGGAATATATAATAAAGGTGCTGCATACATTTGAGAAACAAAATTTATATTTGATATTGCTACAAAATTACAACAAAAACAACCTCCTACACCAGGTTGTGAATCATTGTTAAAAAAAAAATGGCTGGGGGTGGGTCAAGTGATTTGCTTGAGATTTTTTTTTTTTTTTTTTTTTTTTTTGGAGTTATTTTAGATTGTTTTAATGAAATGTATTGCAAAATAGAGAATGTGATGAGGGGAAGAGATGTAGGGCATGTTAAAAGTGAGTGGCTAAAGTAGAAAAAGTGACTATTTGGTAGGTTAAAATAGAGAAATTATGGCAATAGGATGTGAATGCTCTTACAAGTTACAACAAATCACAAAAAGTTCCAATATCTCGTTTTTCATTGTAACAAGAAACAGCTTTCTCACTTCTTCATTCTTGTATCAATTTGTAAAAGAATTTACCCGATTTCAATTCATCAAAATAGTTGAAAGAAAAACGAAGGAAAAAGAACCAATACCCTAGTTCTGATCAGGGACTGGTTTCAGTTCTTGTAAGGGAAAAAAAAAAAACCCAAACCAAGACCCTAGTTCTGACGGCTTGTTTTCATATTACAAAGGACCTTTTCAAACCACATAAATGGAGACATCCTTCTACTTTTCTCCAAACATAAACACCTTCCATGGATCACTATTCATAGTTGGTAGTCAGTACTCAGACATAAACGCACAATAGGCTAAATGGTCAGGACTCCTGTTGTGACCTGCGTACACAATTTTTTTAGTCAATAGGTGCTCTTCATAACAACAAAGGAAAGAGAGCGCACACACACACAAATAGAGAGAGAGAGAGAGAGAGAGGTTACTTCAATCCTTCAGTATTTTCTTCGGTGTTCCACATTATATCTTTTAATCCTGATGAGAAACTTTTGTAGAACTGCCATATGATCAGAGCAATGACAAGAAACGAATTAAATAGTGAACCTTAGCCCTTGAAACATGTTAGTATGTAACATCAACCTTTTATTACCCAAAAAAAAAAAATGTAACATCAACCTTCCATTTAATTTAGAAATAAATATAGGAAAAAGTTAAGCAAAGCAAATTCTGCTCATGTTTGTTTACTCTTTTTTTCATTACTTAAAATTTTAGAAAATCTACAAAACAAAGCCACTAGTTGTATTAGATTCAGTTGTGTGCAGCAGTTATTGTGGATCCAGGATTCTAAATGATGAAAAATCAAGAATCAAAAGATCATTTTACTTCCATTGTTTTCCTACACTTTCTGACAAACCAACCATAGTTGGGAAGAAAAAAAGTTTACATGCCTTGTGAAACTCCAGTGTGTCACCACCAGTCTTTCGCAGCTCCACCATGTGCAAGGAGGGAGCCACCTCGAACACCTGAAATTGAAAAGAAATCAATTGCACAGAAACTATTTTGACATGGTACAGTCAAATTTGAGAATTACTAATTATACAAGAATTTGAAATTTATAAGCGGCAGCCTCCAATATTTTTAAACTTCAATGTCTACGGAATAACTCAGTACCTCAGTTGCAACAGAAAGGTGGCCCTTCCTTCCAGTTTTGTCACCTTGCAACTTCATCTGGAATGATTGGAAATTAAGAAAGACATACACAGGAATTTTGAACTTGTTTAACATGGACATAAAACAGGAAAATGAAACAAAGCAAATCCAATCAACTTATCTAAAACGAGAAATGTTACCTTGTAGTTTCGTTTGTGAACATTAAAGCCAAGAGGCTTTGCAGTTTCCTCAATTTTAGACATAATTTCATTCGCTGGGGACTGGGAAGTGAAACGGGTTTCTCTCTTCACAAGACCCTGTATAGATAAATTTATAATCAAACAAAAGAGAGGGGATTATTAGCAGCAATAACAGCAATCAGTAACAAATGTAACAGAAATCAGCACAGAAAGTGAAATCCACCCCAAACAAATAAATAACATGTTCTACTAAGGTTCAGAATGATTTGGTCTGTGGTTAGATAAAATTAGTCACCACAAGGTGTTTAGAAAACACAAGCTCTTGATTGGGAACAGTCAACCCAAAATCCCAAGGCACCAGTTTGACACACAGTTGGTATTTCAATCTTACAAACTGTGCTTCATGAGATATCAATTTCCCATAACGCCATATTTGAAATATTCATAACCAGAAAATGAAAATTTGATATACATACCGTCTGCTTCTCAAACAAATTTTCAAGATTGAAACTTGGGGATCTAGATATAAGTTCAAAAGCATTCATGGATACAGGCCTCTCCTTCCTTTCTGTTACAAGATGTTCCTGCATAATAAACATATATATATATATATATATAAATCTTCAGGTAAACTGAACCTTATATCAATGCATTCAGGCTGACTAGATTGTTAGTTTACAATCCCATTGTAAGAGACCAAAGTAATATCCAGTGTCTAGATTTGAGCACTGGGACATGGATGTTCTATCAGTACCACTAAACAATGACAGAAAAACAATCTGTATGAAAAGTCAGTAACTGGCACATTAACCAGACATCTTGACTGAGAAATAAAAGAGAAACAAGATTAAATCATCTCACCTCCGAGTCATTGAAGACAGCATCTACATCATCAAGATTTACATTCTGCTCCTCTTCAAAGTATGCTGGCTTGTACCCTTTCTTGAACCATTCATTCTCCAAGATTTCAGGAATTGTTATCCGCTGAAATAAAGCACCACCGTATATACCACAAAAGGCATGAATGCTATTAATGCACCATATTAAACATTACATATACCCTTGCTAATCTAACCATGCCCCTGAATGATAAAATTCAGGAAAAGGTTCATTAATTAATTCTGAATCAGAAAAGGGTTTGGAGCTCACTGTAAGAGGGTTAGGATCAAGAATACACTTTATCAGTTTCGTTGCACCAGGTGAAAAATATGGTGGATACATGAATTCAGCCTTCGAAATCTGAAATTCATATCAATACATTGATGAGTTTAATCAGATTTCATCATATGAAAAGAGGATGCAAAATCTGGAAAGACTTACTTTTCTATACAAAGCTATGAGATTTGGTTCATCAAATGGCAAGTACCCAGCCATAAGTACAAAGAGAATGACCCCACAGGACCAAATATCAGATGCTGTACCATCATAACCTTTATCATGTAGAACCTGAAACAAAAATATTACATGAGAGAAATCGAACATAGAGTTGCACAAAATCATTCTGCTATTTTACAAAGTTGTAGGTAGATACCTCCGGAGCAACATAATTGGGGGTCCCACAGGCAGTGTGAAGAAGCCCATCCTCCTGCAGTAAGGAGAAAGTAGCTAAGGTCTCCCCAATGCAAAAAAAAAATTCTCATTTTCCATAGAAAAGCAACGTACAATCTCCACTAACAAAATCAAATGGGTGATCTCTATTTACAGATGAGGTACATACATCTTCACTGAAACATTTATAATTATGTGCAACTCAAATAGAAATTAATGTGAAAAAATTAGAAGAAAAAAAAAAATGCTAGAGACTCATGAGAGTGTGAAGCCTTTTTAAAACACAGCAACTAAAAATGAGAGAGTCTCAAAATCTTATAAAGCAACTCAAAAGCTAAAATCACCATCCAAACCTCTAAAACCTCAACTTGCTCACAACTCTGGGCAAGTCAACTTAATAATTGGTTAACTGACTGAGTAAATGTAGAAAACATGTGAGTTTATCATAAAAATGTAGAGAATATGTTTCCAAACTTGGCCTAATCACTAGTTTAAATGAGATAGTACAGGCTGAGTTAAAGTAATCCCAATCTGCGACTAACCAATCAAATGAAAATGGAAACAAGTCTTTATGTGGCACACTGAACCATATAAAAGTAGTGCTAGTAGGCATTTACAAGCGATTTGTGGAACCTCTTTTCCCTCTTCTTTAGTTAAGAAGACAATGAGAGAAGCTTATAAATTCAAAGCATGGTATAAGTGTTTGACCTACATTGGTCTTGCTAGCTTCAATAAAATCAGTTAGACACAATTAAAGTTACATATTTTTTCTGTTTTCATATTCAAAAATACCTATGACCTCTACCAAACTCCATCTCCTCAACCGACCCAAGTACCCAAACCCCACCCCTAAGACTAGTTCCTCTCTTTCGTAATCAGATCATTGTCATTGTCATTGTAACATATTCTTTCAGTAGTTGATCCTTGATGACTAATTGTCCCCTATTATTTTTCTTTTATTTATTGGTAAGTTACACATACACCCAATAGGTCTTAAACCCAAGACCTCAACCTCCACCTAGGACATATAACGGAAAAGGTGCCTAATGAGATAGAGCTCAATTGCCACAGACTGTCCCCTATTTATAAACTATTTTTCAGTTAGACATCAGAAAGAGCCTGCTATTGAACTATCTTGATCCAATATGTCACCTTCCCCATTCTAAAATATTTATGCAAGAAGTAGCTCTTCCAGTTAAAGTCTGCAATAATCTCAATAAACTTAATAGGAACTTCCTCTGGGGCTCCTTAGAGGAGCTTAAAACAATTCATCTTATTGGTTGGAGCAAATTTGTCAAACCCAAAGGGGAAGGAGGGTTGGGAGTTTAATCAGGAGAGCAAAAAATATTGCTCTTCTAGCCAAACTCAATGGGAAGCTGGAACAAGAAAAAGATAAGATTTGAGCCCGGGTACTTGTAAAAAAGTAAGAACAGTTGGTAGACTAAATTCGAATAATCCAAACAGGCTCACCATCTCTATCACCTGGCCAGCTATGGTTACTGTGGGGAATGGAATAAGTACAAGAGGCCCATGGGCCCAAAGGCTTGCAAGAGTAAGAAAAGAAGAAAGGGAAGTTGTAGAAGGAACGAGTCAGGCACCAAGGGAGGAGAAAGCGAGGGGATCTTACTGGGTAGCAAGGCCCAGCTCACCAAGGAGCCTCTCTCCCTCTTTAGGTAAGAATCTTATCCTCAGCCCACTACCGAGGGTACAATCTAACTAAGGAAGAATCGAGGAGTACTTGAGAACCAACAAATAAGTACAGCCGATGAACCAAGGAAGGTAGCGCCTAAATTTAGCAACTTTCACCTCCGCATTAATAACCATACCCACCAATTAGGCCATATTTATTACTGAATGACCAGTCAGAATAGTGCCCTCCACCCATACACCCACTTACTTCCTCAAAAGAAGGGAGGAGACCTTTGATGGGACAAGTATCATCCTCCCCACTCCTCCACCACACAAAAGATCAGAGAGAGAAAGTCTCAACTTGAATAAATAGGACCCCTCCCCCATTAGAATGGGGGTAGAAAAATCAACAGAGTGAAAGAGAGTGTGAAGTGTAAATCCTAACTTGTAAGAATCTTCATCGGCCAGGCCGAAGAGAATATAACAACCTTTGTTATTTACTTCAATCTTATTGGTCTTTGATTTGATCTCTTGCTTAGATCTACCATTGAGAATCCCTTCCCATAACTTAGAAATTAATTATAACATTCATTTTATTTTTCCTTCATATTTTGACTCATACAGGTACAATATTTTTTCTAAAGGTGTGTTAGCCTATTGGGAGTGGAAATATATTAGCTTCTGGCATGAATGATGGCTTAAAGGTGGTTCTTTGAGAAGATTGATCAAAGGGCCTTTGAATTTAGGAGAGGATAGTATGAGGGTAGCTGATATTGCTTCCCCTGCAGGACGTAGTTTGGGATTCCCATCTTCTTCTCTCCCTTTAAATATTGTCCAAGCTATAAAAGCAATTCCTGCTCGGTTGTGGATTTGGGTACCATCTAAAGATGTAAATTTTGATGCTAAGAGTGTTTTAATATAGCGAATGGTCAAAAATCCATTTATCAAAGCTTTCTTCCATGGCGCTTAGCTCTCGAAAATGAAAGCTGATCCACAGGCCAAGTCTTTTTTCCGGCTTTGCACATTTTAGAATACAAGCCCAACATGCTTTAAGTCCATTGTACTATTGAACTCCACTTGTACTGCACTCCTGTTACTTGTATAGCAAATACTCTGCCTATACAAAAGGCGGTCCCTTGTACAATATTTTATACAATTCAACACAAGAAAACATTCAATCTTTAACGGTAGACATAACAGTGTACCAGTTAGAGAAATTCTTTCTAGACAAGGCCTAAATATCCCCGTGTCCTGTCCACTCTGAGTCTCTTCTGCATGCTTTAAGGGACTGCACTGACACTTGGGTGTTCTGTAACAGACTGGGAAAGGAATACCCCCAGTGGCTATTCACTCATTTAGTTTGAGCCTTCATGGTTGGTTAAAGGGTAACTGCTGCCCCAATACCAAATTTGGATACCATAGGGATGATATGTATCAGAAAGGTATCTTTTCTATTTCTGTTTGGAGTTTGGACCTTCAGGTTGCACCACATCAGAGTCATTTTTCAGCAAGCTCAGCCTAACAAAGATGTGGGGGTGATATTATAAGTAACGGGCAAGTTGTGTGGCAGGCTTTCTAGAGCTGTTGGTGTCACTACCAATGTCATGGATAAGATTTGGGCATTGAGGGATGGTCTTCAGTCAGCCATTCATCTAGGAATAAATGCTATTGAAGTAAAATTACATGCAAAAGTCGTGCTTGATAGTTGATATGATCCTAAACAACCAGAATTCTAACAGAAACTTTTTTGGCTTCCTATCGGACAGCAGGGAACTTTTAACAGCTTTCCTCAGAATCGAGTTAACCATGTTTCAAAGCTAGACATTGTGCTGAATCATTCGTGAAGTGAGGATGCCAGCAGTAGAACTTCATTTTGTATTCTGTAACTCCCTCTGATATTTTGTTTTTGTTGGATTTAGATTCTTTCAGTTTGTAAGTTGACAGGCTTGTAACCAGTGCTTCTTATTAGTTTGTTTAATGCGTTCCTTGCGTGAGTGTGATTTCAAATATGTCAGCAACTATAATATATTTTTTATATAAGAACTTTGTATGGAATTCAAAACCAACCTACAAAGGCTACTATTACATGAAGTAAACTTGAAGATCCTGGCAATAGTTGAATACCACTCACCCGTACTTGCTGTGCAAATGCACTTAATCCAAAATCTGAAACTTTAAGAACACCATATGAATCCAGAAGAAGATTCTCAGGCTGCAAAAGATGCAGCATAGTTCATTAGTGATCGATCAAAGCCTGGTTGAATTAATTACCAAGAAACAAAAACACCATCCTTGAAAACGCTCATTAAGTGGTAACTTTATGTGGAAAGGTAGGAAATTTGGCAAACCTTCAAATCTCTGTGGTACACGCCTCTACTGTGGCAGTAATCTACAGCATTAATGAGCTGTTGGAAATATTTCCTCGCTTCATCCTCTTTAAGTCTTCCATTTTTGGCCTGAGAATCAAAGAGCCCATGATGGAAACTTTTTTGTGTAAATAGAAGAATATTGCCCACTGGCTGTTGATTACACTTACATGAACGCAAAAAAACAGGTAAATATGACCACAAAGGATGAGTACCATTAAATGAATGCATAATATAATCCAAGTATAACGCTCAAAAAAAATATCTTACTATTTGGTCAAAGAGCTCGCCACCACCAACAAATTCGAGAATGATGTAGATCTTTGATTTGCTTGCCATAACCTATGCATGCAGAACACAGATAATTTTAAACATACACATTGAAAGTGTCCTAGTTAAAATAGTGCAACTCAGGGTGCATTGTATCTTGACAAAAAGCTTAGGGTAGTTTATGATGTCTAGAATGGAATAGATAAATATAGTAGGATGATAAGAACTCAGTAGTTCTTAATCAAGTAACAGAATTAGCTACGGTAGTTCTTCAAGGGAACTAGGCCTCCTAGGGTAGAGTATAATAGAGAAGAGAATAGAGAGAGTAAAGAGAAGGAAATTGCATATCATTCTTCAATGTCCTTTGTTACAATCCAGATCACCCTCTTATAGTTGAGTTATCTGCTATACATTGGTAAAGTTATGAATTCTGTTATACAATCAGTTACAATTTCTTGACTAACTAACCAACCAACCACATAGCTATTACAACCCATTACTAACTAAGCCTTCAAGCTAAATAGTACAATAGTAAAACTCCTATCATAGGAATATGCTCTATCCATAGCCTTCCCAAAACAGAATCTGTACATTTAAAGCTTTGGATGGAGGGGGAGAAGACCCAGAAGAGGGCAGTAGAGAAAAAGGGATGGGTTTAATCAATCTAGTTTGTATGTCTTTTAGGGCGGAAGGATATCTTACTCCTCCTAACCCCTCTCTTTCTTTCTTCTTCTTCTTTTTTTATTTTTATTTTTATTTTAATGATTCAATAATTGGAGGTGGGAGAATTTAAACCTTAAATGTCTCAGTTGGAAACTTTAGGAGTTACCAATTAAGCATAACACTCTCCGCCCTAACCCCTCTTTTTTAATTCCCCCAAATTTGAGGAATTTTGAGGGAAATTCCACTCATGTTTAAAAAAAAATTAAATTGTCCATTTTGCCCTTATGATGTCAATTTATTTTTGATTCTCTAAAATTAGTAAAAGTTGGTCCTACGTGTCATTTTATATGATAATTTCTCTCACTTCTCCTTCCCTACTTAATTTTAAATACATCCACATAAAGGGGAGGGATATCTATTCTCCTTCCCCCTACTTAATTTTTACAACATCCAAACAAGAGGATCAACTAATCATTCCCCTCTCCTCTCTTTCCCTCCCTTTTCTTTGCTCTCCTCTCCCTCCAAACTTCTGAACACACTTAATGACAAAACATAGCCAATATATGGAACACATGCTTAAATGCTTTCGTCCATGATTCTAAAGGCCTGCTTCGGTTAGCATCAAGTGGGGAGAGAGAGAGAGAGTAAAAATATGGTTGTTGCCCATATTCTTCATTATTTTTCCTCAACTATGATTTTTTTTTTAAATACTTTTCCTGACCCTGTTTAAGAAAGTACTATAGACCAAATATCAACCCACTTATTTCATCATGAAATTCTTACCAGCTTATACTATTACACCTAACTTCAAGCACTATTTTCTCATAAAGTAAGGACATTATGTAAAGGATTAACAATTAATTGGGTAGAAATCTTGCCATTCAATTAGAATTCCAATCTTTTATTGGAAAATGGCATAAAAGTAAAACATGATGTCTTTTTTTTTAATTTTTTTTTTAATGAGTGTGTTTGACCTTAAAGAGAGGGAAAAGACTAAAGAGTTGGTTTATACAGTGACCTCCACTTCATGAGGCACAGTCTCCAGCTGATTATGTATCAATGGAATTTAGTATTAGGTATAATTTCTATTTGTATTTGAATAAACCATGATGCACATTGTTGAAACAAAACAAATTAGAAATGATTTTAATTGAGAAAAAAAAAAAAAGACTGCCGTTACCTCAAAAAGTTTAACAACATTTGGATGTTTGATCAGCTTCATTGTCGAAATTTCTCTTTTTAGCTGCCAGAAGAAGCATCAACAACAACAACAACAAAATAAAAATTAAAGGACCCTTTGCTCCGGGATTAAAAGTAATCAATTATAGATACAGCACTATTCCATAGCTTAACATCACCAAGCAAATGGAATGCGAAATGATACTAATAAAAAGAACCGTTCACGTTCACACCCTGCTCCGTAAAGTAAACATATTATATTAATTTAACGAATATGATTATTAGAATTTTTTTTTTTTTTTTGGTGAAAGATTATTTCTCCAAATGGTCAGTGGATTCCATCTCTATCCAACAATTGGGACCCACATACTCCACTCTTTGGCTACATGTATTACACGTGGCATCCAAATCATCTAGAGATTCACATGTGGGGCCCCTTAATATAAAATGTACCAGCACAGCCACTGTCGTACAATTGATTACCCCTTATTAATAATATTAAAATAGACTTTGTTAACTGAACTCTTTATGAAAAAATAAAAAAAAAAAACACAAACACGAGTGGATTTTTTTTACCCTTTTTATACTTTTCTTAAAAATATAGTATCAAAAAATTTCTAAAATAATTAAAATTTTCTAAAATTATTAATTAACAAATATACTAAAAACATCCATTATCCTACCTTAATAAAAATTACTCAGTTCATATATATTTTTTAATTTGTTTATTTAGTACTTAATAGTCCAAAAAAAATCTTTTGGCCTAATGGTACTTGCATAGAAAAGGAAAAAAAAAAGAAAAGAAAAAGGAAGCATAAGAAACTGATAATTCGTAAATAAATAAATAAAATAAAGAGGGAAAAGAAAAAGAGAAATTACATGTTCAACCATCTTGTGACGGAGGACTTGGTCGCGATCGAGGATTTTAATGGCAACGTTGTCACCGGTCTCAACGTTCTTGGCGAACTTGACCTTGGCAAAGCTACCCTCACCCACAGTTTTACCAAGCTCGTACTTCCCCACACGTGTCCTCGTCGCCGGTGTCTTTCTCGAGCTCATCTTCTTCTCCCCCCACCGTCCGATCAAACAAACATCAGAGGTGTGTTGTGTACTTGTGTTTTTGTTGTGTTCGGTGTCCCCAACGAAAGGCTTCCTCAAAATTTGAGCATTCAGATGGTCTCACTCAGGCTCTCTCACAAGTTACGAGATTGGATTTCCCCATTTGCTTTTGCTTTTGCTTTTGTTTGCAAAAAAACACTTTTACGATGAAAAAGATAAATCATATCATAATTCATAAACCACGAAATGATACTTCTTCATGGTTTTAACGTTTTATGTAGTACCACAACTTATCTATCTGTTAATGCTTACCTCATGTGCGCGTTTTGGCCGTGGGCGAGGCCCCACTAGATAATGATTAACCCTGGGTCCCACTCCTTTGCTATTTGCCATTTCGCCGCCAGACGGTAAAAGCCAGAGTTATAAAAATTTGGACCACGTTAATGAGTGACTTCGAGGTGCTCATTAATCATTTATTTTAAGAAAATTTTGATACTATTTTGATGAGGAATGAAACTCCATTAGTAACGGGTATCAATTGGTGAGTCTTCTTAATACAATAATGACGATAGTAAGTAATTTTTGTAGGAAATAATACTTTGTATTAGGAGTAACTCTTTTCTTCTTCCGAAAACATCCCCACTACATACCCTTGATTTACCGATTGACCCGCTGCCTTTGTTTTGACAAGTCACCCCTTGGTGAGGTTCATTCATGTGATCAAAGCAAAAATTCTAGCCCTACAAAGCCCACCATAGCCTGACACACAAATGGCCTTGAAGAACAACGAATTTTACTCAAGTACGCTACAAATGACAAATCCCACTATAGCCTACAACAAAATGGTTTTTGAAGAACAACGAATTTTACTCAACTACGCTACTAAGTACAAACAGTAGTCCTGTATTTTCCAAGCTTTACTTTCAAACATAATTCTCTGGTTCTCCTTTTTCACTCTATTTATAATGGCTATCAAATTTGTGTAATAGAGTTATTATTGAATGCCTGGCTCCACTGCTTACTATCATGAGTTTTTACATTTTTTTTTCATCGTACTAATAACTTAATAAATCATAACCACAAAAATGCCATGCTCTGACATAATTAGCTTAAAAAATACTTCTAATTTATTTTATTTAAAACTATTTTCCAAATGATTGAAATAAACATAATTCATTTAAGGGAGTAGAATTATCTTTATTCCCTTTGAAATAAACAAATATTAATCTATAGTTACGAATATTCACGAATCTTAAATTATATGTCATGCAATTTTCATTCTACCAAATAATAGATAACGATTGAGGTCCCTTTAAAATTAATATTTAAAGTTTAAACTTGCAATATATTATTTCTACAATGTCAATATGTCCCTTTGGTTATGATCCGTACATTTTGCCTTTAATATGTCATAAAACATTATGTTTTAATGTTCTAAACGAGGTCATTTTTGTGCATAAAAAGGTTCTAATGAAAATCAGGCATATTGATATTATGGTAACATTTAATGTTATAAATTACAAATTTTCAAATAGATATATTTCCTCGCTCCATGGGGTTCCCTTAATTATGAAAAATGGATGAATACTTTCTTCATTTCATTACTTTATCCATTTTTCATCTAACCTATAAGGCCGCAACTAACTTTAACTAATTAATTTTAGATGGTACCAATGAGTTCTAGCTAACTCAATTGTTAAAGTCTTTTATTATTGAGTAAAAGATATGAGGCCCAACTTCTAATAACAGAAAGTAATTATCATGCAAATAAATTTTTTGAAATACTATTAAGTAAATAAAACTTAGATGGTTCAAAATGTGTAGTTATCACAGCGAGTTGAGGACAATCCTGTAATTGTGAGCATGGCCTAGTTGGTAAATTTCAACGGAGAAAAAACGAAGAGATTGCCAAAAGGCAGAAATAGAATTTTCCTTTTTCTTGTTATGTATTTTCCATCAGATGCTAATATGCATATAATATTTTTTTGCCAAAAGTATCACATGTATGTGCAATAATTGAGAACGTCCAAAAAAGCATTATTGGATGATGACTAGACTTTCGCTCATTGTCTTTGAAGTTGGCTTATCCTATTGTGCTGAGGTGAGAGAGTCGAACTTTGTCCACATATATTAGCGGGAGAGATTTTTCCACAGGGGGCTACAGATAATAGTCACCGAACCATTATAATCAGAATGGAATCTAAGTTTTTTTAATCAGGTGTCGCTTAGTAATCCGTGGCTGCTCCAATTTTTTTTTTTTTTCAGGGATGAATAAGAAGATAAATCTTAAATAAAAAATAAATTTTGTAGTCTACGATATTTTTTTTATTATAAATTTGTTTATATATTAGTAAGAAAATAAAATATAAACTATTAGTTTATTTGGTATATAGTTTCATAATACAATGAACATACTAATTATTATTGCTAAAATAAAATCTTAGAAATCATTCATTGTTTTCAAATACAATAAACATATTAATTATTATCGCTAAATGAACTTTAATTATTATTGCTCAAAATTCTTTTATCTATTAGTTTATTTTAACTCTTTACAATTCTTGTATTTAATAATTCATCTCAACTTTGACAACTATTGTTCATTGTAATTGTATTAGGTGTGTTTGGGTCTTGATTAAAAGCCAACTTATTACTTCAACTTTTTTCCTACTCTTTGCGGGTCTCATGTGAGTTCTTACTTGTTTTATACTTTTAGCAAAAAGTTTGATAAATTATTCCCAAATAGATACTAAGAAAGTTTTTGTTGTGTTAACATTTTCTTTTGTCTTCACTCAATCACTCATGGCCTGTCCCACGCGCCCGGTCCTCACTCAACAAATAAAAAATTAAAAGCACTTCTTAACAACTACTTTTTATTTTCAAGGTTTTAGATTAAATTGGCTTGTTGTTGGACTTCTTCTTTTTTTTTAATGCTAAGATATTGGTAAGAGGATTATATTTAAGGTTATTTTAGTTGTGCTTACAAAAAATAGAATAGAGTGTTCAAAATTTTATTTTAGAGAATCAAAACAATTAAAAATATTATATTACATATGTTTTGCCCAAGTCAACGAGTTCATCTGAACCCCCCGGGCTATGGCTAGCGCCACCCATGTTAGTAATAAAAGTTCTCCAATCGCTAAGAAAAGAATGGAACCTAGTTTCGGCTCCATTTGAATGTCATCCCTATCTTGGGTCCATTCTGGAAACCTGGATTGCAAATAGGCCACTAAAGTTCCACTAGGCCTCACTAAACAAGGTTGGGCTTCATTGAGGTTCGGGCTAAAGTAGGAAAATTAAACTTTTTGGCCAAAATGGTCCATTAGCATTAATTTTTGAAATATTTAGCAACAGAGTACTGTTTCGGAAATAATTAGGGAAATACCACTTTTTCCGAAAACGCCGCTATAGGGCCCGAAAACGTCACTATAGGGTTTAAAAAACGCCACTATAGGGCCCCTTGAACCTGTTATGGGGACTTATAAAAAAATTTTGCAGGAAAACGCCGCTATAGGGCCCAAAAACGTCACTATAGAGCTTAAAAATGCCACTATAGGGCCCCTTGAACCTGTTATGGGACTTATTAAAAATTTTGCAGGAAAACGCCGCTATAGGGCCCAAAAACATCACTATAGGGATTAAAAACGCCACTATAGGGCCCCTTGAACCTGTTATGGGACTTATAAAAAAAATTTGCAGGAAAACGCCGCTATAGGGCCCAAAAAAGTGGTATTTCCCTAATTATTTCCGAAACAGTGCTCTGTTGCTAAATATTTCAAAAATTAATGCTAATGGGCCATTTTGGCCTAAACTTTTTACTAAAATGACAGGAGTGAATTATTGTGGGCTTTGACGGGTCAGATAAACTCAGCTTTGAGTTAGTGGAAACTGGGCCAGACTTGACCCAAACGCCTATAATCTACCTCCATCAAGTATCAACCATCAAGCAAGAGAGATGAGTATTGAGGCCTAGTTTTAGTCTTTTAGACTAGCTTAGCATGTCATCGGAAAATCAATTCTTTCTTTTGAAAAAATAAAAGACAAACTTACAATTTACAGCACTTTCTAAATTTGCCCAAAATTCAAGTTAGTCTTGTGATTTTAATTTTGTTCATTTCAATCTTTTTTCATTTCTTATAAATTCAAATTTTCTGTTCATTCCACTTGCCATTAAGTTCCTTGAAAATAATGCTGCCGCTTTGGTATTTTAAAAATTCATAAATAAAAAAACATGGAATATATATACATATATATATATATATAGAGAGAGAGAGAGAGAGAGAGAGAGAGAGAGAGAGAGAGAGAGAGAGAGAGAGAGAGAGAGAGAGAATTTGAAATTTGACAGAGGGGCCTAATGAAATGATGTCGTGAGAGTTGTGGAGACAGAGAGTGAACATATAACAAGGCCATTTTTGCTCAATAATGCCCTTCAACAAATTATTTGGCCAAATAGAATAGTTTTAATTTTCGGACTTATATAAAAAAGTTGAATTTCTTGAAACTCAAAGAGTCGAGTTCCACTTCAAAAGTTGAGTTTCATGCCAAATCTACTGATGTGGCATTTTTAAAAGCTGCATTTCTCTCTCTCTCTCTCTCTCTCATTGATCCAACCACCACGAGTCTGTTGCCACCGAGTCCGATTGGGTTTCTTGTACATTTGACACCAAAATCTTTGCTTCTTTGGGGTTGTTTCCCATTTCAATTAAGGTTGCGATGGGTTTTGTTCAACTAGTGTTTTGATTTAAGTGTGGTTGTGTATGATTTGGTTTGATTGTTGAAGAAGGGAGAAATTTGCAGACTAGCTGTGTAAGGGTTAACAATGTAGTAAGTTAACCAACGTTTCTAAAGATTAAGAAAAACAGCATCTCGAGTTTTAGAAACTCGAGATGCTGTTTAAATCTCAACCTGTTACACTTGCTAATATGGACTTAAAATTGCCACATAGATCTTGAGTCTCTAAGACTCGATTTTTATCTTGTAGAAATCGAGTCTTACAAACTTGATTTTCTTAGAAGAAAACGATTTTATACTCATATGTTTTTAAAAATTTGTATAGAACTCGAGTCTATAAGACTTGAGTTCTATTGGGGAATATTTTATAAAACACACACAGTTGCTTGTAAGGTCACCCATAAAACACACGCAGTTGCTTGTAAGGTCACCCATAAATTCGTGTGTTAGACTACCACTGCCTCTCACCCATAAAATTTTATAAAACACACGCAGTTGGTTTCCTTACAAGCAACTGCTTAGGTCACTGACCGCATTGCCTCTCACCCATAACACTCAACCTCACTGTCTTACTCAACACATTGCCTCTCACTCTCACTCACCACATTGCCACTCACTCTCACTCACCACATTACCTTTCTCATTGCTCTTCCCTCTCAACAAATTTATGTCTCAGGTAAGGGTTTTTTGATTTGATTGTCATTGTAGTTGGGTATTAGTTGTTGTTGGGTGTGGGTTAAAGAGTTTGACTATTTATTTTGTAGATAGTTAACATTACGTAGTTAAGATACCAATATTGTGAATTATAGAACTTTGCTTTGTTAGTGTTAATTTTTTGAGTATTTATTTGCATGGTTTTTGTTATCAAAATTTTATTCATCATTTCTAGGCTCTTATTGTTATCATGATCTTACATGTTTCTTGACTTTATTCATCATTGTTTTGGGTATGAAATGGGTAGTGAATGAATTGTAATGAATGAGTATGAAATGGGTATGTAATAATACCCTTTGTATGGGTATGAAATGGGTATGTAATGAAATGGGTGACTTATGGATATAAAATGAATTGTAATGAAATGGGTATGTAATTCATGCCCTTTGAATGTGTAATGAAAGTAAATGTTATGGATATGTAATTAGATAAGATGTTGTATACTTTTACATTTTGGTTTTTTTTTTTTTTTTTTTTTTTTTTTTTTTTTTTTTTTTTATTGGGTATGAAATGGGTAGTCTTAGCATGATGGAAAAAGTATTTCGGCATGAAATGTGTAACGAATGTGTAATGAAATTCATACCCTTTGACATTTTGGAATTTGTACTTTGTGTAATTTGACTAGATAAAATGTTTTTTAACTAACATAGTAACTTGACTCTAACAGGTTCACAATGCCTGAAATTGATATAATCCTATACCACAGTGGTCCATTTAAGAATGCCAATGCTAACAAGGGATTGGCATTTGAAGGGCCGGGTATAAAGGCCTATTATACCCAAATTGATCGTAGATTGAAAACCCTTGATGAATTGAATATGATAGTTATGGAAGAATTGTGTGTGAATCCTGCTGTACACAACATACAAATTACTTATCATATGCCACATGAAGTCCTACAACACTGGATTAATTACAAGTATATGGCGATAGAAACAAACAAACATGTAAAAATCATGTTTGACAAGTTGGAGAGAATACCTGCAGTAAATGGTATTGAGTTGTACATACAGTTGGAGCCGTGTGCAGAAGTTGGTATCGAGGAAATCCAGTAAACAACCACAAGTTTACAGGTTACAGTTCCGGATGCTCAATATGAGTATTCTACACATGTGGAGGATGATGATGTTCATGCTGATGATGATGATGATGACGATGACGATGACGATGAGAGTGATGATGACGACTATGTTGATGAGATTACTACCATTAACGGTGAAGATTTTATCAATAGAGATTAGTTTGAAGAGAGGATTGAACAAGGGGACTTTGGGGACTTTGAGAGGGACATTGATGACGATGAGACATTGGATGGTAGTGAACTCGATGCAGACAATGTTATTAGTGTCCAAAACATTACAGACACAATCCTTGCCTACACACCTCCTGCCTTGTCATTTTCTGCAAATACTTGGGAAAATATGATTGATTCTTCACATATTGAGATAGCATTTGTGTCTACTTGGAGAGAGTGGATGAATTTGTGCAAAGGGTTGACTTTTGCCAATAAAGTAGAGGTGAAGAGCGTATTAACAATTTGTGCCCTCAAGGAAAACAAATATTTTATGATCAGTAGGTTGATGAAGAAAAAACTTTATGCGAAACCCATGAAACCCAATTCAAGTTACAGGCTAAAACACATGCCTAAAGATACACACAATCAAATACACTTGCATTATTACTAGGCCCCTCCTTGTTCACCATGTAACCCCATTTCTCAAAGTGGTAAAAATCCTTCAGGTTCTAAATTTCTAATTCACAAAATTAAACTAGTTTCACTATAATACCCAAAAGCATCAAATTCACTGAACATTAAATGTAATGCCTACCTATACAAATGCTAGATTATGAGAATAAAGACAACAATTCCACCAACCACCACAAACATCAATGCATTGACAGATCTAAAACAACATCATTTCCACCATATCACCAAAAAAAAAAAAAACACACACACACACACATACACACTTTAACAATACCCTCTTGCAGCACAACCCTGTAACAAAAATCAATTGAAACATGCTATGCTTCTCTTCAAGTTTCATGATAGAAAATTATTCATTTCATATTAAAAATAAATACCACCTTATGCATCCATGAATCTCAACAAGTTGACACCACTAAACAAGATAGTTGTGGGAGGCTATTAGATCCTACTACCATGCCATAAACAAGGTAGTTAACAAACCTCTTTTTCAAGGTTCACCAATTTTGCATTTTTTAACTCTCGTGTAATGTTTGGGCGGGGGAGGAGGCTGCAGGGCATCATCCTTAGGCTCATCATCATGCTGCAAAGACATTAGATGCATACAATCAATATTCAGTGTAATGATAAGCTATAAAGTGAACTACAAAATATATCATTACATTATAATTAATATTATCATACCATAGAGTTGCCTACACGCCCTATTTTGTGTCCACCTGTCCTATAAGTGGGTGCTCTTCTAGCACGTTGTGGTCTACCTTATAAGGGTGAGGGCTGATGAGGAGGATGCTCGTCTGGTACATTAGTATCTGGCTATACAATGTCAATCCCAACTGGAGGTCCTAAAAGGTCAGATGAGGATGAGGTAGGTGGGTCTATGGGCATAGTGGGTGCACTGGTGCTGGTGGGTGGGTATGAAGGTGTCTCGGGGAGTATAAGATGGGTCAAATGAAAATTAATATCGAGATAAAAAATGGACTGCGAAGGTGGGGTGGGTGAAGGGACCTCGGACTAAGGAGATGCATCTGGGATAGATGGATGGACCTCGGGCTAAGGAGATGCGTGCAGGATGGGTGTAGGTATATCTCAGGACTAGTTACAACCCGAGGGGTTGTTGCACGCTAACCACGGCCCCTAGCGGCACTTGTGCCTGGGCTTGCAGTAGCACGCTGACCACGGGTCGGTGTACTTACAGGTGCTACGCTTGTGCTTAGGGTTGCAGTAGCTGCTGATTCAGTCTCATGCCCATTGTTTGCTTGACAATTTGCTGTAGGACCACCACCAAGTCTAGCCACATTATTTAGGACACACCGGACATGGTTGTGTGCTCGGCTGCCTACAGGAAGCATCTCCAACAGCGCTAAATGGCTTTCAATCTGAAATGGAGAAAGAACTAGTACAATCAGATTTAAGACATTTATGTGTCAATTATAAAATGGATAATATAGTACTTATTAATCTACTCAGATACTCAACTAAGAATTAAAAGTTTTATTAGAATACTATATGTAACAGAAAGTCTTGAATTGGATGTCAATTAGATCAAACCAAATTTGCTGAAAAAAGAAATCAATTGATTCTACGTTCGTACATGTATTGAAGAAAAAACAAAGCAGGCAATAAAATCTAATTAGAACACATTACCATCATATCTAATTTAGCGCTGTTGCAATCAACATACTTTCGAGTGACCAAACAGTACCAGCGGTAATAGGCATAATCGCGGGGCATCTTACTAGTCTGAGGAGGTGCATGGCAAATTCGTTGTTGTCTCATATTCCACGTAAGGATATACGGTTCATGCTCCTCCCTTCAATTCTTTTCCACCTTCCCACGCAAGTCTATTTTATTTAGTCTATCATCGTACACAACATGGTCGAGCTGCTCCTGCGCCAACCCAGACTGTCGAAGGACACGGTCTGGGTGGTGTGTCTCTACTATGCAAAAACACACAAGTGACACCCTTGTCGTCCACATATCCCTCCCTGCAATGCAGAAGTCAAGAAGGTGGCCGAAGTTTGCCTCATATGGCTGCCACATAATCTATAATAGAAACAAAAACAATTATCATAACATCTTAAAATGTGAAACAAGGGAGAATACATAAATAAAGGGAAAAACAAAAATTAAAACAGAAGATATGTTAAAGCAATGATTTTAACATATTCTTAAGGGAAATTAACATAACCAAACAGAATTTTTGTATATTATTACCTAGTCCGACTACATTCTAACTAATTGCTCACGATAGTGGATCAACGCCGTGCCGGATGGCCTACTCTTCGGGCTTGGCATTCGCACCCACCTATAATTACGAGCGAATAACATAAGATAAAATAATACCACTTAGTAAGTAAGAAGAGTACATTGCATAACACACTAAATATCAGGAAAATACTTACTTAAATGCAAGTGGAGCTTTTAGCCATGGGCCATAATCACATCCAGAGGGGCTCTATCCTCAGGCACAAGAATGGCAACCTTGCCCATGCCCAATACTAGACCAATTGCAATGCCCCACCAATCTACGATGCCTCTTTATCGCTTACCCAGTACAACTCTCTGTACAACCATGCCAGGCAACCACTACCCTAACTATACTGTGGCGGATCATGCATGAAGGTTCCGCAAGAACTCCAAGAACATTAGATGCACCCTATCTCCCAACTTGTCCATGAAAAACTTATCCCCTAATAGCGCTAAAATATAGCACCGAGCATACTGATGTATCTGAATCTCTGTTGCGTCATGAGGCAGTCGCTTTGCAATGGCGTCAACAAGGCGGCTGATGAGAATTCTTTGGCCCACCAAAATTTTGTTGTCATTTGCCGAAGTAAAACCAAGTAACTCCATGCACAGTTGCCTCCAATCCCCATCCACCATAGCAGTCGACCCATCCAAGACCTCACCGTCTACAGGAAGTCCGAAAATGACCTCCACATCTTGTAGGGTGATTGATATCTCACCATGTGGAAGATGGAACGTATGAGTCTCCGACCGCCATCGCTCAACTAGGGCCGATTTAGGCAATGATCAATCTCTCTGGAAGGGGCCCTAAACAATGCTTCTAGCCTTAGCAACCTGATAATGTCAATCACCCAATTATCTCACATTGTTATGTTTGCCATCTCCTTAGTGCGACCATGGCATGTAAATGGGCCCGGGTCCTGCAAAATCGATAAAAATTATAGCAGTTATTAGAACTAGATATACAACTTTGAAAGAACTTGCTAAAAGTCAAAGACAATGTAAAAATTAAAGTGGTTGTTAGAACTAGATATTTCACCTCGCCATTCCAAATGTCATCTGATCGATGATATCGTTGTCGCGTCAACAATGAATCATCTTCTGGACCAGGGCGCACGATCTCTGGCTCCTCATCGATCCGAGGCTCTATACAGCAAAGAGTGCTACTGTGAGATCATTAATAGTGTGGGGGCAAAGGAATGCTATTTTACATGCAAGGAAAATCTATTCTGAAGAGCAGCTTATTGGCATTATTTAAAAAAAGGATGCTAAAAGAATGGAAAGCAAGAAGAAGTACATTTATAACTCAGGATTAAATACAATACTCTGCTGTAATTGGGGATTCAATCCAGCCTTGATCTTTTATGTTCCTATGTTTACCTATTCATTTGAGTTAAGCTGAGTGGTACTGAGTTTGTACACTAAAGATTCATGTTGGTTTTTTTTTTTTTTTTTTTTTTTTTTTTAAGTGAGAATCGTGTTGGTATATATTTTTGTATTTAGTTAACATAACATCTAAAGTAGCAATAAAACGATGTGTCACACAAAAGGGCTATTTCGAGATCTGCTTAAATCTATTTAAGGCAACTAACCAGTATTAAGTATAGTGTGGGGAATGAAGTGCAAAATCTGCAGGCATATAATGACCAGATGAACTTATCACATATACATAATTTTTTAACAAATCCACCCTACATTTAAAGATCAATATAAATTGAATGAGATAGTATCCAATAGGTATGAATTTGACTTACGTGTTAAGAACAAAGAGATACATCGAGGATTTGGGGTGTAACTTGAACGGTTAAACTTGACCATATTAATTCAAAAGAAGCTTAAGAGAGAGACTACGTTGTCAGCTAGGCATCAAATAGGACAGAGACCATGGGAACACTTATGTAACATATCTGACCAGTCACTTACCAAAAAACATGTCAAACCAGTGGAGTTAAAAAGGGTAATTAATTTATTGTGCACAAACAAGAGAAAGCAAGTTAAAAAGATACATGCAGTAGATATTTAGCAAGTTGAAAAAATAATTATAATAGAACCAACAATAGGCTTTCATTTCACCAGGGACTTTCCTCTAATGATAAAGCACATATGGAGTGTGACACTGAGTTAAAAGAAAGACCCTAATGTACATTTCTGTTAAAAGTTCGGTTACCCCACCTCAGTGAAACTTTAAGCTAAGTAAAGTCATAAAACCTTTTTCCAAAACTCACATTGACAAGGCAACACTATAGGTCATTCACACAAAAATCTCACTATCAAAAAACCATACAAGCATAACAGCACATCTAACCACTCCACCTCTACGTGACAATTTATACAGCACAGTGACACTAGAGACCATTGATTTTAATTGTTGCCATCATCAATATAAGTTTCTGTTGTCTTCAAAGCCCACAATCTTCGTACTTTCTGATGGGTTGGTTTTAAATTTCCACAGCATTCTAATCAACCAAACAAAAAAACCAAAAAAACATAAAACAAAAGACATTTCCTACCTAAAACCTCAATTTTTTTTCTCGGAAACCAAACATGAATCACCAAAACCCAAAAAGATCCGAAATTGAAAAACGAAAAACCCTAGGTCACATCATGAAATTCCAAAATCTAAAATTGTAGAAAGAGAGAGAGAGACAGAGGAATCTAAGAAGCAAAAACGACAACGTATTGAGTAGAGAGAGAGAGTACCTTCGGCACGGTGGGCTACAATTTTGTTGACAATGAGCTACGATTGATTGAGAGTGAGTACCTTCAACACGGTGGGCTACGATTTTGTTGACAATGGGCTACGATTGCTTAAGAGTGAGTGAGTTTGAGAGGGCGGAGCGAAGTTTGTGCAAGTTTTTGACTGAGTGTTTCAGTGTTTGAACTTTGAGGATTTTTTAATGAGCCGTTTGAAAGTGCTGTGGTTTTGTAGTTTGGGTAATGGTGTGCAGATTTCGAGTCTTATAAACTCGATTTCTACGTGGCTCAACGTGGAATATTTGTCCATGTAAGGGTATCACAAAAACACTAAACTCGAGCTTTAGAAACTCGAGTTCTAATTAATTCTCGAGTTTTAAAAACTCGAGATGTTAGTTTCACTATTACTTTCAAAGCTGAGCAACTAACGAAATTGTTAGAGTAGTAAGGTTATTTAGAAAGGGCGTTCGTTGAAGAAGGGTTTGTTCTTTGTTGCGTCAAGAGTTGCTATTGTAATTTTTTTAATAAAAATAAGTTGTCATGGGTTATTAAAAAAAATGCCACATCATTATTCTGTTAAACACACACATATATATATGAAAGTTAATAGAGTGACCAATAGACCTCATTTTTTAAACTTTAGGGAGTAAAGGAGCTATACAAGTAAACTTTAGGGACAAATGGTAGATTTTACCTTTTTATTTAATTTTTTTTGTTTGGTACTGTAGGGGTGATAGGCCCAAGAGTACATATCTATGTATATATTGGGCTAGGGGTCCAATTTGAGGACATAAATAGTCCGAGGACGTGTACACACCTTCCTAAGAATCCATATTGGTAAATAAAGAGGTGAGGTCTGATCATAACCATCTGAGAAAGCTGTCCGAGGAGGAATACTTCCTCAGCTGAGCAAAGCCGAGGTCAGAAGGTGTGGTCTAACATCAAGAGCAACGTTCCAGGC